>NC_134360.1:42709401-43060439 GCF_048569485.1 Anomaloglossus baeobatrachus
CCACACGTGTATTTATATTGACCACACATGTATTTATACATATAAATGAGATCTCCTCTGAGACGTCTTTTTTCTAAGCTAAAAAAGCCAACTTTTTCAACCTGTCATCATATGGGCGGCCTCCATTCCTTGTAGTAGTCTAGTCGCCCGCCTTTGAACTGACTCTAACTTCTGAATGTCCTTCTTAAAATGTGGAGCCCAAAACTGGATCCCTTTATTCCAGATGTGGCCTTACAAGTGATTTATAGAGGGGTAACAATACGTTGGGATCCCGGGATCTAATCTCTCTTTTTATACACCCTAAAATCTCGTTTGCTTTTGCAGCTGCTGCCTGACATTGAGTGCTGCTGCTCAGCTCATATGTAATGAGAATACCCAAGTCCTTCTCCTGTTCTGTAGTCCCGAGTTTACTTCCATTTAATGTATACGCAGTTATAGGATTACTCCGTCCTAGGTGCATTACTTTACATTTATCAACATTAAATCTCATTTGCCAAGTATCTGCCCATTCTGACATCTTATCCAGATCTTTGTTGGGCTGGTCCTCTGTTATTCCGCCTGGAAATTATGAATAAATTAACTAGGTGTTACCCCCTTCTGGGTATATCCCTTTTATGACACTATTAATGCCATTTGGACTATGTGTAGGAAAATGAATGAAAAAGTAAAATGCTATTACCCTGTTTTCCACTTATTCATCAACCGACAAACTGCACATAGGTAGAATCAGGAGGAGTAATAGAGGGGTGATGCTACAGTTTTCCAAAATTGTATGAGTCAATGATTGGTCGTTATTTCTTTGGGAACCCAATCAGGAGAGCAGATATGGAGAGTATTGCTCTACGAATAGCATCATTTACCATAAAAGACGTCTCTACTCCAGTTTGGGTGATTTCACATTGGACATCCACCGCAGAAACCAAAATCTGCCGCAGCAACCGACCACTGCTGCACGTCCGCTTCAGCTGTGGATTTTCCCAATCTTACACCCCTCTCTGTTGGTCGGGGGCATCGTCCGGTTACCCTGATTCTCGGGTGAGTGGTGCGACTGGAGAAGGAATGATCTGGACGTCTGTGACCGCAGTCTGGACATGGACCGTCCCATCTCCGAGTCTCACCAGTACATGGAGATTTACACCTCGTCCTATAAAGCTGAGCCAGCACTGCGGCCTTAACCCTTCCCGTACCTGCAGGGTATAATGGCATTTGTGAGGACATAGGCGACAGCTGGTAATTAGAGCAGAGTGGCGCTCATCCTGTGCCGCACCTCCGCCATTAATCTTCACCTCCGTATAGCTGCTACAAGCACCCACAGGGGAAATAAGGATAGAGCTTCATTAGAGGAGGGAGCGCTGCCCGAACACCGGGCGGCTATTGATTTTGGATGGCTTTCCCCTTGCAGTTATGACACTGGCTGTGTGGGAATGTCCAGGGCCTGAAATGGGGGCTCCGTCACATCATCCCCAATGGAGGGTGGTGAAGAATTGCTGCACACACCAAATAGTGGGGGGGGGGTAACACCGACTGTGTAATGCTGATAGAAATAATTGCAACTGGGAAGCGGCCGGTGCTCCCATCACCCAACACTGGGGAGAGAATAGCAAAAATATAACAATAATGAGATTAAATAGCGGGATATGTTCAGAAACCTATGGTCCCACATCCAAGTTTGAGCTCCTGCCCCCCCAGAGATGCCCTTTAATGTCACTGATAATGGTGCCCATCACGCCCTCACTTGGTCCCATTAACAGACATACTCAGCCGCTGTTTTCTGTGACATGTGAGGGCTATTGACGTCCTGTTGTTTGGGCCAGTAACAGCCATTTACTCTCCAGCTCCAGTCTATCCGCCACCGTGTGCCCCCGAGCTGTGCATTTCCAAACCTCGCTCTCAGACCGGTGACTCACTGCAAACCTCCAACGAGGAATCGATATCTTCCCAGGATCAAATCCCCACAGACCGCTCCGTCAATGGCCCCCGAGATCAATGCAATTATTTTAAGAAGGGCCGAGCACATTAAACCCCGCTGAATCCTACTCTCTTATTAATTTGTACCTTTGTGACCTGCTGTGACCGAGTGCAGTGACTGGAAGCCCCTGTACCATTGAGATGTGAGCTGGACTAAAACACTTGTGAGTCAATCCGCCAGAAACATTTAACAGCCGGAGTCCGGAAGAACGTAATTCCTGAATGGGGTGAACACCAGAAAACCGGCTAATAAATCACCGCACAGGATCGAGAATAAACGCAAAGATTTTCAGGATTTAAACCAACACAATCACAAGACTTATTACAAACTTATTTTGCCACGTACAAGACGGAGCACAGAGTATATACCGTATCTAACTACTTCCATTGTGCATTGTCGCACCCTGACTGATAACATCCATTCTGTGAGCTGCCGAAAAGAGAAAAGAAGTGACCAAAGCCTCACAAAGTGGTTGTCACTGTGCAAAACTACTATAATACTGCACCCTATGTACAAGAATATAACTACTATAATGCTGCACCCTATGTACAAGAATATAACTACTATAATACTGCCATCTATGTACAAGACTATAACTACTATAATACTGCTCCCTATGTACAAGAATATAACTACTATAATACTGCCCCCTATGTACAAGAATATAACTAGTATAATACTACCTCTATGTACATGAATATAACTACTATAATACTGCTCCCTGTGTACAAGAATATAACTACAATAATACTGCCCCCTATGTACAAGAATATAACTAGTATAATACTACCTCTATGTACATGAATATAACTACTATAATACTGCTCCCTATGTACAAGAATATAACTACTATAATACTGCCCCCTATGTACAAAAATATAACTAGTATAATACTACCTCTATGTACATGAATATAACTACTATAATACTGCTCCCTGTGTACAAGAATATAACTACTATAATACTGCCCCTATGTACAAGAATATAACTAGTATAATACTACCTCTATGTACATGAATATAACTACTATAATACTGCTCCCTGTGTACAAGAATATAACTACAATAATACTGCCCCCTATGTGCAAGAATATAACTACTATAATACTGCACCCTATGTACAAGAATATAACTACTATAATACTGCCCCTATGTACAAGAATATAACTACTATAATACTGCCCCTATGTACAAGAATATAACTAATATAATACTGCCCCTATGTACTATGTACAAGAATATAACTAATATAATACTGCCCCTATGTACAAGAATATAACTACTATAATACTGCCTCTATGTATAAGAATATAACTATTATAGTACTGCCCCTATATACAAGAATATAACTACTATAATACTGCCAACTATGTAGAAGAATATAACTACTATAATACTGTCCTATGTACAAGAATATAACTACTATAATACTGCTCCCTATGTACAAGAATATAACTACTATAATACTGCTCCTATGTACAAGAATATAGCTACTATAATACTGCCCCCTATGTACAAGAATATAACTACTATAATACTGCCAACTATGTAGAAGAATATAACTACTATAATACTACTCTCATGTACAAGAATATAACTACTATAATACTGCCTCTATGTACAAGAATATAACTACTATAATACTGCCTCTATGTACAACAAGATAAAAATCATGGCAGGCCTATCACTAACTTTGCAGGTAGAGAAGGAAAAAATATGAATGACATGGATTCAGTATGTAACACCCCAACCTTCATACATACATTCTCGCCCTTCATAGTAACTTGACTTTGTGAAAGAGGGGAGTTAGCAATTGCCAAAACTTGAATTGGAAAGAGGTCTATATTACCCACGTCTAAACTCTGAGCAATAGTCCTCAGCTCTACCACCTTTCTGCAACATTTTACGGATCTTAGATTCACTTATAGTGACTTTGTCAGGGTCGTCATAAATGAGGCCCAGAATCGAGAAAAAACCTCATCAGGGGCCAAAACGGGAATCCTCAGGCAAGAAAATGCCCAAAACCAAGAAAGGTTTCTCCCATAGAAAGGATAGCCTGAATAATACAGATGAGACTAAAGAGCCAAGGACCGATATTATACTGAATATATCAAAACTTTATTGAAAACTGAATATAGTGAGCAGTGCAAAAAAGCAGCAGGGGTGAAAAGAGATATGTACACCCCAAGAGAGCACAATACAGAAAGTTAAAACTGACCAGCACCAAGGGATCACTGAAGGCTGCAAAAGGTATATCACCTATACCCACAAAGGCAAAATAGCCCAGAATCACCAAAGGAAAACACCGTTAACCCAATACATGTAAAATAGATAAGACCGCATCAGTGCCCAAACAAAGCGGGAATAACAACAAGAGATAAAGGAGTTGGTTTACAACAGGAACCAATTTGTCCCGGTTAACAATAAGGTGCACTGGAGCGGAATGTAATTCAAAATGACGAACGGTTACCTTGGGACATGGTGGTATGATGTGGGTAAGGCAGCCAAGAGGGATCCCGGTAGCTGAATGTGAATGTGCTTCAACGCGTTTCACCAAGCAGCTTCGTCAGGAGGTGAGAAAAAGAAAATGCCCAAGCCTGAGGATCCCCACGAAGAAAAGATAATATACTGCCCACTCGATAACTTTAGGACCCAGAGAAGTCAGGATAAGGGTGAAAATGTACGGTAATCTACACAAGACAAAAAAGATTGGAATCTTTGCTTGTGTCCCCGTCTAAGCAATCCTGCAACTTTCACTTGGGTTCAACTGTGATGTTCTATTGGCCCAAGAGTAGCCAAACACGCAAGCTGTTTTGGACACTTGATAACCGCAACCTCCAAGGATCATGTGTGTAATTGTGCCGCCAAGGTGTTAAGTAGATCCATGCCGAAGCCCCAAAACACACTAAGGGCTGGCTATAACGTTATGAACTTAAACAAAGGAAGACCTACAAAACTTCCGAGAGACCCCACACCCAACTTGTCCCTGTACAGACTAGAAAGACCATAGCAGTACAGCTCAAAAAGGACTAAAAGGCTTTCAAGGGATTTTCCATACCTCCTGAAGGACCAGATGGGAAGATGCAACACACTGCCATTAAGGGAAGAGGAAGGTGTGCAGGAAGATACAAAAACCCAGGATGTGAAAACTAAAACATGTTCACATAAGGTAGAGGGGAAAAGTTAAAGAGCTACAAAATAAGCAGATAAAGTAAAACGTCCCAGAAGCCTATACGAGGTGAAACGAATAGGTGCTGGGAAGAAAAATGGAGTCTGAAGGAATTAAACTGGTGTGTATCCAATAAGGTAAACCCCTTAGTTGAAGGGTTGGAACTCCTAAACACAGGTCCACCTAGAGGTATAGCCAGCGAGGAAGTGTAGTGAAAGGGGACCTTATAAAATGCAACTCAGAATATGCCAGGACAGACCAAAACCGGAAAATAAGGAACACCTGCAGAGGAGCAAACCAAGAAGGGAGAACAAAGGCAATAAGAACCATCAGCATGTGGACAGGGAAGAAAAGGCATTAGCCCAGCAGACAGAGGAACCAACCATACAGCAACAGGTCGTAACCTGTTGCTGTATGGTTGGTTCCTCTGTCTGCTGGGCTAATGCCTTTTCTTCCCCGTCCACATGCTGATGGTTCTTATTGCCTTTGTTCTCCCTTCTTGGTTTGCTCCTCTGCAGGTGTTCCTCATTTTCCCGTTTTGGGTATCAAATACTGCCCTTTTTTTTTATAGTATGGTAGTAGCAGGAGTATCTGTAGTAGTATATACTACATCGTTATGAGCTGTGCTACATGACAAACTCCTACCTGCTTCATCTGTATTTCAATTTTTCACGAATGAAGATTATTATTATTAATCAGGGGTCTCGGTGGAGGTCATTGTATACCTTTATGACAGAAGGTTGTCAAAGCGTCCAGCAGCAAAAAGGTTAATGGCGGCAGTGAGCGGTTGATATGAAGAACACAGCTTCTTTCTCTGTGTACGCTTCCCTGATACATCAAACGAGCCCCACGCCGGCTCCTGAGCGAGAGATTCAAGGCTCCACATCCAGCCAGTGTGGATCAATGTTCAATAGCTCTCCCCGGCCTGCTCAGCTAACAAGCTCAATGATATAGCAGGAGGCTGCTATAATTGGGGACGCCTGGCAGGGGAAGCGCTCTGTGGATTCAATTTCATAAACCACTATAAAAAATATCTATAGAAAATGGAGGCAGCGACTGTACGAAGATGAGAAAGATACCAAAATATCAGACAGTAACAACCAACCCATAGTGACCTGAACATGATCAATACATGAACTGAGCTCATCCACGTACACTGCATAGAGAAGAGTATAGGGCACACGTCAATCACGGAATGACAGTTTCTTCTTCAGCCGATAGTCCTCGATGTATAACATCTGGCTCCATCACCCCAAGGAATTGAGAAGTGACAGGAACCGCAGCAGCTCAGCCACAACGTGGAGACCCCATAATGTTTTAAAGCTGAGGGCAGAAAAGTCACCGACGGTCTGCTGCCCCCATAACTGGTAACATCAGCACAAACACTGCGCCCACCAGAGACTTCATGGCCGAGAAGCTGCAGCCGTACATCACCAAGGACAATTCCGAGCCCTACATCACCAAGCACAATGCAGAGCCATACATCACCCAGCACAATGCCGAGCGGTACATCACCCCGAACACAATGCCGAGCCGTACATCAAGCACAATGCCGAGCCGTACATCACCAAGCACAATGCCGAGCTGTACATCACCAAGCACAATGCAGAGCCGTACATCACCCAGCACAATGCTAAGCCATACATCACCAAGCACAATGCCGAGCGGTACATCACCCCGAACACAATGCCGAGCCGTACATCAAGCACAATGCCGAGCCATACATCACCAAGCACAATGCCGAGCCCTACATCACCAAGAACAATGCCGAGCCGTACATCACCAAGCACAATGCCGAGCCGTACATTACCAAGCACAATGCCGAGCCATACATCACCAAGTACAATGCCGAGCCGTACATCACCAATCACAATGCCGAGCTGTACATCACAAAGCACAATGCTGAGCCGTATACCACCAATCACAATGCCGAGCCGTACATCACCAATCACAATGCCAAGCCGTATATCACCAAGCACAATGCCGAGCCGTACATTACCAAGCACAATGCCGAGCCATACATCACCAAGTACAATGCCGAGCCGTACATCACCAATCACAATGCCGAGCTGTACATCACAAAGCACAATGCCGAGCCGTATACCACCAATCACAATGCCGAGCCGTACATCACCAATCACAATGCCAAGCCGTATATCACCAAGCACAATGTCGAGCCGTACGTCACCAAGCACAATGCCAAGCCATACGTCACCAAGCACAATGCCGAGCCATACATCACCAAGCATAATGCCGAACCCTACATCACCAAGCACAATGCCGAGCCCTACATCACCAAGCACACTGCCGAGCCATACATCACCAAGCACAATGCCGAGCCGTACATCACCAAGCACAATGCCGAGCCCTACATCACCAAGCACAATGCCGAGCCGTACATCAGCAAGCACAATGCCGAGCCTTAAATCACCAAACACAATGCCAAGCCGCACATCAAGCACAATGCCGAGCCACATATTGCCAAGCCGTACATCACCAAGCACAATGTCGAGTGTTGGATGGAGTGGAGTAAAACCGCCACCACTGGACTCTGGAGGAAACGGTGTTCTGTGCAGTGACGAATGACACACTGTATCTGGTGACTGATGGACTAGTTTTGTTTGGTGAATGTCAGGAGAACGTTTTCTGCCTGACCTCATTGTGCCTGCAGTACAGTTTAATGGAGGAGGATAATGTTATGGGCTATTATCAGGGGTTGGCCTCAGCCCCTTAGTTTCATTGATGGGAAATTTTCATGCTTCAGAACAAGACATTGTGGAATTATAGCTTCAGCTTTGTGTGAACACTTTGGAGAAGACCGTTTTCTGTTCCCCATGAATGTGCCCAGTGCACAAGGTCCATACAGAAATGGAGGGGGGAGTTTGGTGGAAGAACATGACCGGCCACACAGAGCCAAGACATAAATCCCATGCAACAACATGGGGATGAATTAGTCTGGAGCTTGATATCTCGGCCTCTCCTCAATACCTGTGTCTGACCCCTCACAAATGAGGATTTGGATGAAGGGAAAAAATGTTTACAGATCCCTCCAAAATCTGGTAGAAGTGCAGGCGCTGTCTTATCTGCAGAGGGGTGACTCCAAATTAATGTCTATGGATGGAGAACGGGAGGTCAGAGAAGCTCCTGGAGGTGGATGTGGAGGGGGCACATACTTATCTCCACATAGTGTGTGTATATAATGTCTATGGCTGTAGAACGGGAGGTCAGAGAAGCTCCTGGAGGAGGATGTGGAGGGGGCACATACTTATCTCCACATAGTGTGTGTATATAATGTCTATGGATGTAGAACGGGAGGTCAGAGAAGCTCCTGGAGGAGGATGTGGAGGGGGCACATACTTATCTCCACATAGTGTATGTATATAATGTCTATGGATGTAGAACGGGAGGTCAGAGAAGCCCCTGGAGAAGGATGTGGAGGGGGCACATACTTATCTCCGCATAGTGTGTGTATATAATGTCTATGGATGTAGAACGGGAGGTCAGAGAAGCCCCTGGAGGAGGATGTGGAGGGGGCACATACTTATCTCCGCATAGTGTGTGTATATAATGTCTATGGATGTAGAACGGGAGGTCAGAGAAGCTCCTGGAGGAGGATGTGGAGGGGGCACATACTTATCTCCACATAGTGTGTGTATATATAATGTCTATGGATGTAGAACGGGAGGTCAGAGAAGCTCCTGGAGGAGGATGTGGAGGGGGCACATACTTATCTCCACATAGTGTGTGTATATAATGTCTATGGATGTAGAACGGGAGGTCAGAGAAGCTCCTGGAGGAGGATGTGGAGGGGGCACATACTTATCTCCACATAGTGTGTGTATATATAATGTCTATGGATGTAGAACGGGAGGTCAGAGAAGCTCCTGGAGGAGGATGTGGAGGGGGCACATACTTATCTCCGCATAGTGTGTGTATATAATGTCTATGGATGTAGAACGGGAGGTCAGAGAAGCTCCTGGAGGAGGATGTGGAGGGGGCACATACTTATCTCCACATAGTGTGTGTATATATAATGTCTATGGATGTAGAACGGGAGGTCAGAGAAGCTCCTGGAGGAGGATGTGGAGGGGGCACATACTTATCTCCACATAGTGTGTGTATATAATGTCTATGGATGTAGAACGGGAGGTCAGAGAAGCTCCTGGAGGTGGATGTGGAGGGGGCACATACTTATCTCCACATAGTGTGTGTATATAATGTCTATGGATGTAGAACGGGAGGTCAGAGAAGCTCCTGGAGGAGGATGTGGAGGGGGCACATACTTATCTCCACATAGTGTGTGTATATATAATGTCTATGGATGTAGAACGGGAGGTCAGAGAAGCTCCTGGAGGAGGATGTGGAGGGGGCACATACTTATCTCCGCATAGTGTGTGTATATAATGTCTATGGATGTAGAACGGGAGGTCAGAGAAACCCCTGGAGGAGGATGTGGAGGGGGCACATACTTATCTCCACATAGTGTATGTATATAATGTCTATGGATGTAGAACGGGAGGTCAGAGAAGCTCCTGGAGGTGGATGTGGAGGGGTCACATACTTATCTCCACATAGTGTGTGTATATATAATGTCTATGGATGTAGAACGGGAGGTCAGAGAAGCTCCTGGAGGTGGATGTGGAGGGGTCACATACTTATCTCCACATAGTGTGTGTGTGTATATAATGTCTATGGATGTAGAACGAGAGGTCAGAGAAGCTCCTGGAGGAGGATGTGGAGGGGGCACATACTTATCTCCACATAATGTGTGTATATAATGTCTATGGATGTAGAACGGGAGGTCAGAGAAGCTCCTGGAGGTGGATGTGGAGGGGGCACATACTTATCTCCACATAGTGTATGTATATAATGTCTATGGATGTAGAACGGGAGGTCAGAGAAGCTCCTGGAGGAGGATGTGGAGGGGGCACATACTTATCTCCACATAGTGTGTGTATATATAATGTCTATGGATGTAGAACGGGAGGTCAGAGAAGCTCCTGGAGGAGGATGTGGAGGGGGCACATACTTATCTCCACATAGTGTGTGTATATATAATGTCTATGGATGTAGAACGGGAGGTCAGAGAAGCTCCTGGAGGTGGATGTGGAGGGGGCACATACTTATCTCCACATAATGTGTGTATATAATGTCTATGGATGTAGAACGGGAGGTCAGAGAAGCTCCTGGAGGAGGATGTGGAGGGGGCACATACTTATCCCCACATAGTGTGTGTATATATAATGTCTATGGATGTAGAACAGGAGGTCAGAGAAGCTCCTGGAGGAGGATGTGGAGGGGGCACATATTTATCCCCACATAGTGTGTGTATATATAATGTCTATGGATGTAGAACGGGAGGTCAGAGAAGCTCCTGGAGGTGGATGTGGAGGGGGCACATACTTATCTCCACATAGTGTGTATATATAATGTCTATGGATGTAGAACGGGAGGTCAGAGAAGCTCCTGGAGGTGGATGTGGAGGGGGCACATACTTATCTCCACATAGTGTGTGTATATATAATGTCTATGGATGTAGAACGGGAGGTTAGAGAAGCTCCTGGAGGTGGATGTGGAGGGGTCACATACTTATCTCCACATAGTGTGTGTATATATAATGTCTATGGATGTAGAACGGGAGGTCAGAGAAGCTCCTGGAGGGGGATGTGGAGGGGGCACATACTTATCTCCACATAGTGTGTGTATATATAATGTCTATGGATGTAGAACGGGAGGTCAGAGAAGCTCCTGGAGGTGGATGTGGAGGGGGCACATACTTATCTCCACATAGTGTGTGTATATATAATGTCTATCGATGTAGAACGGGAGGTCAGAAAAGCTCCTGGAGGTGGATGTGGAGGGGGCACATACTTATTTCCACATAGTGTGTATATATAATGTCTATGGATGTAGAACTGGAGGTCAGAGAAGCTCCTGGAGGAGGATGTGGAGGGGGCACATACTTATCCTCACATAGTGTGTGTGTGGCGCCCCAGGACCTGGTCGCCACAACAGCATTGCCCTTCCAAAGGGTTAATGCTGAGCCTGGAGGTAATGGGGAGGTCCATTGGCCAGCAAGGTTTACATCCATCGCAGTTCTCCCTCCGGCCAGCAGGGGGAGCTCTGAACCTGGAATTCCAGGGAGCCTTCCTCAAGTCTGACCTGAGGGAGGAAGTAGAGTTCAGTCTGTAGAGAGAAGTGATAGTGAGCAGACGCAGAGTGTGCTGTGAAGCAGCTTGGCCCAGGGAAGCAGGAGTAGCAGAGAGGCAGCGAAGAGACTCAGACATCGGAGTCTGTGGCCACCAGGGCTTAAAATACTCCCTGGTAGCCGAATCCGAAGGGCAGGAGAGCTGCAAGCACCTGCCCCATAAACAGCCCGAAGGTACAGCTGCAGCATCAGGGCCCGGTGTGGACTCCAGCAGAGAAGCACCAGAGAGGGCCTGCGCAGCGTACCATCGGTCCCAGCAGCAAAGAGGGCCATTGCTGGATTCAGAGAAGCAGGGTCCTATCATAACAAAGAAAAGCACAGGAGTAGGCCTCATACTCAGCTGGCCAGGAAGATCACCCCAAGTACTTCCAGGCCGACCGGATCCCCATCACCACCTGTGACGGTCTCCCAGGACTGGACTGTTCCTAAAGTAAAAGAGGAAAAGGTAAAGAGACTGTTGTTTGTGCCTGGTTCTTTCATTGCCTGTCGGCCCTGCACCGTGTTAGCCACACAACACCATAGACTTTCACGAGCACTAACAGTGTTCCCGGGGTTCCGCTCCACCTGTGGGGAGCAGTACCACCATTGCTGCCATAACATCACCCCGGAGGCCTCACACAGCAGGGGCGGCTTAATAGCCGCAGACCACAGGTGGTGTCACGAAACATATACTTTAATTGCTCCCAAGTCACCAGCCCTATTACAACTGACACCCACCAGGGCCACGGAGTCGGGCCCCGCCACCACTGACGTCCCCCGGACTAGTCCGGCCCGGCCCTGGGTGTCCCATAGCCCTGGGGTGGGCGAGTCAATTTTGGTGTCACGAACAGGATTTCGTGCCCGGTCCCACCGGGTACTGTGCGCCTGCAGAAACTGTGCTTAAAAGACTGTGTTACTGTTTGCAAACTGCCACCGCCATTAGCCTCGCTGAGCGCAGGAAGAAGGGGGGCGTGCCCGAAAAAGAGCGCGAAGGGAGCGCGCCATCAGAGCAGAGCGCCGTTAACCCCGCGCTACCCGGAAGAGATTGTAACAAGAAAGCGGCGCCTGGTAAGGTTCACTAAGGGGAGGAAGATGTCCGACACCGAGGGAGAGCCAGTGGCTGTAGTAGTGCAAGACGCAGCAGCGCCGGCCGATGTAATCCAAGTCGCCGTCGCCCCAGCCCCCGCGGTCGCGCCGGTAATGCCGATCACAATGCCGTACATCCCGGGAGCAGAATGGCTGCCGCAGTACTCTGGGGAGTCCCATACCTTGAGCGACTTCAGAGAAAGGCTGCACGACTTGTTCATGGTGTATCCGCTGACTGAGAGCCAGAAGGTGGGCATATTAATGGGACAGCTAGCCGGCGCGAAGTGAAGTCCTGGCCTGATACAGATAAAGGGACAGCAACCCAGATACTGGCCAAGTTAAAGAGTACTTTTGACACCCGCACCGCAGCAGAAATAAAGATGAGATTCTTTGGGTGCAAACAACGGGCCACAGACAGCATAAGGGACTATGCCTTAAACTTGCAGGAGGCCCTGAAAGCAGTTAAACAGGTGGACCCAGAGAGTGTACGTGAAGAAGACAAACTCCTAACTGAGCAGTTCATAGAAGGGCTCCTGTCAGATGCCCACAGGACCCAGCTGCGTATCATGGTCCTGCAGAACCCTGCTCTGGACTTTGCAAAGTTTAAGGACCAGGCCATCCGGGTACTGAGAGAATCTACACCGAGTGACCCAGTACCCCTCCGGCCTCTTGCTATCACGTACCCAGGGGTGGTGCCTGCAACACGAGCCGTTGCAGGGGCTGAGGCGCAGTCCCTGGATAAGGATCCCGCTGCAGAGCTCAGACAGCAGGTCCAGGAGCTGACCAAGACTGTAGCTGCCCTTGCCAGGACCGTGCAGTCTCTACAAGTGACCCCATCACCTGCAAGAATCGAGTTGGCCTCCAGCCCAGATGACGTCCCATGGATGCGACAGAGGAGGATACCGTCGACCCGAGGAAAAGACACAGACCGGTATGATTCAACGGGACAACCGATCTGCCGCCGCTGCAGCCAGGCGGGCCACATTGCAAGATACTTTCCTTTAAATGGGCCGAGCCTGGGGCCAGGAGCCAATCCCCAGGTGTAAGGAAGCCCGGCTCAAACCCCAGTCGCAGCAAGTATGTGGGAGGACGCCCGGTCCTTCCTATTGTGCTGGATGGGATCCCGTTGAATGCCCTCCTGGATACGGGGTCCCAGGTAACAACCATCCCTTATAAACTGTACAAAAGATATTGGGCTGATTCAGACATTGACCATGGCCCAGATGATGATTTAACAATTGTGGCCAGTAATGGTCAGCCCTTATCTCAAATTGGGTATAAAGAAGGAACCATTAAAGTGGGGCGGGTAGAATTGCCATGTCAAGGGATGATAATTGTAGATATTGATCGCAAAGAATCTGACCCACTGCTAACCATTGGTACAAATGTGATAGAAAATTGTATTGCCGAAGTGATAATTTTGTTGCAACAGGCGTCTGAAACTGCCAGCTCCGGGCAGCAGCGTGCCCTACAGAGGGAGATCAGAGCCCTGATGAGGAGGCAGCAGGTAGAGCTGGCCGGAGGAGAAATTGGCAGTGTGAGGGTAAGTGACCCCCTCCCCATTGCAATACCCCCAAGAAGTGAAATGTTGATATGGTGTCGGGCAGCAATAGGCCTCAAGGGTCAGGATTACCATGCCTTGGTAGAACCGGTGTATTCAGACAGTAGGCCTGGAGTCCTGATAGCCAGAGGGGTAGCAGACGTTCGCAAGGGGAGAGTGCCCGTCCGTGTCCTGAATTGTGGGGAGGAGGAAGCCAAATTGCCCCGGTACGCCACTGTAGCAAAACTGTACACTGTCAGCAACAATACCATCAAAGCAGTGGAACCCTTGACCCCGTCCGACCAGGCGGAAGACAATGGCTCCAAGGGGCAGCTGGAAGACTGGTGCCAAAAATTACATGTGGGCACCGACTCCACCCCCTCACACCAAAAGCATGGGGTTTACCGGGTGGTACAGGAGTACGAGCGGGTCTTCAGCAAACACCCCCTAGATTTTGGGCAGGTAAAAGGGGTTAAACATCAAATCCCCACGGGTGATCATCATCCCATTAAAGAGAGATACCGTCCTGTACCCCCCGCACAGTATAAGCGTGCCAAAGAAATGCTACGGGAAATGAAGGAGGCTGGGGTTATCAGAGATAGTTGTAGCCCCTGGGCAGTGCCACTAGTGCTCGTAAAGAAAAAAGATGGTACAATGAGAATGTGCGTAGATTACAGGCAAATTAACCGCATTACACATAAAGATGCTTATCCACTACCCAGAATAGAGGAGTCACTAACAGCCTTAAAGTCAGCTAACTATTTCTCCACCTTGGATCTCACCAGTGGGTATTGGCAGGTTCCCGTGGCAGAGGCGGACAAGGAGAAGACTGCATTCACGACACCAATGGGCCTCTGCGAGTTCAACTGTATGCCATTCGGGCTCTGCAACGCCCCAGGGACATTCCAAAGGTTGATGGAGTGCTGCTTGGGCCACCACAACTTTGAAACCGTGCTGTTGTACCTGGATGACGTCATAGTCTACTCCAAGACTTATGAAGACCACCTGAGGCACTTAGCAGAAGTGTTTGAGTCCTTGTCGAAATATGGCCTGAAGATAAAGCCGTCCAAATGTCACCTCTTGAAGCCAAAGGTACAGTACCTGGGTCATTTGGTCAACGCAGAAGGTGTGGCACCTGATCCGGAGAAAGTCACCATAATCAAGGACTGGCCAAGACCCACCACGGTAAAGGAGGTGCGGCAGTTCCCTGGGCTGGTGGGCTACTACCGAAGGTTCATTGATGGTTTCACAAAGATAGCAGCGCCCCTTCAAGATCTCCTGGTGGGCCAGGCAAAGCAGGCAAAGAAGCAGAGCCCTCCATTTGAATGGAGCAGCCAAATAGAAACATCCTTTGTCCGGCTGAAAGGGGCTCTCACGGGAGAAGAAATTCTGGCCTACCCTGACTACAGCAAGCCGTTTGTACTGTATACAGACGCCAGCAACGTGGGACTGGGAGCAGTTCTGTCCCAGGTGCAGGGAGGCAGAGAGAGGGTGATAGCGTACGCCAGTAGGAAGCTTCGGCCCACAGAAAGGAATCCAGAAAACTACAGTTCCTTCAAGCTGGAGTTCCTCGCTATTGTTTGGGCAGTGACTGAACGCTTCATGCACTATCTGGCATCGGCCAATTTCACCATCTTCACGGACAACAATCCGTTGACACATCTGGCAACAGCCAAGTTAGGTGCGTTGGAACAGCGATGGATGGCCCGGCTGTCTAACTTTGACTTTACCATCAAGTACCGGGCTGGCAAGAAGAATAACAATGCTGATGCGCTGTCCAGAATGCCTCACTTACCCGAGTCTGGATAAGACCTGGATGAACTCGAAGAGATAGAGTTACCGGCTTTCCATCACCAAGGTGTTTCCCAGTGTGAGCATGCTGTAGGAGTGAAGCGCTCGAGCCAGCACGAGGTCTCGGTCAACCCATTACTCCACCATAATTGGGAAGAGACACAGAACGGTGACCCGGCCATGCGATTGGTCAAAGAAAAGCTAGCACAAGCTGAGACCCATCTTGGCCCAGATGCTCCAGAAGAAGCCCAGCAGCTGTGGAAGGAGAGGGGATGACTGTTCACATACCAAGGCAAGCTCTGCAAGAGATATGTCAACTGGCGAACGAATGAACTCGTCTGGCAGATAGTGGTCCCACAGAGGGATGCTCCAATGGTCCTAGCAGCTTACCATGATAACGCAGGACACTTCGGGTGGAAGAAGTTGGAGACCCTACTCCGCGATCGGTTCTACTGGGTGCACATGAGAAAGACAGTCGAGAAGTGGTGCCGAGACTGTCGTCCGTGTAACCTGAGGCGGAAAGATGATGCCAGCCAGAGGTCTCCCCTACAGCCAATTGTCACTGTTGTGTCCCATGAATGGGAACAACCTGTTGTATATAATTATTGCATTGCATATTTTTCCTCCTATCAGGAAATTCCTTTATTGTTACTAGGTAGATTAGACTGTATGAAGTTTGTCCCTATGTACCTCCCTTAGTTGGCTTCTGTATAGAATGCTCCTCCCTTCTCCTTCAGTTTAGTCTAGAGAAACCATTGCTGAAGAGACATGTCTGCAACCCTGTACAGATTATTCCTTTTCACCTGCCTTTACTTTGTACTTAATACAAGATTCTAGAAGAAAACTACAGCGTTTCTCCTTGTCTTCCTACAAGTCATCCTTGGGCTGAGTTAACACTATCTGTGGAAGCCGGTAGAGTGAGTAAACCATACAGTTATCTAAGGGACTGATAATTAGAGCGGTTGGATTCATTGCTACAAGGAAGAGACAGAATAGTGAAAAGGATTAGCTGTGACCGGGATTAGTATACATATATCAGTAAAGAACCTGTTTCCAGGAGTGCTATACTGCATACAATCCAGAGGAAGGATTACCCCAAGGGGTTGATAACAAGCCACAGCATAAAACTTTATAGCAGCTTCAGACAAAGTGCCCTGTAAAGTATTAACCTGTTATCAGAACTGTGTGCAGCTATAAACCTAGAATCCCCCATAAGCTAATTGTAAATTGCAGCCAGAGACTCTGAAAATACTTCCTGCAAAACACAGACTGCTGGCTGCAGAGATTGCAACATTGTATTGATCTCCCTGACAACCAGTGCAGAGCAGCATTCACCCTTCCTGATGGAGTCAAAGAGAACAATTTCCCTACCTGCTTTAAAGCAACAAGAGGAAGACATGGTCTCACACTCAAATTACAGTGAAAGATCTAAGCGGTTGACCAAACCAACATGGAAGGTTAAAGAGAACCTAGAAACAGCCAGAAGTGAACTGTTTACCCACACAGCATTATTGTGGCAAAGAGTGCAAAAACAAGTGACTGTTTTATCTGCGCCCAGTGCTCATGAGCTACCATCAGAGGGAGCCCTGGAACAACTGTACTCAGCATACCAGTCCTACAAAGAGATTTGTAAAAAATATTCCTCTACCATGCTGAGAGCAAATACGTCTGAGTCTGAAAAAGAACTACAGGACTTCCAACAGCTTAATGCTGAACGAGACCGCACCGTGCGCGACATTGTGAGCGAGACTGAAGCAAAAATTGCGCAAATGTCAGGAGCGGCATCTTACAAATCCAGGTCCATTAAGAGCTCAAGGCACTCACTCAAATCAGGCTCATCAAGGTACTCAACCCTCAGCGAGCAGCTCATAAAGGCGCGCGCTGAAGCAGAAACAACAAAAGTACACGCCATCTTCACCCAGAGAGAAGCAGAGATGAAAACAGAATCTGCACGCAAGGAAGCAGAGATTAAAGCAGAATATGCACGCAAGGAAGCAGAGATGAAAGCAGAATCTGCACGCAAGGAAGCGGAGATGAAAGCAGAATCTGCACGCAAGGAAGCAGAAATTGAAGCCCTTCAGAAGGAATGTGAACATGTGGCGGCCATGGCAAGGCTAAAAGTCTTTGAGCAAGCTCTGGGTGGGAGCCAAGAAGGCAGCGCCAGTTTGTGTGATCTCGACACAGAAGACTCACTTAAGCGTACAAGAGATTACGTGCTGAGCCAAGCCGACGAACCGCCAACTACCATCAACATTCCCGTCAGTGCTAACACTTCTCCAGAGCCTCAAGACACTGATCCACCTACAGCTTCCAGCCTTCCAGGTCAGTCCAATGCACCTCAGACTTTTAAGCCTGAACCAGCTTCATATTCCAATGCACAGCCACACCCTGCGCATCAGCAACCTCCGTATGCCCATGTCTACATGCAACCTAACATGCCGGCAAGGCGCTACACTCCCAACAACTATGTAGTTCCAGCCCCGTATACAACAGAGATTGTACACACCAAACCGATCACTGGTCTAAACGCCTACGCCACTCCATACTTTCCCATGTTCCCGAACCAAGAAGCTACGAATCACGCAACCAGCACCACGCAGTCAGCAAATGTGCCCCCAACGTCGGAAAGATCAGATATGTCCGACTTTGCGAGGTACATGATCCGCCGAGAACTCACCAACACCGGTCTCACAAAGTTTGACGACCAGCCCGAAAACTACAGAGGGTGGAAGTGTGCCTTCAAAACCGCAACGCGTGACCTCAGTCCATTACAGCTGCTGAAGAGCTGGACTTGCTAATCAGGTGGCTAGGGCCACGGTCTACTGAGAGAATTAAGAGACTCAGATCCGTCTGCATCAGCGACCCAACAACTGGTCTCGCAACCGCATGGGACAGGCTAGAGAAAGGCTTCGGCAGTCCTGAAGCAATTGAAGATGCATTGCTGAAACAACTATACGACCTTCCCAAAATATCTAGCAAGGATGCTTCAAAGTACCAGGAACTCAGCGACCTGCTGTCCGAGCTCCAGCTGGCCAAAAGAGACACACACCTACCTGGCCTCAGCTACCTGGACACCGCTCGTGGGGTGAAACCCATAGTCGCCAAGTTACCTTACAACTTGCAGGAAAGGTGGACTACGGTAGGAACAAACTATAAAAAAGAGCACCAAGTCTCCTTCCCTCCATTCTCCTACTTCTGTAAGTTCATCAATGGCATCGCGGAACGTAAGGCAGACCCCAGCTTCACCTGTGGAGAACCCACCGACTCCACTTCACCAGCTCCCAGGTATGAGAGCCCTCATCAAAATGACAGGAAATGTAGGGGCCCAGTATCAGTCAAAAAGACCAATGTTCTACCACTTACACCAACGTCAGCACCAGACAAGGGCAATGAAGGCGGGAAGGCAGAAAATCCAAACCGCCAGTGTCCTATTCACAAACTGCCACACCCCCTGAAGAAGTGCATTGGCTTCAGGAAGAAACCCCTTCAAGAATGAAAGGAACTCTTGAAAAGGTTTGGGGTATGTTTCAGGTGTTGTGCCTCTACAGAACACCTTGCCAAGGACTGTAAGGTTACAATTAAGTGCATGGAGTGCGACAGCATGGATCACGTACAAGCGCTCCACCCATCTCAGCCTGATCCTGCACCCACACCTTCTCCTACCACAAGTCATGGCGGGGAGAGTACCGGCCAAGCTGCAAACCACCTCACAGTATCCTCCTCGTGCACCGCAGTCTGCGGAGAAGATTTCTGGGACAAGTCTTGTGCAAAAATATGCCTAGTAAGGGTATATCCCAAAGGTCACCCAGAAAGGGCCGTGAAGGTGTACAGCATCCTGGATGACCAGAGCAACAGGTCACTCGCCAGGTCTGAACTCTTAGACTTGTTCGGCTTAAAAGGAAATGCCTACCCTTACACACTAGGCACTTGCAGCGGCATCTCAGAAGCTTGCCGAAGAAGAGCCAGTGGTCTCGTGGTAACCTCTCTGGAAAATACCGTAGAGATACCTCTACCGACACTCGTCGAGTGCAACCAGATACCGGCTAACCGGGAAGAGATTCCAACGCCAGAGGCAGCTCTTCACCACCCTCACCTGAGAACTATCGCCAGCAAGATCCCACCTCTTGATCATAGTGCAAAAATCCTGATTCTGATTGGAAGGGACATCCTCCGGCTACACAAAGTACGCCAACAAATCAACGGACCACACGACGCGCCATTTGCTCAGCGCTACGACTTAGGCTGGGTGATCATAGGAAACGTCTGCGTAGGAAAAGTGAAGAGTCCCGACGCAATCTCCTCCTACAAGACGCACATCCTCCCAAACTGTCGCGGCACTCACTTTCAACCATGTCCGCATCACTACGGGGTGAAAGAGAGGCTGAGCGACACCAGGTGGCGACAGCAGCCTCCCGACTGCGCGGTCGCATATCATCTCTGGGATGACGACTTTGGGTCAACAGCGTTCGAGTCTACAAATGAAGACAACAAATTGGCTCCGATGAGAGAAGACAAAGTATTCATAAAGATTATGGATAAAGAGTTCTCTCAAAATGACTCTAACAGTTGGGTAGCCCCATTACCCTTTCGGTCTCCAAGGTCAAGGTTGCCAAACAACTCCCAGCAAGCAACCGCAAGGTCCTCCTCTCTAAAACGCACTTTGGAAAGACAACCAGAGATGGAGAAATGCTTTGTCGAGATTACGCAAAATATCCTCAACAGAGATCATGCTGAACAGTGGCACCACATTCCCACCGAACAAAACCCAGCCGACCAAGGAACGAGACTCACTGGTGCATCCAAACTCGGCGACAACATGTGGCCGACACCTCCAAGTA
This sequence comes from Anomaloglossus baeobatrachus, assembly GCF_048569485.1. Classification (NCBI taxonomy): domain Eukaryota; kingdom Metazoa; phylum Chordata; class Amphibia; order Anura; family Aromobatidae; genus Anomaloglossus; species Anomaloglossus baeobatrachus. The sequence continues at coordinate 42,729,981 of NC_134360.1, forward strand.
TCTTATACGAGGAGATCTGCGATAACTACGCCGGCAACATGTACGAGCTGGTGGAACCAGAATCCGACAAGGAAATTAGACCGGTCGTCTCCGCTCGCTACACTTCAGTGACATCAAAACAGAAGTTGAGATCTCATCACTTCGAGTGCTTCTCAAGTTGGTCATCTGAGGTACGAGCCGTAGCTTGTCTTGTTCACACTGCTCACTGTTTCACCAACTACAAGTCTTCAACGTGCCACGGCTGGCACATGTGTGTGATTCGTCCAATCACCGAACTCGTGCTACTTTTACCAAAGGACGCAATTAGTTGTTCAGTCTCAGTATTAGGAGACTGAACAATACTGTTATTGTATACAATACTGAGACTGAACAACTAATTGCGTCTCACTTCACTGTGTATTTTAATCTGGGACACAGCTGACCACTTGCCACCATTCATATTGGAGTTTGACATGACACAAGTCAGGTATTGATAATGTTTTTAACTTCAGTAGGTTAGGGACTGTCTCAGATGGGTACACCGTGACGAGGTGAGACAGCTTTTTACCTTTTTGCAAAAATGTATACACTAAGTACCCTGTTATTAAGCACTTGCAATTTATTTATTTATAGTCAGGGTATTTTTCATGCAATTTTTCTCTTTGGTTTTTTTCTAGTCTTGAGGCTGCAATTCACATGCTTAATGTTGCATGTTTACTGAACATTGTTTCAGCTCAGGTTTTTTGTGTTTTTTGTATGTTATCTTGCTTTTTTGCAAGTTGGGGGCGCAGCCCTCCTAATACTGAGACTGAACAACTAATTGCGTCTCACTTCACTGTGTATTTTAATCTGGGACACAGCTGACCACTTGCCACCATTCATATTGGAGTTTGACATGACACAAGTCAGGTATTGATAATGTTTTTAACTTCAGTAGGTTAGGGACTGTCTCAGATGGGTACACCGTGACGAGGTGAGACAGCTTTTTACCTTTTTGCAAAAATGTATACACTAAGTACCCTGTTATTAAGCACTTGCAATTTATTTATTTATAGTCAGGGTATTTTTCATGCAATTTTTCTCTTTGGTTTTTTTCTAGTCTTGAGGCTGCAATTCACATGCTTAATGTTGCATGTTTACTGAACATTGTTTCAGCTCAGGTTTTTTGTGTTTTTTGTATGTTATCTTGCTTTTTTGCAAGTTGGGGGCGCAGCCCTCCTAATACTGAGACTGAACAACTAATTGCGTCTCACTTCACTGTGTATTTTAATCTGGGACACAGCTGACCACTTGCCACCATTCATATTGGAGTTTGACATGACACAAGTCAGGTATTGATAATGTTTTTAACTTCAGTAGGTTAGGGACTGTCTCAGATGGGTACACCGTGACGAGGTGAGACAGCTTTTTACCTTTTTGCAAAAATGTATACACTAAGTACCCTGTTATTAAGCACTTGCAATTTATTTATTTATAGTCAGGGTATTTTTCATGCAATTTTTCTCTTTGGTTTTTTTCTAGTCTTGAGGCTGCAATTCACATGCTTAATGTTGCATGTTTACTGAACATTGTTTCAGCTCAGGTTTTTTGTGTTTTTTTTTTTTTTTGTGTTTTTTGTATGTTATCTTGCTTTTTTGCAAGTTGGGGGCGCAGCCCTCCTAATACTGAGACTGAACAACTAATTGCGTCTCACTTCACTGTGTATTTTAATCTGGGACACAGCTGACCACTTGCCACCATTCATATTGGAGTTTGACATGACACAAGTCAGGTATTGATAATGTTTTTAACTTCAGTAGGTTAGGGACTGTCTCAGATGGGTACACCGTGACGAGGTGAGACAGCTTTTTACCTTTTTGCAAAAATGTATACACTAAGTACCCTGTTATTAAGCACTTGCAATTTATTTATTTATAGTCAGGGTATTTTTCATGCAATTTTTCTCTTTGGTTTTTTTCTAGTCTTGAGGCTGCAATTCACATGCTTAATGTTGCATGTTTACTGAACATTGTTTCAGCTCAGGTTTTTTGTGTTTTTTGTATGTTATCTTGCTTTTTTGCAAGTTGGGGGCGCAGCCCTCCTAATACTGAGACTGAACAACTAATTGCGTCTCACTTCACTGTGTATTTTAATCTGGGACACAGCTGACCACTTGCCACCATTCATATTGGAGTTTGACATGACACAAGTCAGGTATTGATAATGTTTTTAACTTCAGTAGGTTAGGGACTGTCTCAGATGGGTACACCGTGACGAGGTGAGACAGCTTTTTACCTTTTTGCAAAAATGTATACACTAAGTACCCTGTTATTAAGCACTTGCAATTTATTTATTTATAGTCAGGGTATTTTTCATGCAATTTTTCTCTTTGGTTTTTTTCTAGTCTTGAGGCTGCAATTCACATGCTTAATGTTGCATGTTTACTGAACATTGTTTCAGCTCAGGTTTTTTGTGTTTTTTGTATGTTATCTTGCTTTTTTGCAAGTTGGGGGCGCAGCCCTCCTAATACTGAGACTGAACAACTAATTGCGTCTCACTTCACTGTGTATTTTAATCTGGGACACAGCTGACCACTTGCCACCATTCATATTGGAGTTTGACATGACACAAGTCAGGTATTGATAATGTTTTTAACTTCAGTAGGTTAGGGACTGTCTCAGATGGGTACACCGTGACGAGGTGAGACAGCTTTTTACCTTTTTGCAAAAATGTATACACTAAGTACCCTGTTATTAAGCACTTGCAATTTATTTATTTATAGTCAGGGTATTTTTCATGCAATTTTTCTCTTTGGTTTTTTTCTAGTCTTGAGGCTGCAATTCACATGCTTAATGTTGCATGTTTACTGAACATTGTTTCAGCTCAGGTTTTTTGTGTTTTTTGTATGTTATCTTGCTTTTTTGCAAGTTGGGGGCGCAGCCCTCCTAATACTGAGACTGAACAACTAATTGCGTCTCACTTCACTGTGTATTTTAATCTGGGACACAGCTGACCACTTGCCACCATTCATATTGGAGTTTGACATGACACAAGTCAGGTATTGATAATGTTTTTAACTTCAGTAGGTTAGGGACTGTCTCAGATGGGTACACCGTGACGAGGTGAGACAGCTTTTTACCTTTTTGCAAAAATGTATACACTAAGTACCCTGTTATTAAGCACTTGCAATTTATTTATTTATAGTCAGGGTATTTTTCATGCAATTTTTCTCTTTGGTTTTTTTCTAGTCTTGAGGCTGCAATTCACATGCTTAATGTTGCATGTTTACTGAACATTGTTTCAGCTCAGGTTTTTTGTGTTTTTTGTATGTTATCTTGCTTTTTTGCAAGTTGGGGGCGCAGCCCTCCTAATACTGAGACTGAACAACTAATTGCGTCTCACTTCACTGTGTATTTTAATCTGGGACACAGCTGACCACTTGCCACCATTCATATTGGAGTTTGACATGACACAAGTCAGGTATTGATAATGTTTTTAACTTCAGTAGGTTAGGGACTGTCTCAGATGGGTACACCGTGACGAGGTGAGACAGCTTTTTACCTTTTTGCAAAAATGTATACACTAAGTACCCTGTTATTAAGCACTTGCAATTTATTTATTTATAGTCAGGGTATTTTTCATGCAATTTTTCTCTTTGGTTTTTTTCTAGTCTTGAGGCTGCAATTCACATGCTTAATGTTGCATGTTTACTGAACATTGTTTCAGCTCAGGTTTTTTGTGTTTTTTGTATGTTATCTTGCTTTTTTGCAAGTTGGGGGCGCAGCCCTCCTAATACTGAGACTGAACAACTAATTGCGTCTCACTTCACTGTGTATTTTAATCTGGGACACAGCTGACCACTTGCCACCATTCATATTGGAGTTTGACATGACACAAGTCAGGTATTGATAATGTTTTTAACTTCAGTAGGTTAGGGACTGTCTCAGATGGGTACACCGTGACGAGGTGAGACAGCTTTTTACCTTTTTGCAAAAATGTATACACTAAGTACCCTGTTATTAAGCACTTGCAATTTATTTATTTATAGTCAGGGTATTTTTCATGCAATTTTTCTCTTTGGTTTTTTTCTAGTCTTGAGGCTGCAATTCACATGCTTAATGTTGCATGTTTACTGAACATTGTTTCAGCTCAGGTTTTTTGTGTTTTTTGTATGTTATCTTGCTTTTTTGCAAGTTGGGGGCGCAGCCCTCCTAATACTGAGACTGAACAACTAATTGCGTCTCACTTCACTGTGTATTTTAATCTGGGACACAGCTGACCACTTGCCACCATTCATATTGGAGTTTGACATGACACAAGTCAGGTATTGATAATGTTTTTAACTTCAGTAGGTTAGGGACTGTCTCAGATGGGTACACCGTGACGAGGTGAGACAGCTTTTTACCTTTTTGCAAAAATGTATACACTAAGTACCCTGTTATTAAGCACTTGCAATTTATTTATTTATAGTCAGGGTATTTTTCATGCAATTTTTCTCTTTGGTTTTTTTCTAGTCTTGAGGCTGCAATTCACATGCTTAATGTTGCATGTTTACTGAACATTGTTTCAGCTCAGGTTTTTTGTGTTTTTTGTATGTTATCTTGCTTTTTTGCAAGTTGGGGGCGCAGCCCTCCTAATACTGAGACTGAACAACTAATTGCGTCTCACTTCACTGTGTATTTTAATCTGGGACACAGCTGACCACTTGCCACCATTCATATTGGAGTTTGACATGTCACAAGTCAGGTATTGATAATGTTTTTAACTTCAGTAGGTTAGGGACTGTCTCAGATGGGTACACCGTGACGAGGTGAGACAGCTTTTTACCTTTTTGCAAAAATGTATACACTAAGTACCCTGTTATTAAGCACTTGCAATTTATTTATTTATAGTCAGGGTATTTTTCATGCAATTTTTCTCTTTGGTTTTTTTCTAGTCTTGAGGCTGCAATTCACATGCTTAATGTTGCATGTTTACTGAACATTGTTTCAGCTCAGGTTTTTTGTGTTTTTTACCAAAGGAGGACGTTACATGAACTAACTTTGTCGTTGGACACTGCCACGGCGGGGAGCGTACCTTTCCTTACCCCTGCTGTACGGAGACACAACTGTCCGTGTCCAATTGAACCTTGAACTTTTCCTTTGGATTAAAACTTTACCGTTGGATTATTGGGTTGGAGGAAGAGTTGGCATGTTTGCGGCTTCCCCAATCTGAAGATGGGTTTGTTGAACTTGAATTCATGTTTAACATTTTTCTACTTTTTCATTTTTTTACGCAAGGACAATGCGTCATCAACAAAGCATGGACTTGAATTCAGTGCATTACGTTGCATTTTTTGTGTTGTCTCTTATCTCGTTACAGGTTTCGTGACATCGAGGGACAGGATCGACTCCTTACGTCGTAGAAGGACTTGTGAAATCATATTATTTCAGATGGGGAGTGTTGTGTCCCATGAATGGGAACAACCTGTTGTATATAATTCTTGCATTGCATATTTTTCCTCCTATCAGGAAATTCCTTTATTGTTACTAGGTAGATTAGACTGTATGAAGTTTGTCCCTATGTACCTCCCTTAGTTGGCTTCTGTATAGAATGCTCCTCCCTTCTCCTTCAGTTTAGCCTAGAGAAACCATTGCTGAAGAGACATGTCTGCAACCCTGTACAGATTATTCCTTTTCACCTGCCTTTACTTTGTACTTAATACAAGACTCTAGAAGACAACTACAGCGTTTCTCCTTGTCTTCCTACAAGTCATCGTTGTGCTGAGTTGAGCTATCTGTGGAAGCCGGTAGAGTGAGTAAACCATACAGTTATCTAAGGGACTGATAATTAGAGCGGTTGGATTCATTGCTACAAGGAAGAGACAGAATAGTCACGAAGCAGCCCCTGGAGTTGGTGGCCCTGGACCACGTGAAGTTAACACCAAGCCGGTCAGGCTATGTGTACGCCCTCACCATTGTGGACCATTACTCTCGTTTCCTGGTAGTAGTGCCTGTGAAGGACCAGACAGCCAGAACAGCAGCTAGAGCATTTCAGGCATACTTTTGTCAACCTCAGTTACCCTGAGAGGGTACTGACTGATCAAGGTCCTGCATTCGAGGCAGAAGTGTTCCAAGAGTTCTGTAACATGTACGGTTGTAAGAAAATCAGAACAACACCGTACCACCCCCAAACCAATGGATTGTGCGAGAAGATGAACCATGTGGTCATTGATATGCTCAATACTCTACCTCTGGAAGAAATAAATCAATGGCCGGAGAAGTTACCAGATCTGGTAGACCTGTACAACCATATCCCAGTAAATTCGACCAACTGCAGCCCTGCTTACCTGATGCGAGCAAGACCTGGCAAGTTACCTGTAGAGTTTGAGATGGGGACTGTGTCACCTGAAGCGGTTCAGGAGATAGAAGATTGGGATACAGAGCGACAACAGCAGTACCGCAGAGTTCAGGAATGCGTAGAAAGGAGCCTGTCCCAAGCAAGAACGAGACAAGAGCAGCATTACAATCAAACAGCCCCAGCAACTCCCTTAGCACCTGGAGAACAGCGGAGGGCGCATAAATTAGATGATCAGTGGGAGAATGAACCCTACACCATTATTCCCTCCAACTTTGACAATAGTAAGGTATGCCTCATAAGCAAAGATGAAGGCAAGACCTATCAAGCAGTTTCTCGAGACCGCCTGAAAGCGTGCCCCGAACGGTGCAGAACCCAAAAAGAAGTAGAAGAAGTACAAGAAAGTCCCCAAAGTCAAGAAAAAGAGGGAGAGATGATCCAAATAATCCTTGGGAAATTCCCCAAAACTTGGACCCGAATAAACAATGCCATAGTGGTACCAGTGTTGACGTTCCCGCAGTTGGTCGAGCCAGAAACAGAAGAGGTTCCAGATCCACCTAAAGAACCGTCCGCTCCAACACGAGATGACACGCCAGCAGTGGAACAGGAGAATCAACCCCCTGTCAGTGGTGAACCTGTCATACCCTTGGCGACTCTTAGACCACATAGGCAATCATCACGCATACCTATCAGGGTTAGGCCTACCTGTAGTGCTGAGGTAGAAGACACACCAAGTAGTCAGGGACAAACACCAGAGCTACGCAGGTCTCAACGCAGCACTCGGGGACAGCCCCCTCCATGGTATAGAGAGTAAAAAGAAAGAGTACTTATTAGAATGTAAATAGTTATGTGAAATGTCTGTAATGTTGTGTATAAAATGTTTTTCTTTTTTGATTGAGAAAATGGACAATTGGGCCACTGGACTATGGGTGGCCAACACCTAGCTGTACATAGTTAGCACCAGTGTGCTCAGCACCCCTGAAGGAAAACCCGTCCGGCGTGCATAGAGTGGGGTCATCAATGCTCTGACGCACGCCCAGAGCCTACGTTGGGGGTTTTATCGCGGCGGGTCCCCCATGGAGCAGTGTAATGGACACCCGGCAGGGAGCCACGCTGGACTCTTATAGTTGTTTAAGGTTGTAACATGTTTTGTTTTGTTTCTACAGTCCGGGAGTACTGAATTTAACTAAGGGGGAGTGTGGCACCCCAGGACCTGGTCGCCACAACAGCATTGCCCTTCCAAAGAGTTAATGCTGAGCCTGGAGGTAATGGGGAGGTCCATTGGCCAGCAAGTTTAACATCCACCGCAGTTCTCCCTCCGGCCAGCAGGGGGAGCTCTGAACCTGGAATTCCAGGGAGCCTTCCTCAAGTCTGACCTGAGGGAGGAAGTAGAGTTCAGTCTGTAGAGAGAAGTGATAGTGAGCAGACGCAGAGTGTGCTGTCCTGTGGATCTGGGGCCTAGAGCTAGAGCAGCTTGGCCCAGGGAAGCAGGAGTAGCAGAGAGGCAGCGAAGAGACTCGGACATCAGAGTCTGTGGCCACCAGGGCTTAAAATACTCCCTGGTAGCCGAATCCGAAGGGCAGGAGAGCTGCAAGCACCTGGCCCATAAACAGCCCGAAGGTACAGCTGCAGCATCAGGGCCCGGTGTGGACTCCAGCAGAGAAGCACCAGAGAGAGGGTCTGCACAGCCTACTACAGAGAGAAAGGGACGTACCATCGGTCCCAGCAGCAAAGAGGGCCATTGCTGGATTCAGAGAAGCAGGGTCCTAACATAACAAAGAAAAGTACAGGAGTAGGCCTCATACTCAGCTGGCCAGAAAGATCACCCCAAGTACTTCCAGGCCGACCGGATCCCCATCACCACCTGTAACGGTCTCCCAGGACTGGACTGTTCCTAAAGTAAAAGAGGAAAAGGTAAAGAGACTGTTGTTTGTGCCTCGTTCTTTCATTGCCTGTCGGCCCTGCACCGTGTTAGCCACACAACCCCATAGACTTTCACGAGCACTAACAGTGTTCCCGGGGTTCCGCTCCACCTGTGGGGAGCAGTACCACCATTGCTGCCATAACATCACCCCGGAGGCCTCACACAGCAGCGGCGGCTTAATAGCCGCAGACCACAGGTGGCGTCACGAAACATATACTTTAATTGCTCCCAAGTCACCAGCCCTATTACAACTGACACCCACCAGGGCCACGGAGTCGGGCCCCGCCACCACTGACGTCCCCCGGACTAGTCCGGCCCGGCACCGGGTGTCCCATAGCCCTGGGGTGGGCGAGTCATGTGTATATATAATGTCTATGGATGTAGAACGGGAAGTCAGGGAAGCTCCTGGAGGAGGATGTGGAGGGGGCACATACTTATTCCCACATAGTGTGTGTATATATAATGTCTATGGATGTAGAACGGGAAGTCAGAGAAGCTCCTGGAGGGGGATGTGGAGGGGGCACATACTTATCCCCACATAGTGTGTGTATATATAATGTCTATGGATGTAGAACAGGAGGTCAGAGAAGCTCCTGGAGGAGGATGTGGAGGGGGCACATACTTATCTCCACATAGTGTGTGTGTATATAATGTCTATGGATGTAGAACGGGAAGTCAGAGAAGCTCCTGGAGGGGGATGTGGAGGGGGCACATACTTATCCCCACATAGTGTGTGTATATATAATGTCTATGGATGTAGAACAGGAGGTCAGAGAAGCTCCTGGAGGAGGATGTGGAGGGGGCACATACTTATCTCCACATAGTGTGTGTATATAATGTCTATGGATGTAGAACGGGAGGTCAGAGAAGCTCCTGGAGGTGGATGTGGAGGGGGCACATACTTATCTCCACATAGTGTGTGTATATATAATGTCTATCGATGTAGAACGGGAGGTCAGAGAAGCTCCTGGAGGTGGATGTGGAGGGGGCACATACTTATCCCGACATAGTGTGTGTATATATAATGTCTATGGATGTAGAACAGGAGGTCAGAGAAGCTCCTGGAGGTGGATGTGGAGGGGGCACATACTTATCTCCACATAGTGTGTGTATATATAATGTCTATCGATGTAGAACGGGAGGACAGAGAAGCTCCTGGAGGTGGATGTGGAGGGGGCACATACTTATCTCCACATAGTGTGTGTATATATAATGTCTATCGATGTAGAACGGGAGGACAGAGAAGCTCCTGGAGGTGGATGTGGAGGGGGCACATACTTATCTCCACATAGTGTGTATATATAATGTCTATGGATGTAGAATGGGAGGTCAGAGAAGCTCCTGGAGGTGGATGTGGAGGGGGCATATACTTATCTCCACATAGTGTGTATATATAATGTCTATGGATGTAGAACGGGAGGTCAGAGAAGCTCCTGGAGGTGGATGTGGAGGGGGCACATACTTATCTCCACATAGTGTGTGTATATATAATGTCTATCGATGTAGAACGGGAGGACAGAGAAGCTCCTGGAGGTGGATGTGGAGGGGGCACATACTTATCTCCACATAGTGTGTGTATATATAATGTCTATCGATGTAGAACGGGAGGACAGAGAAGCTCCTGGAGGTGGATGTGGAGGGGGCACATACTTATCTCCACATAGTGTGTGTATATATAATGTCTATGGCTGTAGAATGGGAGGTCAGAGAAGCTCCTGGAGGTGGATGTGGAGGGGGCACATACTTATCTCTACATAGTGTATGGTGTTCGTGCTGTGGCGCCCCTGACCTGGTCAGGCACCACTGAGTACTGCACCCATGCTGGGGACAGTACAATACAGGTAATCCAGAAGGCTGACCGGGGTGTGGAACACAGGCGCATAGTGACCAGGCCTCCCACATCACCAGAGGGGACCCTTGAGTAGCCAGAAGGAGTTAACTTTCAATTCCCAGCTGGGGGTGTGTTCAGGGGCTGGTTGCTAGGTGGCGTAGGCAAGAACAGGAGAGGAGGAGCAGTGAGTCAGTTAGAGCAGAGAACTCCGTTGGGCTCAGTGAGGAGCAGACCTGTGGGGTTGATGCTGTCTAACAGCGCCCGCGCAGTGGCTACTGACGGGGGAGAACGGTCAACTAGGAGGGCTACCTGAAAGCCAGCTTCAGCTAGAGAGAGAAAGCACGGAGTGGGAAGTAAGGAGACTGCTAGAGAGCACCAGGCCCAACCGGGCGGCAGATCCCGAAGCGAAGATAGATCCAGCTTTCTTCTGCTAAACCTGCCGGTGTGGGGTTCTCAAAGCCCACACCACAACACCACAAAAGCCGCAGCCACGTAACCGCAGTGAGGGCCCATAGGTCACAGGAGGCAAGCAGCTGGAGTGGCCTGGTCCGGGGAACAAGCAAACGGCAACCAAAAGGGGGAGTGAGGCTTCAGCAACTTCCCTGGGTGACCCCCATAGGGACTCAAAGTCGGGGTCACCCCAAACCAAAAAGGGCTAAGGAAGGGGAGTTGGTAGTCACCCTCATAAAGTCAGCCTGAAGGATACCTGGTTCCCACCTGGTTCATCTCAGCTACGCCCGGGCTACTCACCCTGCCATCAAATGTGAGTAAAGCATTTGAAAGACAGTTCTGCCTGTGTGAGTCATTCTGCGCCTTGTAGTTCTACACATCTACACAGGGCCCTGGGGCTTGCCTCACTCTCAGGAGGCTATTCCAACTAACTGCACATACCATCAGCCCCAGGCGACCCTCAACCTGCAGTGGCGGTCCCTACTGGCCGCAATACTGAGAGTGGCGTCACGACAAGAAGAAGATCTCCTACCTGTGACCAGATCCAGCTACGTGGAGTCCCTGAAGGTAATGCACTGACACCACACCTGTGGGGCTTCACACATCTGGCGTCACGAACAGGATAAGGACTAGACCTGTTCAGACAGGTGACCATGTGCCTGGGCGGTCCGCTTGAAAAATTGGAAGCGCCGCCATATTGCCACCATGGAAAGCGCGCTGAAAAACAACAGCAGCCCGCGCTGGAAGAAGTTACCGCCCACGAAGAGGTGTGGCTACCCAGAGATCCCCTGCAGAGTTCTGACCTCGCTGATGAAGAGAGTGGAAGCGTCCAGAGACGTCGGGACAGAAAGGGAGCCACAAGCCTGCTGCTGGGAGAGGAGCTGCTGAAAGAGGCAGAGCAGAAACTGAACAGCTTGCTATCAACGGCGAGTCCACAGCTGGAGAGTCGTGCAGAAGAGGGCGCAGAAGAAATGGCGTCTGACCGCAGAAATCCAGAACCGGGCTCCGCTGCCTGGTGGTATCGGGAGCTGGCCCAGTTCTGCGACCGACTGGAGACCCGGGTTGTGGAGCAGATCCGGGAAGAACGAATGGAAATGCTGGAGATGACCGCGGCGGTTCGGGCCTATGAAAGGAGAGCCGCGCGCCGAGTGCCAGACAGGACGGCGATGACGCAGACCCCGATGCTGCCACCGGTGGGTGAGTCGAGTGATGCCCCGGCCAGCGCAAGTGCCCCGACCCCTGCTGCCACGCCCGCGGTCCCCGAAGAGGCGTCCGGTGCGGCGACGCTGAAGCAGGCCGCAGCCACGCCAGGTGCGGCCTTCCAAGCCCCAGCGGCCGCAGCGATGCCCTGCTCGGCCCACCAAGACCCGGTCCCTGCAGCAACGCCCAGTCCGGCCCGTAAAGAACCGGCTGCCACCGCGACCCTCATCCGCGTCGCAGGCGTAACGCTGACCCAGGCCGCCGCCCTGCTAGGCCCGGCCCGCCGAGACCCCACCGCCGCAGCAACGCTCGTCCGCGCCGCAAGTGAGGTGCTGAACCAGGCCGCCGCCACGCCAGGCGCGGCCCACCAAGCCCAGACTGCTGCAGCGACGTCCAGCCCAGCCTGCACAGAGCCCCCTGCAACAGCGACACTGATCCAGGCCGCCGCCATGCCGGGCGCGGCCCGCCAAGACCAGGCCGCCGCCATGCCGGGCGCGGCCCGCCAAGACCAGGCCGCCGCCATGCCGGGCGCGGCCCGCCAAGACCAGGCCGCCGCCATGCCGGGCGCGGCCCGCCAAGACCAGGCCGCTGCCATGCCAGGCGCGGCCCGCCAAGAAGAGTTTACCTCATCATTTACCCCGGCCTGCAAGGCCAGAGCAGACACCGCTCCCCAGTCCAAAGAGGTCCCTGCTAGGAAGACCCTGATAGGAGAGGACCCCGAATACTGGAAGCTGAAGGCTGATCTAGAGGCCCAGTTCCCACAAGAGATGGTGGATCGGTATCTGCTCCCTCCGCATACCAAGGAGATGCAGGCAACCCCTGCAGCCGCGCCAGAGAGTTCACCGCCCAGACCAGCTGAAGAAAGGCCATCCCCAGCACTGCCACCAAAGGAGTGCCAAGAAGAACTAAGGGGGAGAGGAGGCCAGGAAGCTGAGGAGCTGACTCCGGAGCCACCAGCAGTGGATCTATACTCAGAGCCGGAGATGTTACCCTATTCCCGTTGGGATGAGGAGGACTTGACACCGTCTGCAGATGAAGAACTGCCCAAAAGCCTTACCTGGGAGTTTGTGAGCTGCACCCAGCAGAACCCAGCCCACAAGACAAGGCGTCGCAACAGAGCAACACTGTCCCCTGCACCACAGTCTCCAGAGCAGAGAGAAGTTACAGCCAGAGACCTACAGGAGAAAAGGTTCCTGAGAAGATCCAAAGCCCAGGTCAGAGGACCCCTTTACAGAGGAGTTGTAGAGGACTTCAATTTGAAAAGCGGATACGGCTTTATTGTAGCAAGAGGAATAAAAGAGGGCATATTTGTGAATCGGAGAGATGTTCAAGCCCACCTGCCCAGAGGACATTCAGGCAGAAATTTGAAAATTGGAGACGCAGTACAGTTCACCTTGCATCAAGGAGAAAGGGGCTACTATGCCTTAGACGTAGCACCATGTCCCAAAGAGGAAAGAAAAGACAGAGATAGAGACACAGATGAAGATCAAAAGAGAAAAGACAAGGAACCTACAGAGGAAACAACCACAGACGACGACAAAGAGCCAGAAAGCAACAGGTGCCGCAGCCCAGCAGGCCCAAGCCCTGGTAAAGAGGAGTAAAGTAAAGAAAAGAAAGAAGTTACCAGTTGAAGTTTGAAAAGTTTTGTTTTGCAACGTTTTCAAGTTTAAGAAATGTGCCCACAAAAACTATTGTGAGAAAAACCATAAACCTTAAGGCTATGAACTGGCTATAGCCACAAACTCTCGCAGTGTAAATAGTTACACCAAAAGGGCACCACCACCACCAGAGTCAGCCTGTTTAGGGGCTTGGCTCGTCTGCAACCAGGAGGAGCCCGTCCGTATATAGGGCCTTGGCTCACCTGCGACCAGAGAGCATGCCTGTTTATGGGGCCTGGCTCTCCACCACAAATAGGGTACCTGGTCAGCACCAACTGTGGAGGCCGCCTCTACATCCTGCCAGAAGAGGCTGAAGGCGCGGATCCACCAGGCCAGGTATACCCTGAAACCACCAGCCCATGAAAGCCGCCTCTACATCCTGCCAAAAGTGGCTGAAGTCGCGGCCAACGTGAGAGGGTTTTGGGTGGGTTAACGGACTTGTGGGTGGAGGGTGGTGATGTATGGTACCTGGTGCTTTTAAAATGTTTTACATGTTTTAATGTTTTATGCATTTTAAAATGTTGTCTTGCAGCCCGAGGACGTGCTGGTGATAACTAAGGGGGAATGTGGCGCCCCTGACCTGGTCAGGCACCACTGAGTACTGCACCCGTGCTGGGGACAGTACAATACAGGTAATCCAGAAGGCTGACCGGGGTGTGGAACACAGGCGCATAGTGACCAGGCCTCCCACATCACCAGAGGGGACCCTTGAGTAGCCAGAAGGAGTTAACTTTCAATTCCCAGCTGGGGGTGTGTTCAGGGGCTGGTTGCTAGGTGGCGTAGGCAAGAACAGGAGAGGAGGAGCAGTGAGTCAGTTAGAGCAGAGAACTCCGTAGGGCTCAGTGAGGAGCAGACCTGTGGGGCTGTTGCTGTCTAACAGCGCCCGCGCAGTGGCTACTGACGGGGGAGAACGGTCAACTAGGAGGGCTACCTGAAAGCCAGCTTCAGCTAGAGAGAGAAAGCACGGAGTGGGAAGTAAGGAGACTGCTAGAGAGCACCAGGCCCAACCGGGCGGCAGATCCCGAAGCGAAGATAGATCCAGCTTTCTTCTGCTAAACCTGCCGGTGTGGGGCTCTCAAAGCCCACACCACAACACCACAAAAGCCGCAGCCACGTAACCGCAGTGAGGGCCCATAGGTCACAGGAGGCAAGCAGCTGGAGTGGCCTGGTCCGGGGAACAAGCAAACGGCAACCAAAAGGGGGAGTGAGGCTTCAGCAACTTCCCTGGGTGACCCCCATAGGGACTCAAAGTCGGGGTCACCCCAAACCAAAAAGGGCTAAGGAAGGCGAGTTGGTAGTCACCCTCATAAAGTCAGCCTGAAGGATACCTGGTTCCCACCTGGTTCATCTCAGCTACGCCCGGGCTACTCACCCTGCCATCAAATGTGAGTAAAGCCCTTGAAAGACAGTTCTGCCTGTGTGAGTCATTCTGCGCCTTGTAGTTCTACACATCTACACAGGGCCCTGGGGCTTGCCTCACTCTCAGGAGGCTATTCCAACTAACTGCACATACCATCAGCCCCAGGCGACCCTCAACCTGCAGTGGCGGTCCCTACTGGCCGCAATACTGAGAGTGGCGTCACGACAAGAAGAAGATCTCCTACCTGTGACCAGATCCAGCTACGTGGAGTCCCTGAAGGTAATGCACTGACACCACACCTGTGGGGCTTCACACAGTGCTACACTTTATCTTTGGGTGACCACTCATATTTCGGTAATTGCAACATATCAGCAATTCATTGATATTGTTATTCCCTAATTTACAAGTCAGGGGCCATTTGAGGTAAACTTTGGCCCAATTTTCTTCCTAGTGTAACGAAACTATCAAATAGTGCAAATCACTTAAGAAGAATAAATTAGGACACTTCCTTCCTCCCCATCCTCCATGTTTTATTCGGCAATTAAAACGGCCGCCGCATCCAAAATGTTTGAAGAATTTTTGTCGTCTTTTTCATTTTTGTCTCAGAACTTGTCTTAAAAAAAACATCGTGTAAAAAAGTTATCGATGATTTTATTCTTTTGAACGTCTCCCCTTTGAAATCTTCAAAGTTTGCAGCCCCTGCGCGATATCGGCGTCATCACCTGGTCGGCGTGCTTTCCTATTTATGAGAATCAGCGGTGGGTGAAATCTGTTAAGGGAAGGATATAGTGGAATCAAAGGAAAATAACAACACGAGTGAGGGGAGAGGGATTTACTCGAGCGCAACTAACGAAAGATTCTCCCAAGCATCAGTAATTTTTAATTTCCTCTTTTCCTCAGGAATTTTTGTATTGTGCTGAAGGCTCCGTGTCGTCTCTGCTGCTTCCAGGTGCGATTCCTTCCAGGAGAATAATAGGGCTACACGGGCCCATACAGCTCTGCTGCCAGCAGTTTTCTATGTAAAGGGTGTGAAGACATTTGCAATCCTTTTTTTTTTTTTTTTTTAATTGTGACAGTGCCTCTAGAATTAATTATTTGGCAATCTTTCAAATAATATTTCTATTGTTTTGAGCCGGATGAGAGTAACAGAGAAAACTGCTTTACAAAGAAGAATATGAGGTGGATAAGTGTCCAAACCCAAGGGTAGATGTCCTCTCCTTTACCCACCTGGCTAAACCTGATTGACAAATCTTTACACACACTGTTTGGAAGAAACCTGTCAATCAAGTTGGAGATCGAAGGAGCTGCCCAAAACGCCTCTCCATTCTCATTCCTGTCATGTTCTTGTCACAACGTGGACATGGAGAAAGGTCCGGCGTGAGGCAAAACACACACTAACAGGGGTTACGCCACAACAAACAAGGGGTACTCTACATCAGGGACACTATAACAACAGTACTAGTGCCTGATACTAGTGAGAGGGAAGATGGACATCCCTACTTACCTAACACTGTATCCTGCACTTCTAGCCACCTATGCAGGTGCCTCCCCTGTCATTGAGCAGGAACCTGAATCCCAGAGAGAACCTACAATAGTCCTGGCTAGTGAGTCGGCAGGTAAGGGACGCTAGCCGGGAGGAAGACAGACAGACACAATGATGAACTGCTGCAGTCAGTACAACAACTTCAACAGAGGGTTTCAGCAGCTCCTTCCAGCTCTTGGCCCAGCATCCAAATGGCAAAGAATAACCAGCACCCTCTGCTGCTAGCAGAGGGCATATAAAAGGGACTGAGAGTGGTCCAAACTGGAAACACCTGACCAGGATTCAGAAGCTGCTGGAAAGCAAACTGACATTAACCCTACAACTGGCAAACGAAAGGAAAACCATATAATATTGAGAGTCTAGCATGGAAATGACTCTATAAAGTCCTGAATTTGCCACAAGTCTCATAATAAAGAGAGACAGGCATGACAGTTCTGTTTAATAATTTCATTGTGTATACAGCTCCTATGCAGACCTTAGTGTCACTATGGTTGAATACTACCGCAATCCTCTTTGATGACATCTAAGGATACACCATCACTGCATGATCGGTGAGTGTTTCCATCGACGCCCCCCCCCCCAATAAAATGCACCTCTTTCTTAGCACCGACTCTTCCAATTTTTCCCTGCGGAGAGGAGCTCCTGGTCATTTGTAATGCGGGGGGGACTGGAGTGCAGCTCTGTTTAAGTGAATGCAGTTCCCTACAGAGATGAGTGAGTGGGATTGCTGGTATGTAGGGAAAAAAGGGGCCACAATGTTAAACTACAGCTACTTTCTGTTGATTTGCGGGATTGTGGGGGTCTTGGAAGTAGGATTCCTGCAAAGGATACTGTCACCTAGCAATATAGCATAGGAAAATCTACACACTCAGCTACTATATGCCATCACTTTGATGGGGTCCTACATGGGAGACCCCTGAAATGAAGGGAAAGTAGCTTTGACTTAGTGTTGTGGGGACCCAGTTCAGCTCCATTCAGGTGAATGGGACAGCACCGGGTTGGAGTGAGCTGTATTGTAGGAATGTGGGCGACTCCAAGGTCAGACCCGCACAAAGTGATGGTATATAGAGATCATGAGCAGGCACAGACAGAAGAGGGCCCTGTACAAGAACAATACATGGGCTCTTCAGTCTAATATCTAATCATAATGGAGACTTCCACCTGTTCTGGATGTGGATGTGGTCCCCTGACTAGAGATGAGGAAACCTGAACTGTAAAATATAGGATTCCTACCGAACACTGGGTGTCCGGGTCTTTGACCTGAACCGGACTTTTTTAAAAAAAAGTCCGAGTTTGGGTGCTGTTCATATGCTCACCACTTGATCTGTAATTGGGGTGCTGGGGGATACACGTGGTCCAATGTGAGCCATTTTTTGGATGAGGTGTCCAAAAAAAACCCTCAAAAAAACACCCTCCCTACCTTGGAAATGCTCTGTTTATGGGCAGAGAGCCAAACTGACCAATCATTGACTTCCAAAAGAGGATTGGCCCCGGGATAGAGCTAAGGACAAGTACTGATCCTGAACTAAACTTTAAAGTCCAGCAGAACCTGGTGAACCCAAACTTTCACGGGGTCCACTTATCTCTACCCCTGTGGTCTCCTTTGCAGCTGCCCAGGTTGTACGTGGTATGTCCGCCCTTGCTAGAGATATAGCAGAGCAGCTGAGCTATTACGCCTGCTCTACAGCGAGAACATGATAGAAATGTCGTCGTCTGCCGACACCTTCCACTGTCAGGGTCAGTGTGTCTCATAGTCTCATGGTCCCATCTGGTGGGAGGACATGATGAGCAAGAGAAGGACGCCGCGGTCACCTCTCCAGCTGCAGGTGACTCCGGGGAGAGACGGTTCATCCATCTCATGTCAGAACAGGCTCCGCCGTGGTCCCAGCCGGGAATTAAAGAGGACGACGCAAGGTGACCCAGTGACAAGACAGGGGCCCATGAGATTCTATCCCAAGGGGGAACCTGCCTACTCCTCCGCCTTACCCTCATCTCCACTTCAGGTTATTTTCGCACATTCACCAGCATAAAGACTCCAACTATATAAAATACAATGTACACCCATATATACCCAGCTCTCCTAATTCTCCATCACCCGTATACACCCAGCTCTCCTAATTCCCCATCACCTGTATATGCCCAGCTCTCCTAATTCCCCATCACCTGTATATACCTAGTTCTCCTAATTCTCCATCACCTGTATATACCTAGTTCTCCTAATTTTCCAGCACCCCTTTATACCCAGCTCTCCTAATTCTCCATCACTCGTAGAACCCAGCTTTTCCAGCACCCGTATACACCCAGCTCTCCTAATTTTCCAGCACCCCTTTATACCCAGCTCTCCTAATTCTCCATCACTCGTATAACCCAGCTTTTCCAGCACCCGTATACACCCAGCTCTCCTAATTTTTCAGCACCCGTATACACCCAGCTCTCCTAATTATCCAGCACCCGTATACACCCAGCTCTCCTAATTATCCAGCACCCGTATACACCCAGCTCTCCTAATTTTCCAGCACCTGTATACACCCAGCTCTCCTAATTTTCCAGCACCCATATACACCCAGCTCTCCTAATTATCCAGCACCCATATACACCCAGCTCTCCTAATTTTCCAGCACTCGTATACACCCAGCTCTCCTAATTTTCTAGCACCCATATATAACCAGCTCTCCTAATTTTCCAGAACCCGTATATACCCAGCTCTCCTAATTTTCCAGCACCTGTATACACCCAGCTCTCCTACTTTTTCAGCACCCGTATATACCCAGCTCTCCTAATTTTCCAGCACCCCTTTATACCCAACTCTCCTAATTTTCCAGCACTCGTATACACCCAGCTCTCCTAATTTTCCAGCACTCGTATATACCCAGCTCTCCTAATTTTCCAGCACTCGTATACACCCAGCTCTCCTAATTTTCCAGCACTCGTATACACCCAGCTCTCCTAATTTTCCAGCACTCGTATATACCCAGCTCTCCTAATTTTCCAGCACTCGTATACACCCAGCTCTCCTAATTTTCCAGCACCCATATACACCCAGCTCTCCTAATTTTCCAGCACCTGTATATGCCCAGCTCTCCTAATTTTCCAGCACCTGTATATACCCAGCTCTCCTAATTTTCCAGCACCCGTATATACCCAGCTCTCCTAATTTTTCAGCACCCGTATATACCCAGCTCTCCTAATTTTCCAGCACCCATCTTTGCCTGCGGTATGAAGGGGTCCATAGTGCTGGAGCCACAGCCATAATCCACGCCATTTCCAAGACCCCATTAGTTTCCATATGAGCCTGTACATCTATGGTAGTCACCTGGGCTTCACAGCCTTAACCACCGTCCCGCTGTATTTCATCCAATTAGTCCCAGTGAATCCCAATGGCAAGTTATATTGGAGAAAGTTTTCCATTACTTTTTTTTTAATCACAGATTAAAGGGTTAACGTCATCCCTGCTACTTTCCTGGTCACGCACACATTTGATAAGTAGGGAGTAGTTATCACCTCTCGCCTCCTGTTCACTCTGCAAAGCCAAAAAGTCACTAAAACCTACATTACATATTTTCTTCTCGTACCTCCATCATCCGTTCTGGCCTTGGCAGAAAACGCGATCAACATAAAAAATACTTGAGAGCTGTGAAAAACCTGCACCATACAAAGCAATGTGGAAACCGAGTGCTCCAGAAATGCTGGGGGAAGCGAGACATGTTCCCTGAAAAGCTCTCGCAACTCGTGTGACTGACGCGTTTTACTCCACAGTGTGAATTATCCTCATTCAGGAAACCAAAGAAATCACTGGGCTACCAAAGGCCACGGGACTGTGATCATTTCTATAATAGAGGATTGGAGAATGTACCCTACACGAGCACCCGTTTGCTTGATCTGTCTAGTTGGTGCAGTTGGGAGGAGAGCGTTGGCTGTTGGGCTCACATAAAACTGGCCATTTTTATGTATGTCATTTTTTACATGTTTTCCATAGTAGTAATGCATGTCTGTATTCCCATATTCATTGTTATACATATCGCAGCACTACAGAGTGCGACTGTCTCCTTTTTGTTACTATGTTTCATGCTCTGTATGCCCCTATTCACATTAGAAAGTGCCATCAGTCTTTTTCTTAGCCTCTCCTCCCATCTATCAATGACGGCTGCTTCCTTCTTTATGATCAGCAGACTGAAAAAGGCAATGACTAGTGATGAATGAACTGTTCGGTGCTCGCAACGGCCACTTTGATGCTCGGGTGCTTGGTACTCGTTTACTGAGTATAATGGAAGTCAATGGGGAACTTGACCGTGTTTCTGGAAAACCTTCCGGAAAAATTCTCGAGTTCCCCATTGACTTCCATTATACTCGATAAAGAAGTACCAAGCACCCGAGCATCAAAGTGGTCGTTGCGGCACCGAACGACTCGCTCATCACTAACAATGACACCATAATTAAGAATTGAAGCTATGTCATTTTTTTTTCCTTCCCAAAGAAAGGTTATGCTAGGGTGACCCTTTTGACTTTAGCCCAATTTACTTTTTCTGAACCCTAAGTGGCACCAAATGTCTGTTCCCTTTGCAAAGTACATTTGTACGTACCCCTGCTGTCTATCATTTCTAGAACATTTGACCCTTAGACACCTGTGGAGACGGGGAGCTCAACGCAGGTTCCTTGTGGAAGAATAGAACTTAACAAAAATGAGGTCGCCTTGCCGTGGCTGTTGGGCTCACATAAAACTGGCCATTTTTGTGTGCTAAGTATCTCAATTTTTGCATGTTTTTCATAGCAGTAATGCATATCGATATTACCATATTCATTGTTCCACATATCTTAGCACAATAGAGTGCAACTGTCTACTTTTTCTTACCTTGTGGACAAATCTCTTAACCATCCTAAGGCCGTGTCTCACATAACAAAAAGGGGGCCAAGTTTCACCCTTTTGCATGTTCCTAGGTCTATTCTCTACTCCCTATGTCTGAGTTTAGAAACTGTTTTCTGTAGGACAGTGCCTTCCATAGTCTCTGGTATAAGCTGCAGTACCAAAAACAGCCTGATGACAAAAGTGGCGCTGTTCTGCAAAAAAAAGCTTTTTTTTCCACTTATTTTAGGTAGCTCTTTTAGTGGTCACTGTGACCCATCTAAGCACGTCCGCCCCTGGGCGAATTTACACTTATAGACCTCAGGGTAAGCGCTCCTGGCAGATCTATCTTTGTATTTTGTAAATGTCTCAATGTAGCCCATCATGCTGCGAAAAACACAGATTTTTTTTTTAAAATCTCAAATGTACGCCGCATTAGTTTTGGGTTGAAATGGCGCCAAGAGATGCAGACTGGGGGCTGATGACCTGGAATGCGAGGCAGCAGAGAAGTTACTTTGGAAGTTTAGACTTCTTTGGTCTCGGGGGATTTCTCATCAGCGCAACTTTTATTTTCTGCTTGTTGTTGTGTGCGGTTAATGATGTCAGGGTAATTAGTCTGCAAAGATAATAGAAAAGACGACAATTACCACGGAAAAAAATAGAAACTGAACTTTAAAACTATTTCCCCAGAGGAACTTTATGGAAAACTCTGAGATTTGTCAGGAGACGAAGACTCGGGAGGAGGGAGGGAAGGATCTTTAATTCTGGCTGCCTGCCACTGCCACTAGAGGGAGCAATGGAGCAAACTGCAGACTGTTAATTTGGAATTCAATGCATCGGCTCCCCCTGGTGGAAGCTGTAGGAACTGAGAATTTGATATATTTGCAGGGGTTTTGGAGATCTGAATCTTTCTGCTGAATAGTGTTCAGTTGAGGACATTAAGATCTATTTGGAGTAGACCGTGGTTATTTTGGGCTGGTGGTCCTAACTACTGAAGGATGATGTAGCGCCCCCTTAGGCAAGGATTCTTTGATTTTAAGTAGATACTTTATGGAGATGGATATTTTGTATATATAGTAGATATTATGCCAAGGACAGAACCAGCACTATCTTCTTTAGCTGTTTCTTGGCATGAGAACATCATGGCAGCCTCGGGGACCAATGACGGGAAGATGGCGTCTAAGACGTTCGTATATCCGTGTCCTTGTCTGATCAATCACATTGCCCATCAGGCAGAGTGGTGCTCATGACAGGCCCGTGTACTGCAGCTCCCCTGCCAGGGCCACAGTCAGGAGCGGCCTTCTGTGCCGCTCGTCATTCCCTTCACTAATGGTAATAGAACTTAATGGTTTGGCAAAACAGAAGAGTGACGGAGGAGCGGGAAAGGGCTGACAGGCGGCACAAATGAGGAGGTGACAGCAAAAGTCAACTTAAAGGGACAGTAATGGCGAAAACTTCATGGGCATGATGGCCTAATTGTATATAGCGCGCACACCCTCTGTAATGTCACACATGTGCCACAGATATGCCCCTTTCCTCCACAGCGGGCAATATCCGAGGCCAACACAAGAGGCCTATGTGCTCGTACCAGGACTCACCTGTGTCCAAATGTAGCAAAAGTAAAAAATGTTCTGCCCAAGGAAAATATTAAATACACCCGTTGCATATTTGATGTGAACTTCTTTTTCCAGTGTATTTGCAGACAAATCAGCGTGTTTTGTTGCAAATTTGCCCCTGATTTCACTGTTTCTATTGCAAAGAGCTGACAGACTGCAGATTTTAAAGGACCTGCGGTGGAACACATCAAGGACCTGCGGAGGAACACATCAAGGACCTGCGGTGGAACACATCAAGGACCTGCGGTGGAACGCATCAAGGACCTGCAGTGGAACGCATCAAGGACATCCGGTGGAACGCATCAAGGACCTGCGGTGGAACGCATCAAGGACCTGCGGTGGAACGCATCAAGGACATCCGGTGGAACGCATCAAGGACCTGCGGTGGAACGCATCAAGGACCTGCGGTGGAACGCATCAAGGACATCCAGTGGAACGCATCAAGGACATCCGGTGGAACGCATCAAGGATCTGCGATGGAATGCACATACACACACACCCCTGGTGATAACGTACGGCTCTGGGGACCTGGGACGCAGTGGAACGTGCGGCTCTGCGATGGAGAGCCTGCAGTGGAATGCATCGATGCATTCCACCGCAGGTCCCCGCGTTCCACAGCACTGCTGACCAGAAGCAGTACGGTATCACCGTTGTTTGTGTGAGTGCTGGCCGGAAGCAAGGGAGGACCGCTGTAGATCATAGGAAGACCTGGGAGCAATGCAGATGTCTGGGGTCTGGTAAGTATGATTCTCCTGGAGGATGTTTGCTTTTTTAGGGGGTAAACGTATCCCCAACCCATGTTTCTCCACAAATAAGCCTTTTACATTGATGGAAAGGTCAGCAATATCTGATTGGCCGGGGTCCGACACCCCGCACCCCCACGGATCAGCTGCTCTCGGTCCCAGCTGGACATGCTCAGTTCCACAGATGCTTCGTCGTCTGATAGTGGCCGTGGCTGGGGACTGCACATCCTACATATACATACACTCCTATTGATTTGAGTGGATGTGCAGTACCCGCCCGTGGCCGCTATCAGAAGACAAAGCAGCTCCGGAACTGAGCACTTCCGGCTGCCTGCTGCCGCCACTGCCGCCGCCAGGACCAAGAGCAGCTGATCTGCGGAGGTGCTGGGTGTCGGACCCCGGCTGATCAGATATTGATAACCTATCCTAAAGATAGGCCATCAATGTAGAAGTAGTGGACAAACCCTTTAACATTTGCACCAAATCAATTTCTGTACATGTAAAAATGCATCATAAACAAGCGCATCACACCCATTTTTCCTGCCATCACACTGATTTTTGATGCAGAAAAATCATCTGCAAACATGCAATGTGTGAACATACCCTAAGGCTATGTTCACACGGGGCTTTTTTGGTAAGTTTTTGCTGCGTTTTTTTAGCTGCAGATTTGCCTTGGTTTTATGCAAATCCATGCTAAGAAAAAGCAGCTTTTTACATTCCCAGCAAAGTCTATGAGATTTCTGAAATCTCATGCACAGAGAGTAGAAAAAAGCAGCAAATCTGCACCAAATCTGCAGCAAAAAGCCACTAAAAAAAATGCATGAAAAACGTACCAAAAGCGCACCAAATGACTCAAAGGAGATTTCCTGCCACAAGATCAGGTTTTGGTCAGGAAAAAAACTTACTAAAAAAGCCCTGTGTGAACATAGCCTAAGGGTAACTTTATGCATTGTGTATATTTTTTTTGTGAATTTACTGCATCTTTCTCCATTTTGTTGCAAAAGGTGAAATTTGCGCCAAATTGCACACAAAATTGACGTGCTGCAGATTGGCTCATATCCATTTATGTGCAGAAATTTGCAGGGACGTGCACATTTTCCTACCAGCTCTATGTGAAGCCCCCCCATACACAGACTACTGATGGCTGATATTGAGAGTCTAATGTGTATGGGGGCGCCAGCCGACTGATGGTTGGGGCTGATGTCGGTCACGCAGGTCTGATTTTGGATTGTTCTGCTGAAGATCGGCTGTATTCACACTTGTCAGTCCACAGCTTTGGAGACCTCGGCCGTACGAGTGCTCCGGTGTGTGGCCAGTCGGCTGAAGCATCGTCCGATATCTGTGACCGGTTACTCTGCCCGTAAAGCGGTGCACATGTCGGAGGCACCGGCTCACCTGTCCTCCTTTCCTTTCTAGACACCAAGTACAATGCTTTACATTTTTACTGCTGGAACATGAGTCCAGAACTACAAGTCCCAGGATACACTCAGGCCATAAATGTAGATGAGAAACGCAGTAAAAGGGGAAAAGAAAAATATGTAAATGCCAGTTCTGCCCAAAGCTTCTGCCAAGCTGGGCACAGCGCCAAAGCAAGACTGCCAGCACACATAGACATAATGTACATGCTTTCATCTCTGGGGTGCCATCAGTGGGGTGCAGCTGCTGTCTGAGCCGGAGATATTGTCACATCCCGCGAGGTACTAAAACCTCATCTCTGCTGCTCTTGCCTTTGATTTCCAGCGCTCACACAATGCAGCAGATGGCGCAGAGTCAGACGCCATTTGGTCTATTCATTAATATCCGCACTTGTATTAGCGATTCCCAAATTATCCTCCGCTGTACCTGCTCTAACCAGCTCCTCCATGACCTTTCTGCAGAGACGACTGCAATGAAACCCCCTGTGGATGTGCCCCTGAATAGACACGTGCCCACCTTCTAATCCTGATGGACAACCACCAGGAGGGAACAGTAACCACCCACAAAGACTTGGCGGGGGGCAGTATAGTACATGAGTGCATCTGAAATTCCCAGACCACCCTGGTGATCACATTATCAACCATAAACAGGGGCAGTGTGACCCCCAACGAGCCGGTACCCAACTGACCCCTCGACTTTGGTCAACATTTTCTGAAGGAAGCCGTTAACAGCAGTTCCCCTAATCCTGGGCTGTCCTCTATGTCCATCATGACCATTGTACCCCACAACCATATAGTACTGTGGTCCACATTGTTATTATTTGGGGGCTGCTCCCTTACTCGTCCACCCTCTATGCCAATCTCACCCCTAAATTTTAGATAAAGATTGAGACACAAGGCCTGGGCCATTTCTTGCAGGACTATGACAAGTCACACCAGAGGTGGAATGTCCCCGCGTGACACTAGATCCAACTTCCAATAATGGGGCTAATATTTTTACAGTCCGTAGGGGGGCGCAGTACCTGAGCGATCCCTACCCGAAGGGTCCACTCCCTACTGGCTTCCCTCCATCCAGGACCATTGACGTCACTGGTCCAGTTCATCGGACCTGTCCTGCGTAACTAGAGCCTAATTGTTGTATGAATGATACATTTTCAAACTCTCTCATTTTCAGAATGTTTCATTCTCTCATCATTTTCAAGGTCTCTCTTTACCATCAGGGAATACAGATATTTTCTGTCTACACCCAGAGACTAAAACTACTATACAGACCTTTTAAAATGAGAGCTGGTTACAAATTGTTATCCTTTCTGGTGTCCAGGCGGGTCAGCTCAGACTGATACATTGTAGCAAACTCGCCACCAGAGAGAGATGGATACTGTGTTTCCCTGAAAATAAGGCCTACCCCAAAAATAAGCCCTAGCAGGAATATTTGGCCTTTATGAAGTACGGCTTAAATACAAGGCCCTACCCTGAAAATAAGCCCTAGCTGCAGTTCAATAATAAAGTGTCCATGCAGCAAAAAAAAAAGCTAAAGAATACTGTATGACACATCATTATAGAAAGAAGACACCCCCAAAAGAGAGAAGACAGATGCCACAACCATACTTACCAGACCCCCATCGGGACACTGTTAAACGCAAGGACCTGCGGTGGAATGCATCAAGGACCTGTAGTGGAATGCATCAAGGACCTGTAGTGGAATGCATCAAGGACCTGTGGTGGAACGCATCAAGGACCTGTGGTGGAATGCATCAAGGACCTGTGGTGGAATGCATCAAGGACCTGTGGTGGAATGCATCAAGGACCTGTGGTGGAACGCATCAAGGACCTGTGGTGGAACGCATCAAGGACCTGTGGTGGAACGCATCAAGGACCTGTGGTGGAACGCATTAAGGACCTGTGGTGGAACGCATCAAGGACCTGTGGTGGAATGCATCAAGGACCTGTGGTGGAATGCATCAAGGACCTGTGGTGGAACGCATCAAGGACCTGTGGTGGAACGCATCAAGGACCTGTGGTGGAACGCATCAAGGACCTGTGGTGGAATGCATCAAGGACCTACGGTGGAGTGCATCAAGGACCTGTGGTGGAAGGCATCAAGGACCTGTGGTGAAACGCATCAAGGGCTTGCAGTGGAACGCATCAAGGGCATGCAGTGGAATGCATCAAAGACGTGTGGTGGAACGCATCAAGGCCTGTGGTGGAACGCGCACACACACCCCTGGTGATAACGTACGGCTCCGGGGAGCGTGAGGACCTGCGATGTAAAGCATGGAAGACCTGCAGTGGAACGCATTGATGGGTTCTACCACAGGTCCTCCATGTGTTCCAATGCAGGTCCCCGTGTTTCACAGCACTGCTGACCAGAAGCAGTACGCTATCACCATTGTTTGTGTGAGTGCCGCCAAAAGCAAGGGAGGACCACTGTGGATCGTAGGAGGACCTGGAAGCAATGTAGATGTCTGGTAAGTATCATTCTCCTGGGGGATGTTTGCTTTTTTAGGGGGTAAACTTATCCCCAACCCATGATTCCCCACAAATAAGCCCTATCTCGAAAATAAGCCCTAGCGCATTTTTGGGAGCAAAAAATAATATAATACAGTGTCTTATTTTTGGGGAAACAGTACTGATATGTTTAGCTCACAAAGTTGAATGCACCTTATGAATGCACTGACAGCAAGCAGAGATCTTGAGAACGATGGGAAATTGAAACACAAAGTATATTAGAAAGTTGCAGAACTTTTCATTATACAGTGATGACAATGTTAAGCTGATCAGCTCCCATCAGTCTGGGCCGCAGTATGGTTTGTACGGCCGCTCTCTACCACTACTGCCAGAGGTGGCGGAGTAACAAGTGGGATATTAAGGGTTAAGTGGCGGCTCAGCCTTGATCTCTATATATATTCTCAGTGCGTTGCGCTTCCCTTTGTCGCATCTTCCCCTTTTCCCTGCTTGTTCTGGAGCTTCTGCACGCTCGCCTGTCAAGGTCTGTGCATCCAAAGAGCCGAGATTTCACTGTTTTGGACAAGAAAAATGACATTTTGATAGAATTCTGACTTCAAGGATTGAGGCTCCGGTGACATATACGAGCCGCTTATCTTACAGAGGGAGGCCGCCTGTGTGTAGCCGGGGTGCGAGACTAAAGAGACAGCCTCACATAGGAGACAGTCGCTCCAGACCGGGCACCGGAGACTGCCAAAACAGAGGTCAAATATCCGATTCTAGGGAAGTTGGCCGACAACTTATATGGCCGCAAATACAGTTACCGCAGAGGTTGTCGCCCAGACTGACAACAGATCTGTGCTTTACAAGGACTACACATCCAGAAGGGCCACATAAGTGATAACAAGCAAGACCACGTTACCCAGAGGCGTAGCTACAAAACGTGCAGGGGTTGCAATTGCACTCGGGCCCTGCAGCCTAGGGGGCCCCAAAAGTCCCTTTTGCTTATATTAAAAGAACAATGCTCTTAAAAACTTGGAATAATTGGGGCCCCGCTGGAGCTTTTGCATTGGGGCCCATGAGCTTGAAGCTACACCACTGACATGTTATATTGCCCTGCTGGCGATCGGTAATAACTGTCAAGACCACGACAGATTGCCACAAGGACCACACCACCGATAGCCAACATGGCCCATGTACTAGATGACCAACAAGGCCTCAATACCATTGGACAACATGACCCATATACCAAATGAGCGGCAGGGCCATTCTACTGGTGGCGAGCAGGACCATGACACCGATGGCCAACAGGAGCCATATAACAGATACTAACAAGACTAAGCCACAAGTGACATGTATGGCCACGCTACTGATCAGTCCACACACACACTCAATGGCCACCTTCACCCAGCTCTGGTTTGCCCAGACTAGCGCACACAAGTATCCTGCACCGGCTGCTGTTGGTTTTTCAGAAATCTTGATTATTCCTGTGGTTACTATTATCAGGTACTGTGGCTATTACTGTACAGATACTGTGATTATTATATTGGTACAGTGGTAATAATTTGTGGCATTATGGCTATTACCATATTACAGGGGCACTGAGATTATTATAGTGGCACTGGGGCTATTATTACAGAGGCACTGTGGCTATTATTACAGGGGCACTGTGGCTATTATTACAGGGGCACTGTGGCTATTATTACAGGGGCACTGTGGCTATTATTACAGGGGCACAGTGGCTATTATTACAGGGGCACAGTGGCTATTATTACAGGGGCACAGTGGCTATTATTACAGGGGCACAGTGGCTATTATTACAGGGGCACAGTGGCTATTATTACAGGGGCACAGTGGCTATTATTACAGGGGCACTGTGGCTATTATTACAGGGGCACAGTGGCTATTATTACAGGGGCACAGTGGTTATTATTACAGGGGCACTGTGGCTATTATTACAGGGGCACAGTGGCTATTATTACAGGGGCACTGTGGCTATTATTACAGGGGCACAGTGGCTATTATTACAGGGGCACTGTGGCTATTATTACAGGGGCACAGTGGCTATTATTACAGGGGCACAGTGGCTATTATTACAGGGGCACAGTGGCTATTATTACAGGGGCACAGTGGTTATTATTACAGGGGCACTGTGGCTATTATTACAGGGGCACAGTGGCTATTATTACAGGGGCACAGTGGCTATTATTACAGGGGCACTGTGGCTATTATTACAGGGGCACTGTGGCTATTATTACAGGGGCACTGGGGCTATTATTACAGAGGCACTGTGGCTATTATTACAGGGGCACTGTGGCTATTATTACAGGGGCACAGTGGCTATTATTACAGGGGCACTGTGGCTATTATTACAGGGGCACTGTGGCTATTATTACAGGGGCACTGGGGCTATTATTACAGAGGCACTGTGGCTATTATTACAGGGGCACTGTGGCTATTATTACAGGGGCACTGTGGCTATTATTACAGGGGCACTGTGGTTATTATTACAGGGGCACTGTGGCTATTATTACAGGGGCACAGTGGCTATTATTACAGGGGCACTGTGGCTATTATTACAGGGGCACTGTGGCTATTATTACAGGGGCACTGTGGCTATTATTACAGAGGCACTGTGGCTATTATTACAGGGGCACAGTGGCTATTATTACAGGGGCACAGTGGCTATTATTACAGGGGCACAGTGGCTATTATTACAGGGGCACAGTGGCTATTATTACAGTGGCTATTATTACAGGGGCACAGTGGCTATTATTACAGGGGCACTGTGGCTATTATTACAGGGGCACAGTGGCTATTATTACAGGGGCACAGTGGCTATTATTACAGGGGCACAGTGGCTATTATTACAGGGGCACAGTGGCTATTATTACAGGGGCACTGTGGCTATTATTACAGGGGCACTGTGAGTATTATTACAGGGGCACTGTGGCTATTATTACAGGGGCACAGTGGCTATTATTACAGGGGCACTGTGGCTATTCTTACAGGGGCACTGTGGCTATTATTACAGGGGCGCTGTGGCTATTATTACAGGGGCGCTGTGGCTATTATTACAGGGGCACTGTGGCTATTATTACAGGTGCACTGTGGCTATTATCACAGGGGCACTGTGGTCAGTATTACAGTTGCGCTGTGGCTATTATTACAGGGGCGCTGTGGCTATTCTTACAGGGGCACTGTGGCTATTATTACAGGGGCGCTGTGGCTATTATTACAGGGGCGCTGTGGCTATTATTACAGGGGCACTGTGGCTATTATCACAGGGGCACTGTGGTCAGTATTACAGTTGCGCTGTGGCTATTATTACAGGGGCACTGCGGCTATTCATACAGGGGCAATGTGGCTATTATTACAGGGGCACTGTGGCTATTATTACAGGGGCACTGTGGCTATTATTACAGGGGCACTGTGGCTATTATTACAGGGGCACTATGGCTATTATTACAGGGGCACAGTGGCTATTATTACAGGGGAACTGTGGCTATTATTACAGGGGTACTGTGGCTATTATTACAGGCGCACTGTGGCTATTATTACAGGGGCACTGTGGCTATTATTACAGGGGCACTGTGGCTATTATTACAGGGGCACTGTGGCTATTATTACAGGGGCACTGTGGCTATTATTACAGGGGCACTGTGGCTATTATTACAGGGGCACTGTGGCTATTATTACAGGGGCACTGTGGCTATTATTACAGGGGCACTGTGGCTATTATTACAGGGGCACTGTGAGTATTATTACAGGGGCACTGTGGCTATTATTACAGGGGCACTGTGGCTATTATTACAGGGGCACTGTGGCTATTATTACAGGGGCACTGTGGCTATTATTACAGGGGCACTGTGGCTATTATTACAGGGGCACTGTGGCTATTATTATGGGGCGCACTGTGGCTATTATTACAGGGGCACTGCGGCTATTATTACAGGGGCACTGCGGCTATTATTACAGGGGCACTGTGGCTATTATTACAGGGGCACTGTGGCTATTATTACAGGGGCACTGTGGCTATTATTACAGGGGCACTGTGGCTATTATTATGGGGCGCACTGTGGCTATTATTACAGGGGCACTGCGGCTATTATT
This sequence comes from Anomaloglossus baeobatrachus, assembly GCF_048569485.1. Classification (NCBI taxonomy): domain Eukaryota; kingdom Metazoa; phylum Chordata; class Amphibia; order Anura; family Aromobatidae; genus Anomaloglossus; species Anomaloglossus baeobatrachus. The sequence goes on from NC_134360.1 coordinate 42,761,413, forward strand.
ACAGGGGCACTGCGGCTATTATTACAGGGGCACTGCGGCTATTATTACAGGGGCACTGTGGCTATTATTACAGGGGCACTGTGGCTATTATTACAGGGGCACTGCGGCTATTATTACAGGGGCACTGCGGCTATTATTACAGGGGCACTGCGGCTATTATTACAGGGGCACTGCGGCTATTATTACAGGGGCACTGCGGCTATTATTACAGGGGCACTGTGGCTATTATTATGGGGCGCACTGTGGCTATTATTACAGGGGCACTGTGGCTATTAATACAGGGGCACTGTGGTTATTATTACAGGGGCACTGTGGTTATTATTACAGGGGCACTGTGGCTATTAATACAGGGGCACTGTGGTTATTATTACAGGGTGTGAGGCAAATCCCGGGATATGAAGATGAATTATGACTTCCAGTCATAATCGCTCATCACTCCCTGGCAGTGCCCCCTCCCTTCTTGTTCTCAATGTCCAGCATCTGTGAAGGTGTTACACCTCCATGGCCATCTCCTGTGATATGGAGATGAGATGATGTGGGAACAATGGACACAGGATGACTCCCTGCCGTGACCCTGTGGTAGGAGCTGCTATCTAATTAGCAAGCTTGGAAGTATCCAGACAGAACGACTCCAGTAAAAAATGGTTCATATCTCGCAAGCCATATTTCCGATAAATATGGCAACCATAAAAATGGTGTCTCCGCATGCGGACGATGCTGGCACACCCTTTTTATGGGAGCGGGAGCTTGGGAAATACCCCAGGCGTGATATCAGCCAATGTGGAACTAGTAGACAAGTCACGAGTCCTCTCATTCTGTAGCTAAATTCATAGCTGTCACAATGAGAGCGTTGGCGTCCGCCTACGACGCTCCCAGGCCAAGTTATGGCCATATTCCATGTTGTGGATTTTGTCCATAACTCCAGCCAGGGGTGGAGCAGTGCTCCCTCTGAGGTCACTAAGGTAGGAGGGGACCTGGATTTGCCCAGGTTGATAACCCTACTTCGGCCATTTTCCAGTGTTCTTTCGCTGGGGGTCACGTGTAGGAAACATCTGTGGGAAGGATCCTAGAAACCTGGCCTACAGCGCCCCCCTGTGGCCAGACGCACAAGGTAACTGCTGGAACTGTGTATGCCTGTTTGTAACCCATGCTTTGCTTGTAACTGTACTCTGACATAACTGTATATTCTGTAGATTCCCTATTGTATATATTGTAGTTTCTAGTGTGCTTTAGGCTGATTAAATTATATAATTAATCTTGGGCTGTTCTGTTATCTCGATCTTGAATCCCACGTCTGTGTGTTCGGCTAATAGTTACCGTGAAGCGGTTGGTGGCAGCGAGTTTGTGCCAAGGATTATTGTGGGGAGGCCAGTGAGATTCGGGGAGGTTTTATATATTCCGCCCGCGGAGGTCGGGGGAATATATACCCTACTCTCACCGGGGACCCTTCAATAATCGGCATAAGTAGTATAGCGGCCTCCTTGCTTATTGTCGGGCAATTCCATAATTGGCCTGACTATAAGAGGGGCGCTAGAGAGCGCGTCACGTGCTCTGTCTGTCGGTCGGGAGGTATAAAGGAGGGGTGACCCCCACTTGTTACCCCCCGATTGTGACGTACTGGTAGCCAGCGCGGGGGATTTCTGAGTGACCCCCCCGGTGGTTCGTGACATATTGGTGGCAAGCGGTGGGATCGAGATAATAGTGTGTGTGAGTGTGAGACCCATACTCCCAGACACTAAAGACTGCCTGCAGCAGCTGTGGCTGCTGGGGTCTTCAGACCAGACCAACACTAGAGTGTCAGAGTGCAGATACTGTAAGGTGTGTGGAGGCATCAGGTGTCAGTTCTGTGTCAGTGACCAAAGTCTGCAACAATGGCTGAGAGCACCAGGAGCAAAGCCAAAGGAATGGCCGATGCTCAGGCCAGAGACGATGAGGAGGTTGTCCACGAGCCCTCCAGGAGCTCGACGCCAGAAAACCGTTCTGCAGAGGACAGCGCACAACCTGGCAATTATGGACAAGATGAGGAGCAGCTCACCCAAGGGTCCTCAACGAGCCAGATGCCAGCCCTCCGCTCTGCAATGGACAGTGAAGCACCGGGCTCCGCAGCGGGCCGCAGATCACCACGTGCCATTCCACCGAGCCTGGGAGGCTCGGATAGCCTTCTTCAAATGGCTATGGCCCTTCTCCAGGCTGGAGACCGGGATACCTACGAGATACTCATGGCCGAGCGTGAGCGGCAAGCAGTGCGTGAGGCTGCGGAGCGGCAAGCAGCACGTGAAGAGCGCCAGGCAGAGCGTGACTACCAGCTGCAGCTAGCTCAGCTCCGGCCCTCATCAGCCACACGTGACCTTCAAGACACCAAACTTCCAAAGGTCCGTGTTGAGGACTTCCCAGTGCTGGAGAAGGATGGAGACTTGGACTCTTTCTTGACTGCTTTTGAACGGACTTGCCTGCAGCACCATCTGGACAAGGACCAGTGGGCCAAATACCTGACCCCCCGTTTAAGGGGTAAGGCCCTGGATATCCTTGGGGACTTGCCTGCTGAGGCAGATCAGGGCTACGACACCATCAAGCGGGCCCTGATCCAACAGTACAACCTCACTCCAGAGTCCTACCGCAAGAAGTTCCGGAGCCTACAGAAGGGACCAAAGGACTCCTGGGCTGACCACCGGCGGGCACTTGCCCGAGCTGCCGACCACTGGACCCAAGGCCTGCAGCTTTCCACCGGACCGGAGATCCTAGACTTGGTCATCACAGAGCAACTCTTGTGGAACTGCCCTGAGGATCTCCGCCAGTTCATCCGAGACCAGAAGCCAAAGGGGTCCACGGCTACAGCTGCCCTGGCCGATGACTACACCAACAATCGGGCTCCTGAGGCCAGGAGAGCAGCCACCAGCAGCACCTGGAGAGGGGGTAAGATGAACTCTGCGACTGCCCCACCTGCCCCTAGACTGCAGGGGGTGTCCCCCTCAACTCCCCTCTCCAGGCCCGTGGCAGAACCAAGACGGTGCCACCAGTGCAACCTACCTGGACACTTCAAGGCCATGTGCCCTCAGCGTCCCAAGGCCCCGGCTCCGTCCCCGTCCCAAGGGCCGCCCAAGGTGTATTGTGTGGGTGGGGGTGGTGGTAGGTCCCTGGACAGCTTCCAACCTGTCACCGTCGGCCGGTCTGTGACCATGGGACTGCGAGACAGCGCCTCGGAGGTGACTCTGGTGCGGCCTGAGATGGTGTCCCCCCAAGACTTGATCCCTGGAAAAACCCTCGCTGTCTCCGGGATTGGAGGCATTGACCCGGCGCTGCCTGTTGCTGACATCTATGTGGACTGGGGCGCAGGGCGAGGGGTGAGGGAGGTGGGGGTAACTGATCGGATCCCCGCAAACGTGCTACTTGGGACAGATTTGGGGCAGATAACCTCCCAGTTTGGGCCCCAACCAAGGGCTGAACCTTCAGCCAGTACTGACATGCCTCCGGACAATGTTAATGTGTTATCTATGAATGATGTAAGGGAGGAGGGAGTGAACTCTGATATTTCTGCTTGCATAGACACCATAGACACACACACAGCTGCAGCTGTGACAGGGGAGGAGGTCAGAGAAAGGTGTGACAATGCCTCTACAAGTAATCAGCCTGTGAGCTGGGATCTGTTGCCCTCTGCAGGGATAAGCCGAGAGCAGGGTGCTGCAGGGGGAGGACCAGTGTGTGGGGTGGGGGCTACCACAGCAAATGTGGGGTCCCCAGAGATTTCACAGCGGGGTTCTGTTGCTGCAGGAGGGGAACAGGCAGGTGAGATTGGGGCCGGTCCAGGAGCGGAAGTGCTCCCAGGTAAGATCTCGGTGCATGGTTCCCCCACAACCGGGGTGTCAGGAAGCCAGGTAGGTCTGCCTGAACCGGCGACTTGGTCAGGAACGGAGGAGGAGCAGGCACGACCCACGGTCGCAGCGGCTGTGGCCGCTGTCACCCGCAGTGGGAGTGCTGGAAGCCAAGGGGCCTCCCAGAGGTCCGATAGCTCTTCCCCTTCTGACCCAGTGGCAGCCGAGTCAGGTGGAGGCCAGGACACAGGTCCCGGGGTACTGACCGAAGATGTGACAGTCTCGTCGATTCTGGCCACATCTAGTCAGGGGTTTCAGGCAGCGTTAGAAGCTGACGACAGCCTGAAAGCTCTTAAGGAGCAGGCGGCACAGCCTCCCTCGGACTCGGACCCGGAGCGAGTGGTCTGGGACCAAGGACGGCTGTACCGGGCCACGGTCCAGCAGGGTTCACCGGAGGCGTGGCCCAGGGACCGACAGTTGGTGGTACCCTATCCGTTCCGGACGGAGTTGTTGCGGATCGCACATGAGATTCCGATGGCCGGACACCTAGGGATCGCTAAGACCAAGGCCAGGGTAAACCAGCATTTCTACTGGCCAAAAATGGGGGCCGATGTGGCTGCCTACTGCCGTTCGTGTGAAACCTGTCAGAGAGTGGGGAAGGCGGGGCCACACCCCAAAGCCCCACTGGTATCTCTGCCAATCATCGATGAGCCTTTCAGGAGGGTGGCTGTGGATCTGGTCGGCCCGCTGGCCATCCCCAGCAGCTCCGGGAAACGCTTCATACTGACGGTAGTGGACTATGCCACCCGGTACCCGGAAGCAGTGGCCTTGTCGTCCATTCGGGCTGACAAGGTGGCCACCGCATTGCTGGAGATTTTCTCCCGAGTGGGTTTTCCCCAGGAAATGCTCACTGACCGGGGGACCCAATTCATGTCCCAGCTGATGGAGGCCCTCTGTAAGCAAGTCCAGGTGCGACATCTGGTGGCCAGCCCGTACCATCCACAGACTAATGGCCTGTGCGAGCGGTTTAATGGCACCTTAAAGCAGATGCTTAAGATGTTGGTCGACTCCCATGGGCGTGACTGGGAGCGGTATCTCCCACACCTGTTATTTGCTTACCGGGAGGTTCCACAGGCCTCAACAGGATTCTCACCGTTTGAGCTCCTGTACGGGCGACGTGTGCGGGGCCCCCTGGCTCTGGTGAAAGAGGCTTGGGAAGGGGATTTGGCCACCCCTGGAGTGTCGGTTATCGAGTATGTCGTGCGCTTCCGGGACAAAATGCAGGCCTTGACGCAACTGGTACACGACAATATGGCTCAAGCCCAGGCCGATCAGAAGCGTTGGTACGACCAGAACGCTTGTGAGAGGACCTACCAAGTGGGTCAAAAGGTGTGGGTACTGGTCCCCGTACCACAGGACAAGCTTCAGGCAGCCTGGGAAGGCCCATACCTCGTGTACCAGCAGCTCAACCCTGTGACGTACCTGGTCACCCTGGACCCTGCCCGTGGAAGGCGGAAGCCCTTCCATGTGAACATGATGAAGGCACATCATGAGCGGGAGGCATGTGCACTCCCGGTGTGCAACCTGCCCGAGGAGGGAGAAGCGGAAACCCTCTTGGATATGCTAGCCCAGGTTAGGGCAGGCGGATCCATTGAGGATGTGGAGGTTGGCCACCAGCTCTTGGAGGACCAACGGTCCCAGCTGTGGGCCACCCTACACCCCTTCCGGGGGTTGTTTACCAACCAGCCCGGAAGGACTGACTTGGCTGTCCATCACGTGGACACTGGGGATCATCCCCCGATCCGGCGTTCAGCATATCGGGTCTCCCTGGAGGTGCAGCAACACATGCGCCAGGAGATTGACGAGATGCTGAAGCTGGGGGTGATCCAGGCATCCAACAGCGCTTGGGCCTCGCCTGTAGTCCTCGTCCCTAAGAAGGACCGAACCACTCGGTTCTGCGTGGACTACAGGGGGCTCAATGCTGTCACGGTTGCCGATGCGTACCCAATGCCACGCATCGATGACCTGCTCGATCAGTTGGCCGGGGCTCAGTACCTGACCATCATGGACCTGAGCCGGGGATATTGGCAGATCCCCCTGACTCGCAAGGCCAGGGAACGCTCTGCCTTTATTACCCCATTTGGACTATACGAGTCCACGGTGATGCCATTCGGGATGAGGAATGCCCCTGCCACTTTCCAGCGGATGGTCAACACCCTGCTCAAGGGACTTGAAGGGTACGCGGCCGCGTACCTGGATGACATTGCCGTCTTCAGTCCCACCTGGGAGGACCACCTAGAGCATCTAGCACAGGTGCTCAGGCGGATCCACCGGGCAGGTTTGACCATCAAGCCGGGAAAGTGTCAGCTGGCCATGAGCGAGGTCCAGTACCTCGGTCACCGGGTAGGCGGGAGAACACTGAAGCCCGAGCCTGAGAAAGTGGAGGCCATCGCATCCTGGCCCACCCCCAGGACCAAGAAGCAGGTGATGTCCTTCTTAGGGACCGCCGGGTACTATAGGAGGTTTGTTCCACGCTATAGTAGCCTGGCAAAGCCCTTGACGGACCTCACCAAGAAGAAGCTGCCCTCTGCAGTCGATTGGACAATGGACTGCGAGACAGCCTTCCAGGCCCTAAAGGACGCCCTGTCCAGCCCGCCCGTGCTACAGGCAGCCGACTTCACGCGGCCGTTTGTAGTACAGACCGACGCCAGTGACTTCGGCCTCGGTGCGGTGCTCAGCCAGGTGGACTCTGCGAGCCAAGAGCACCCAGTCTTGTACCTGAGCAGGAAGCTGTTACCAAGGGAAGTGGCCTATTCCACGATGGAGAAGGAGTGCCTGGCCATAGTGTGGGCCCTGCAGCGTCTGCAACCCTATCTATACGGGCGCCACTTCATCGTGGAGACGGACCACAATCCCCTCAGCTGGTTGCACACCGTCTCTGGGACGAATGGGCGATTGTTGCGATGGAGCCTTGCGCTCCAGCAATACAACTTCACCATTCGCCACAAAAGGGGCCGTGACCACGGTAACGCAGACGGGCTGTCCCGACAAGGAGAGGTCGCGGACGGGCGCACGGGGGAACACCGGAGTGTGCTGCCCCCTAGCGCCCTCAAAAGGGGGGAGGTGTGAGGCAAATCCCGGGATATGAAGATGAATTATGACTTCCAGTCATAATCGCTCATCACTCCCTGGCAGTGCCCCCTCCCTTCTTGTTCTCAATGTCCAGCATCTGTGAAGGTGTTACACCTCCATGGCCATCTCCTGTGATATGGAGATGAGATGATGTGGGAACAATGGACACAGGATGACTCCCTGCCGTGACCCTGTGGTAGGAGCTGCTATCTAATTAGCAAGCTTGGAAGTATCCAGACAGAACGACTCCAGTAAAAAATGGTTCATATCTCGCAAGCCATATTTCCGATAAATATGGCAACCATAAAAATGGTGTCTCCGCATGCGGACGATGCTGGCACACCCTTTTTATGGGAGCGGGAGCTTGGGAAATACCCCAGGCGTGATATCAGCCAATGTGGAACTAGTAGACAAGTCACGAGTCCTCTCATTCTGTAGCTAAATTCATAGCTGTCACAATGAGAGCGTTGGCGTCCGCCTACGACGCTCCCAGGCCAAGTTATGGCCATATTCCATGTTGTGGATTTTGTCCATAACTCCAGCCAGGGGTGGAGCAGTGCTCCCTCTGAGGTCACTAAGGTAGGAGGGGACCTGGATTTGCCCAGGTTGATAACCCTACTTCGGCCATTTTCCAGTGTTCTTTCGCTGGGGGTCACGTGTAGGAAACATCTGTGGGAAGGATCCTAGAAACCTGGCCTACAGCGCCCCCCTGTGGCCAGACGCACAAGGTAACTGCTGGAACTGTGTATGCCTGTTTGTAACCCATGCTTTGCTTGTAACTGTACTCTGACATAACTGTATATTCTGTAGATTCCCTATTGTATATATTGTAGTTTCTAGTGTGCTTTAGGCTGATTAAATTATATAATTAATCTTGGGCTGCTCTGTTATCTCGATCTTGAATCCCACGTCTGTGTGTTCGGCTAATAGTTACCGTGAAGCGGTTGGTGGCAGCGAGTTTGTGCCAAGGATTATTGTGGGGAGGCCAGTGAGATTCGGGGAGGTTTTATATATTCCGCCCGCGGAGGTCGGGGGAATATATACCCTACTCTCACCGGGGACCCTTCAATAATCGGCATAAGTAGTATAGCGGCCTCCTTGCTTATTGTCGGGCAATTCCATAATTGGCCTGACTATAAGAGGGGCGCTAGAGAGCGCGTCACGTGCTCTGTCTGTCGGTCGGGAGGTATAAAGGAGGGGTGACCCCCACTTGTTACCCCCCGATTGTGACGTACTGGTAGCCAGCGCGGGGGATTTCTGAGTGACCCCCCCGGTGGTTCGTGACACAGGGGCACTGTGGCTATTATTACAGGGGCACTGTGGCTATTATTACAGGGGCACTGTGGCTATTATTACAGGGGCACTGTGGTTATTATTACAGGGGCACTGTGGCTATTATTACAGGGGCACTGTGGCTATTATTACAGGGGCACTGTGGCTATTATTACAGGGGCACTGTGGCTATTATTTTAGGGGCACTGTGGCTATTACTAATCACTCTCAGGTAAGATACGGATGGATTGGTTTTGCCAGCGTCACCCATCCCCGGCAGACGGGAGACAATGGTGACTATAATAACTATTTCCATAACTCACACAACAGTCGGTATCTTGGCACCAGAAATATTCATCTTCCCATCTAATAGGACGTGTCCTCCGCTCACAGCTGGTCCTACAGATAATTGAGCGCCGGTCGCCCTTCATCTTAAAGCAAAGAAGAAAAAAAAATAGGAATTTAATCAGTGGGAAAAGTCGGAAAACGTCCATCATTAGCATGAGAAGGCGACATGAGAAAGGGCGAAAAAGGATCCGCGCGGGAACTCTCCAGGGAGGAAGAGGTTAAAGCCGAGCTATTCATTTCTATGCACGGATACAGAGAATATAATAAAAACGCGTCTTTGTAGATCTCCTGTGCTAAAAGGTTTTTTTTTTTTTGTTAAAAAAAAAAAAAAAAAAAATTAGTTTCCATAGAAACCAGATCAAACATCCAATCTGAAGGGTGACGGGTGGTGCTGCCCTCTGTGGCCACTAGATGGCGCCAACAAGCTGATAGGTAACGAGAGATTGTTTGGTGATTTTTTTTTTTTTTTTAATTCATATGAATGGGAAGAAGAGGTGGGGGTAGGGGGGGGCACAAAAAAAAAAATCATGGCTGCAGTTTCCGATGTAGGGTGCTCAGCGACGCCTCCTTTATGGGGAGCTGTGCTGCTCGTTTGCAATGCACAGCGCAGAGGAAAGGCTCATTCTCATTTAATGAAAACCATATTTCAGGGAAATTCTAAAGCAAGACTCTCAGCAGATAGAGGAGCGCAGCTCTGGGGAATTGCACACAAAAAAAGCTTCATTTGCTGGAGTCAGGCTAGCAGATACAATTGTATAGGAGGAAATTGCTTATATAGCAATTGCTTTATATACCTGAATTACCGAAACACAGCAGCAACAAATATTATTATTATTATTATTATTTATTAGCAAATACCATTGTTCTAGGGAATTGCTACATAAGCATTTTCCTTTCCGGATCTGCAGCTGTGGCGCGGTTATATCCTACACACCGGGGTATCCCACATGTTAAATACGAGGTTGAAGCCGCAATCTCAAATTTCCATTTTATTTCAATTGGTTTCTAAGGGAATTTAGTCTGTAAATAATTTCCTCCATCGTACCCCAAATCTGCCCCTGTGATATCCCGCCCCCCTACACGGATATAGAAGAAGCCGTCATCAGGTCGTCAATTACACATATGGCGCCATAAAAGCGAAGCCTACATTACACCGGATCCACACGAATGCAAGTGTGAAACACCCCACGCCACATCCCGGTATAACCCGAGCATCTCCTGTATATAATTATGTATGTACAGCCGGTATAACCTGGGCATCTCCTGTATATAATTATATATGTACAGCTGGTATAACCTGGGCATCTCCTGTATATAATTATATATGTACAGCTGGTATAACCTGGGCATCTCCTGTATATAATTATATATGTACAGCCGGTATAACCTGGGCATCTCCTGTATATAATTATATATGTACAGCTGGTATAACCTGGGCATCTCCTGTATATAATTATATATGTACTGCTGGTATAACCTGGGTATCTTCTGTATATAATTATATATGTACAGCTGGTATAACCTGGGCATCTCCTGTATATAATTATATATGTACAGCCGGTATAACCCGGGCATCTCCTGTATATAATTATATATGTACAGCTGGTATAACCCGGGCATCTACTGTATATAATTATATATGTACAGCCGGTATAACCCGGGTATCTCCTGTATATAATTATATATGTACCGCCGGTATAACCCGGGCATCTCCTGTATATAATTATATATGTACAGCTGGTATAACCCGGGCATCTCCTGTATATAATTATATATGTACAGCTGGTATAACCCGGGCATCTCCTGTATATAATTATATATGTACAGCTGGTATAACCTGGGCATCTCCTGTATATAATTATATATGTACAGCTGGTATAACCTGGGCATCTCCTGTATATAATTATATATGTACAGCTGGTATAACCTGAGCATCTCCTGTATATAATTATATATGTACAGCTGGTATAACCTGAGCATCTCCTGTATATAATTATATATGTACAGCTGGTATAACCTGGACATCTCCTGTATATAATTATATATGTACAGCTGGTATAACCTGGGCATCTCCTGTATATAATTATATATGTACAGCTGGTATAACCTGGGCATCTCCTGTATATAATTATATATGTACAGCTGGTATAACCTGGGCATCTCCTGTAAATAATTATATATGTACAGCTGGTATAACCTGGGCATCTCCTGTATATAATTATATATGTACAGCTGGTATAATCTGGGCATCTCCTGTATATAATTATATATGTACAGCTGGTATAATCTGGGCATCTCCTGTATATAATTATATATGTACAGCTGGTATAACCTGGGCATCTCCTGTATATAATTATATATGTACAGCTGGTATAATCTGGGCATCTCCTGTATATAATTATATATGTACAGCTGGTATAACCTGGGCATCTCCTGTATATAATTATATATGTACAGCTGGTATAACCCGGGCATCTCCTGTATATAATTATATATGTACAGCTGGTATAACCCGGGCATCTCCTGTATATAATTATATATGTACAGCCGGTATAACCCGGGTATCTCCTGTATATAATTATATATGTACAGCCGGTATAACCCGGGCATCTCCTGTATATAATTATATATGTACAGCTGGTATAACCCGGGCATCTCCTGTATATAATTATATATGTACAGCTGGTATAACCCGGGCATCTCCTGTATATAATTATATATGTACAGCTGGTATAACCTGGGCATCTCCTGTATATAATTATATATGTACAGCTGGTATAACCTGGGCATCTCCTGTATATAATTATATATGTACAGCTGGTATAACCTGGGCATCTCCTGTATATAATTATATATGTACAGCTGGTATAACCTGAGCATCTCCTGTATATAATTATATATGTACAGCTGGTATAACCTGGGCATCTCCTGTATATAATTATATATGTACAGCTGGTATAACCTGGGCATTTCCCGGGTAATGTCTTGGCATGTACACACAGTCAGAGTTCTTCTTAAACAGCCGCTTACTCCGAGTTCTTTTTATAGGGATAATGCTGTAATAGGATGAGCATCAGGTCCAATAATGGGATTTAGCTGCTGATGAGGTTGAAATCTTCATTAACCACTAAATCCCATTATTACCAAGTGAAATCTGTGCGCTCAAGTACAGGCTGGCGTCTCCAAAATGAGATCATATAATCAGCCTCGGGTCCTCCGTGCACCCCTCCTCTGCGTCCCCACCCTGCGAGCCCCCGCGGGGAGCCAGGGCTGAATATAGACTCATTCTCTGTATAAAGCATTACTAATCCCAGCAATGCGATTCCAGGGGTGCAGAATTCACTCAATGGTCCAAACCAGGACGGGATCCGGACCCTACAGCCGATATAACCTAAGAACCAAGAGGAACCCGGCCCTATACACAGCAATGAAAGTGTAAGATCACATTTTAGGGTCTGTACCCCAGGGATTCCACTGAACCAAGTTCAGATTAGCATTGGAGTATACTGTGACCCAAGGTCAGCAGAACCGCAGGGGCTTTGAGTGATGCTCTGTAAAACTCCAACTCCAGAGCTGCACTCACAATTCAGCTGGTTGTTAAAGTAAAGATCACCCTGGCAGAAAGACCCTTAGTTGAAGTCCTATAATGCAAAGATGGAATTTGAGGGGGGCATTGATTTTCCATGGAAAAAAACTTTCCATTGGTTGCCTATAATACAAATCACTGGAAATTAAACTGTGCAAAAACTGGACAAGCAGGGAATGCTGGGAGATGTCAGCTCTGAAGCCTGAAGATTAGTGAATGCAGTTTTCAATCCAAATATGGGATGGGGAGGAGGGGTATGATAGAAGACACCCACAGAATTCAATAGGTGCCATATACAAGTCTACTAAACAATGGAGAATTAAAACCACACAGCAGCACCTTCCAGCCAGGAAAAGTAGGCAATAGGCCAGAATTCCGGTTTCCTCAGATGGCTCCCAGGGGTTAAAACCCCTGGTGCAACCTGAGGGTGCAACATTTTAACTATCAATGCCCTAGACCACCAGGGAATTTACCAATAAAGGGATCCTGTCACCAGGTTTTTGCCACCTAATCTAAGACCAGCATAATGTAGAGACAGAGACCCTGATTCCAGCGATGTGTCACTTACTGGGCTGCTTAGTGTAGTTTTCATAAAAACAATGTTTAATCAGCAGTAGATTATCATTACAGGACTACTTGGTGTGCTGCGGGTAGTCCAGCATATTCATGAGCTCTATATAACTGCTAGATCTGCAGCAAAGAAAACACTGATTTTATCAAAATGACACATCACTGGAATCAGGGTCTCCGACTCTACATTATGCTGCTGTCAGATGTGGGAGCAAAAACCTGGTGACAGATTCCCTTTAATCCCTTCATTGTGTTAGACCTCCAAGAAATTTACCATGAACTCTTTAGCTACCTGGGATCTCATGATTTTTCCATTACTCCCTTTGGTACCCTTGGTCACCATGCACTACTATTAACCCCTTAATCAGGGAATTTACAAGCAATCCCTTTAACCGCCCTTGACCACTAGGGATATCATAATTAACTCCTTCACTGTCGTAGACCACCAGGGATATCATAATTAACTCCTTCACTGCCCTAGACCACAAGAAACTTTACAAATCGTTCAATTGCCCTTGACCACCAGGAACTTTATAATTACAGTTGCATTACCCCAGACTTCCAGTGACTATAAAATGAATATAGTCACTCAGTTAGATCACTAAAGAAGTTCCTATTATCACCTTCAGTGCCCATGATCACCAGGAACTTTACTATTATTGACGTGGACCACCACGACTATTACCCTAGATCACCATGAATGTAATGGGAATCTATCACCAGGTTTCTGTTGCCCCCATCTGAGAGCAGCATAACGTAGGGGTAGAGACCCTGATTCCAGTGGTGTCAATTACGGAGCTGCTTGCTGCAGTTTTGATAAAATCCCTGTTTTATCTGCTGCAGATCTACTAGTTCTCTCAGTGCTGAGCTCTGTATAACTCCACCCACACCCCTGTCATTGGCAGCTTTCTATATACAATGTGAAAGCTGCCAATCAATGGTGGAGGCGGGGTTGGACTACACAGCAACAGCTTTACTAGTCCTCTAGTGATAATTTCCTGCTGATAAAACAGAGATTGCATCAAAACTATAGCAAGCTGCCCAGTAAGTGACACATCACTGGAATCAGGATCTCCATCTCTATAGTATGCCTTTTTCAGATTATGTGAAAAGAAAACGGGGTCTTCCTAATCTTCTTTAGGGCTGTGACGGGTTATAGGTTGTACTCAGATTTGAGTCAGTGGTAAATTATATATAATAATGGTTTTTTTTTGCTATATTTTCTCAGTTCAGTTACTTTCTGCCCTTGCCAACCACCATGGACGACACCACGGTGCAGGAAGAGTTAAGCGGGCTTTACACGCTACGATATTGTTAATGAATTATCGTCGGGGTCACGGTGTTTGTGACGCACATCCGGCGTCATTAACGATATCGCAGTGTGTAACACATATGAGCGACCTTAAACGATCGCAAAAGCGGTCAGAATCGTTTGCCGCGGAGAGGTCGTCCTGAAACAAAAAATCGTTTTCTGCTTATTAGTGATATTGTTCGTCGTTCCTGCGGCAGCGCACATCGCTGTGTATGAAGCCGCAGGAATGAGGAACTTCTCCTTACCTGCCTCCACCAGCTATGCGGAAGGAAGGAGGTGGGTGGGATGTTACAGCCGCTCATCTCCGCCCCTCCACTTCTATTGGACGGCTGCCGTGTGACGCCGCTGTGACGCCGCACGACCTGCCCCCTTAGAAAGGAGGCGGTTCGCCGGCCAGAGTGATGTTGCAGGGCAGGTAAGTAGTGGGACGGGGTTAAGCGATGTTGGGCGGCAAGGGCAGCGATTTGCCCGTGTCGCACAACCAACGGGGGGGGTACGATCGCTTGCGATCTCACTAGGGAGATCGCAGTGTGTAAAGCCCGCTTTAGGCCGGCGTCACATGGTACGATCTATTGTGCGATAGCGCGAGCGTACCCACCACCATAGTTTGTGCGCGACGGGCACATCGCTGCCCGTGGCGCACAAAATCGCGTGGACCCGTCACACTACTTACCTGCCTAGCGACGTCGCTGTGGCCGGCAAACCACCTCCTTTCTAAGGGGGCGGTTTGTTCGGCGTCACAGCGACGTTACTAAGCAGCCGCCCAATAGGAGCGGAGGGGCGGAGATGAGCGGGACGTAACATCCCGCCGACCTCCATCCTTCCGCATTGCTGGTGGACGCAGATACGGTGAGGTTCGTCGTTCCTGCGGTGTCATACACAGCGATGTGCGCTGCTGCAGGAACGACAAACAACATCGCTAAGAGCAGAAAACGATTTTTTCAGGACGACCTCTCCGCGGCAAGCGGTTCTGACCGCTTTTGCGATCGTTTAAGGTCGCTCATAAGTGTCACACGCTGCCATATCGTTAATGACGCCGGATGTGCGTCACAAACACCGTGACCCCGACGATAGTTCATTAACGATATCGTAGCGTGTAAAGCCCGCTTTAGTTCCCGCGGAGCAGATGGCCAACCGGGCTACAGCAGGGACCTGTCGTTTTGGCTGAGGAACCACTAATTGCAGACACCCCCCCACCCCCCAAACTTGAATCTTACAAGAAAAGCTGATTGCTGCCTACATCTTGTATCGGCGCAGGTTACACGCCACGTGGCGCCAATCATTTGCATATCGCTAGTGAAAACAAATAGCCATGTTGGGTTGTCAGTCAGGGCCCAGATACTGACATATGTTTGCACAAGCTGGGCGCGCTCGACGCTGGCACCAGAATAAGATTTGGGAAACTATTGCCTTCAGATGCATCTGAGGGTCCAGAATTAGACCTTTCTTCTATGGTGACATGACGTGAGACTGGATTAATTAAAATCCCTTCTTATGGGGTCATGTCCACAACTAATAAGCATCAAAGGTGCAGGAAAATAAAAAATCAGTCTAGGCAAACATAGACAAAGTGGGGTTTACTGTATGGCATGTGCAAAGAAACCCCTGGGAAAAGCATTCGAGGATGTCAGTTTTCTGATTTTTATCTGGTAAGTAGGGAGGAGGATATTAACTAAATAATATTACTATAACATGCATAAATAATACCACCATACTGTTCTTCATAGCAGAACAATGTATTCCCTACATAGTACTGCCATATGGTAACACATAATAGACCCGACCAATAATGATCCTGAACCTAAATAATACCTAGCTTAGTAATGGTGCTAGATCATGCCAAACAAATGCTGCCATTCTGTGCACATGTGCTGCGATACAATAATGATCCTATACAACACTGCATAATAATTACTGTATACATAATTATACTGCACCTAAATAATATCGCAATATGATGCATATGACTATACAGTGTCTTAATACTGTCACATGGAGAACACGTATTGTGATACCATAATATTAATACAGCACTGAAATAATACCCTCAAACAGTGCATAATAATAGTACTGCCTAAATATGCCACAATACTGCACCTAAATAATACCTCTATATAGTGCTTATTAATACTGTCACATGGTGAAATCGTAGCACTGCAATACATGGCTCACAAAGTTATAATCTTATATACCACACCTAGATAATATGGCCATACAGTGCTTCTTATGACTATGCAGTGTCCACGTGATATCATATACTGAACTAATACCGCCATGTTTTATTTCGGTATCCTCCAGCACCGGGGGGACGGTTTCCAGGAGGCGCAGGCCGGCGCTCAGCGACATTCTTCAGTTTTAAGTAAATTCATTTCTGCAACTTTCCATCTTGGTTCAGTTCCTCGCCATCGCCAAGATCTCCGATTGGAATACCAAGACCGGATACAACTGTAGCAAACCCTCAGCTGTGGGGCGTTGGTGCCATATTGCAGGTGGTGGTGACCGGTTCCCTCCATATTTGAATACCGTGTGCGCTCGCTGTTAAATGAGGCGTCCCCCGTGTGTCGGGAGCGATGAATCCAACTGTAAGAAATGTGTTTGTTTTGACCATAAAAATCTATATCCCATTAACCGCTTCAGCGTCTCCTGTTTACAGCAGCGATGTGCGGCTCATTATTACCCCTGATTGACAGCGGCTCTGTGTGTATGATGGGGGGGGGGGTGACGGTGGGGACCCCATGACCTGACAACCCTACAGAACCCTTGAGAGGAGTAGAGGTTACCCCGTTATCTCAGATTAGGTGACCCCTAAACTCATCAGTGTTGACAGCGAGGAATACAAGGTGCAATCATAGAGGTTGATGAGATGTGAAGAGACGGCGCAGGGTCTACAGAGACCGGTATGGAGTCTCTTCAGAAACGACGGATAAACTAAAAGCATCCAGAGACCTAATATACAAGGGCTGGCAGGAGAGACAGGTACTCGCTCTGCTTAGGGGGGTCCTTATGCCCCCAACCCAGTCAATAAAGCAAAACCTTGCAACACAGTCATGGTTATTAGGAAGATCTGGGGGAAAAATACCCAAACATTGCCAAAAAATTACCGATGCATTCACTCCTCTGTGAATACAGCCCTATGTATGGGGCAGCTATTGCCCCCCTCACCTCCATGCAGCCCCCATTGCCTCTATACCCTAAGCCAGCTCTTATATCATATACCTGCATACAAGCTGCACAGCAAATTGCCTCAATGCCTATGATCTACCTATTTGTCCAGTCTCCAGGTCAACCCTACGTCACACAAGCTTCATGCCCAAAGTCTCTAAGCTTCTTCCAATAGTATGAAGAGGGGAGCCAAATAATGGCCGGCAGAGCTTCCCCTTACTTCATTTATGTCCGTGTGATGCTACTGTGGCGCCCCTGACCTGGTCAGGCACCACTGAGTACTGCACCCATGCTGGGAACAGCACAACACAGGTAATCCAGAAGGCTGACAGGGGTGTGGAACACAGGCGCATAGTGATCAGGTCTCACACATGTACCCATGAGAGGACCCCTGGGGATCCCAGGAGGGGGCAAAGCCTATACCTCCACTGGAATAGTGGCAGGGGGTTAAAAAGCCTCCATCTCCTCTCAAGGGGTGTGGTGGAGAGTCTGGTTGCTAGGTGGCGTAGGCAAGAACAGGAGAGGAGGAGCAGTGAGTCAGTTAGAAGGAGAACTCCAGAGGGCTCAGTGAGGAGCAGACCTGTGGGGCTGATGCTGTCTAACAGCGCCCGCGCAGTGACTACAGACGGGGGAGAACGGTCAACTAGAAGTGCTGCCTGAAAGCCAGCTTCAGCTAGAGAGTGCACGGAGTGGGAAGTAAGGAGACTTCTAGAGAGCACCAGGCCCAACCGGGCGGCAGATCCCGAAGCGAGGATAGATTCACCTTTCCCTGCTAAACCTGCCGGTGTGGGGCTCTTACAGCCCACACCACAACAACCAAAAGCCGCAGCCACGTAACCGCAAGTAGGGCCCATAGGTCACAGGAGGCAAGAGGCTGGAGTGGCCTGGCCCGGGGAACAAGCACACGGCAAAACAACAAGGGGAGAGAGGCTTGGAGCATCTTCCCTGGGTGACCCCCATAGGGACTCAAAGTCGGGGTCACCCCAAACCACCAAGGGCTAAGGAAGGCGAGTTTGTAGTCACCCTCATACAGTCAGCCGGAAGGATACCTGGTTCCCACCTGGTTCATCCCAGCTACGCCCGGGTTACTCACCCCGCCACCTGAAGTGAGTAAAAACCCTGAAAGACACTCTGCCTGTGTGTGGTCATTCTGCGACTTGTGGTACTACAGCTTTACAAAGGGCCCTGGGGCTTGCCTCACTCTCAGGAGGCTACTACACCCGACTGCACCCACCATCAGCCCCAGGTGCCTCCTAATCTGCAGTGGCGGTCCCCTCTGACCGCAAATACTGAGAGTGGCGTCACGATCAAAAACTGAAGATTCCCTACCTGTGACCAGCACCAGCTACGTGGAGTCCCTGAAGGTATGCACTGATACAACACCGGTGGGGCTTCACATCTGGCGTCACGAACAGGATAAGGACTAGACCTGTTCAGACAGGTGACCATGTGCCTGGGCGGTCCGCTTGAAAAATTGGAAGCGCCGCCATATTGCCACCATGAAAAGCGCGCTGAAAAACAACAGCAGCCCGCGCTGGAAGAAGTTACCGCCCACGAAGAGGTGTGGCTACCCAGAGATCCCCTGCAGAGTTCTGACCTTGCCAGCTATGAGAGTGGAAGCGTCGAGAGACGGCGGGAAGGAAAGGAAGCCACAAGCCTGCTGCTGGGAGAGGAGCTGCTGAAAGAGGCAGAGCAGAAACTGGACAGCTTGTTACAGGAGGCAGCGAAGAGTCCACTGCTGGGAGACCGTGCAGAAGACGGCGCAGAAGAAATGGCGTCTGACCGCAGGAACCCAGAACCAGGCTCCGCTGCCTGGTGGTACCGAGAGCTGGCCCAGTTTTGCAACCGGCTGGAGACCCGGGTCGTGGAGCAGATTCGGGAGGAACGGATGGAACTGCAGGAGCTGACCGCGGCGGTTCGGGCCTATGAAGGGAGAGCTGCATGCCGGGTGTCGGGCGGGACGGCGACGACGCAGACCCCAGTGCTACCAACAACGGGTGAGTCGAATGATGCCCCGGCCCGCGCAAGTGCCCCGACCCCTGCTGCCACGTCCGCGGTCCCTGAAGAGGCGTCCGGTGCGGCGACGCTGAAGCAGGCCGCAGCCACGCCAGGTGCGGCCCTCCAAGCCCCAGCGGCTGCAGCGATGCCCTGCTCGGCCCACCAAGACCCAGTCCCTGCAGCGATGCCCTGCCCGGCCCGCCAGGACCAGGCCGCCGCCATCCTGGGCGCGGCCCGCCAAGACCAGGCCGCCGCCATACAGGGCGCGGCCCGCCAAGCCCAGACTGCTGCAGCGACGTCCAGCCCAGCCTGCACAGAGCCCCCTGCAACAGCGACACTGATCCAGGCCGCCGCCATGCCAGGCGCGGCCCGCCAAGACCAGGCCGCCGCCATCCAGGGCGCGGCCCGCCAAGACCAGGCCGCCGCCATGCCAGGCGCGGCCCGCCAAGACCAGGCCGCCGCCATCCAGGGCGCGGCCCGCCAAGACCAGGCCGCCGCCATGCCAGGCGCGGCCCGCCAAGAAAAGACTACCTCAGCATTTACCCCGGCCTGTAAGGCCAGAGCAGATACCGCTCCCCGGTCCACAGAGGTCCCTAATAGGCAGCCCACGGTGGGTGAAGACCCTGCATATTGGCAGATGAAGGCTGACCTGGAGGCCAAATTTCCACAATGGCTGGTGAGCCAATACATACCCCCTCCGCATACCCCAAAGAGTCTCCTGCTAACTCCTGCAGCAGCTACACCAAAGAGTCTCCCGCCTGGGCCGGCTGAAGAGCATCCATCCCCAGCACTGCCACAGCCGGAGTGCCAGGAAGAACTAAGGGGGAGAGGAGGCCAGGAAGCAGAAGGGTTGACTCCGACTCCAGTGTCACCAGTAGCAGTTGTGTATTCAGAGCCGGAAATTCTGCCATACGCCCGCTGGGACGAGGAGGACCTGACCCCCTCTGCAGAAGAAGAGCTGCCTAAGAGCTTCACCTGGGAGCCCACAGGCATGGATCCAGCCCGCAAGACACGGCGCAGAAGAACACAGTTTGCTCCAGCACCACAGTCTCCTGAACAGAGAGCAGTCACCGCCAGAGACCTAAAGGAGAAGCGTATGTTGAGAGAGTCCAAAGCCCAGGCTAGAGGACCCCTGTGTTATGGCGTAGTGGAAGACTTTAATCTGAAAAGCGGCTATGGCTTCATTGTAGCACCAGGAATAAAAGAAGGGATATTTGTAAACCGCAGAGATGTGAACGCTCATCTGCCAAGAGGACACCCTTGCAGAAATCTGAAAATGGGAGATTTGGTACAGTTTACCATGCACCAAGGTGAAAGGGGATTGTACGCACTTGATGTAGCCTTATGTCCCAACAAACCCTACAGCCATCCCATGCCACAAGAAAGACAAGAAAGACAAGAAAGACAAGAAAGACAAGAAAGACAAGAAAGACAAGAAAGACAAGAAAGACAAGATAGAGATAAAGAACCAGATGTAGAAACAGATGAAGACCAAGAACGGAAAGATAAAGATCCTACAGATGAAGACAGAGACAAAGAGCAGGAAAGTCACAGGTGCCAGTGCCCAACGTGCCCTCGCCCTAGTGAAAAAGAGGAGTAAAGTAAAGTACAGAAAAGAAGTACAGAAGTTAAAGTTTTGAAAAGTTTTGTTTGCAACGTTTAAGAATGTGCCCACAAAAACTATTGTGAGAAATAAACTTAAGGCTATGAACTTGCTATAGCCACAAACTCTCGCAGTGTAAATAGTTACACCAGTGGCACCACCACCAGGGCCAGCCTGTTTAGGGGCTTGGCTCGTCTGCAACCAAGGGGGCCCGTCCGTAGAAAAGGGCCTTGGCTCACCTGCGACCAGAGAGCACGCCTGTTTATGGGGCCTTGGCTCACCACCACAAAGAGGGTACCTGGCCAGCACCAACTGTGGAGGCCGCCTCTGAATCCTGCCAGAAGAGGCTGAAGGCGCGGATCCACCAGGCCAGGTATACCCTGAAACCACCAGCCCATGAAAGCCGCCTCTACATCCTGCCAGAAGTGGCTGAAGTCGCGGCCAACGGGAGAGGAAGATTGGAGGAAAGGTCTGGGGAAGTAGATGGCCCAGACCTGGTTACCAACAGGACCGGTGACCTGCCTCCTGAGAGGGTTTTGGGTGGGTTAACGGACTTGTGGGTGGAGGGTGGTGATGTCTGATACCTGGTGCTTTTAAATGTTTTACATGTTTTAATGTTTTATGCATTTTAAAATGTTGTCTTGCAGCCCGAGGACGTGCTGGTGATAACTAAGGGGGAATGTGGCGCCCCTGACCTGGTCAGGCACCACTGAGTACTGCACCCATGCTGGGAACAGCACAACACAGGTAATCCAGAAGGCTGACAGGGGTGTGGAACACAGGCGCATAGTGATCAGGTCTCACACATGTACCCATGAGAGGACCCCTGGGGATCCCAGGAGGGGGCAAAGCCTATACCTCCACTGGAATAGTGGCAGGGGGTTAAAAAGCCTCCATCTCCTCTCAAGGGGTGTGGTGGAGAGTCTGGTTGCTAGGTGGCGTAGGCAAGAACAGGAGAGGAGGAGCAGTGAGTCAGTTAGAAGGAGAACTCCAGAGGGCTCAGTGAGGAGCAGACCTGTGGGGCTGATGCTGTCTAACAGCGCCCGCGCAGTGACTACAGACGGGGGAGAACGGTCAACTAGAAGTGCTGCCTGAAAGCCAGCTTCAGCTAGAGAGTGCACGGAGTGGGAAGTAAGGAGACTTCTAGAGAGCACCAGGCCCAACCGGGCGGCAGATCCCGAAGCGAGGATAGATTCACCTTTCCCTGCTAAACCTGCCGGTGTGGGGCTCTTACAGCCCACACCACAACAACCAAAAGCCGCAGCCACGTAACCGCAAGTAGGGCCCATAGGTCACAGGAGGCAAGAGGCTGGAGTGGCCTGGCCCGGGGAACAAGCACACGGCAAAACAACAAGGGGAGAGAGGCTTGGAGCATCTTCCCTGGGTGACCCCCATAGGGACTCAAAGTCGGGGTCACCCCAAACCACCAAGGGCTAAGGAAGGCGAGTTTGTAGTCACCCTCATACAGTCAGCCGGAAGGATACCTGGTTCCCACCTGGTTCATCCCAGCTACGCCCGGGTTACTCACCCCGCCACCTGAAGTGAGTAAAAACCCTGAAAGACACTCTGCCTGTGTGTGGTCATTCTGCGACTTGTGGTACTACAGCTTTACAAAGGGCCCTGGGGCTTGCCTCACTCTCAGGAGGCTACTACACCCGACTGCACCCACCATCAGCCCCAGGTGCCTCCTAATCTGCAGTGGCGGTCCCCTCTGACCGCAAATACTGAGAGTGGCGTCACGATCAAAAACTGAAGATTCCCTACCTGTGACCAGCACCAGCTACGTGGAGTCCCTGAAGGTATGCACTGATACAACACCGGTGGGGCTTCACACTACCATTGGGGCACGCGGCACCTACAACTAGGTCCAGTGCCATCTTAATGTTCACTTGCTGGGTCCTCATCATAGACAGGGGAAGGGTGACACAAGCACACACCAGTCTCTTATAAACAAACAGGTACCACTTTATTGATGGTCACCGCTTCTCTCCTGTTTCAGGCCCTTAGGACCACACTCGTGCCGTTACCACTCTCCTAGGGGGGAAACGTCTTCCTTCCTGGTACTCGCCCTGGGAACTATCCTCCAGCAGCTGAGTGCTATCTGTGCTTACTCCCCCTCTAACCTTCCCGTGCTGCTGCATTGTCTTAGACGGGCCCTCTGACGACTTACTAGCTTCCGACCAGTTCAGGGTCCCGTCAGCGGTCTTTATACCCCGACGTCCCACCTATCCTAGGACACTCTACAGCCCATCCAGGTATCAACACATGGGAGAATTCCCCCCATCTTTGACAGGCCCTAGCTCTGTGCCCTGTCCGTACACTTCATCTCCTGTCGCTTCACTCACTACAAACTTCCAGTCTTTCTGATCCTAGTCTGCTCACTCCTCGCTCCTTGTCTCTGTCTCCCTGATAACCGCTCCACTGCTCTATGTCCCTGCTCTATCTTACTAACTGACTACCACTGGCACCCCGCTCCTGCACACTTGGTCCCTAGTTGCACTACACTAAAACATCCTATCTTTTTAATCCTATATCTATCTTATCCTTAACCCTTTACCTACAGTCCTCCTGGCCCTGCACACTCCGTCTCCTGCCTGACACAGCACGAGGGGCCAGCCTTCTACATTACACAGCATTTACAGTAGCCTATAACATGCATATAATCAAATACATTTCCTTACTATAAAATATACCTGAGGCCACTAGGTGGAACCAAACGCTGCGCCCGTTCAGCTCTGCTACATTCTACGTTATATACAATACACCTTTATATTACAATACCACTTTTATGTAGGAGTGGACGTGACTCGCCCACCTCCTACAAGTATCCCCAATACCCATAATGTCCATGTCTGGTTAAATGTCCATAGTCACCTTTTTTGTCCAAATATCCGTATTCTCAACTCTGCCCCAATGCCAAAAGTTTTTATGCTTTCCCCAATGCCCATACTTTTTCACACCCAGTTGTCTCCATGCTTCCTTCCCAAGTCTTATGTGGTAAGTCTACATACTGGCCGAATCTTCAATGGCCTATAATCTCCCTATTTTCTTTAATGTCCATAGTTTCCATCATACTGTCCTCAATCACTGTTTGATGCCGATAGCCTCCATGATTTCTCCACTCTCCCAAAAGTCTTCATTCTGTTTCCAATGACCATAGCTTCACTGGTTTTTCCAAAGAATCTACAGTTAGGTCCAGAAATATTTGGACAGTGACACAAGTTTTGTTATTTTAGCTGTTTACAAAAACATGTTCAGAAATACAATTATATATATAATATGGGCTGAAAGTGCACACTCCCAGCTGCAATATGAGAGTTTTCACATCCAAATCGGAGAAAGGGTTTAGGAATCATAGCTCTGTAATGCATAGCCTCCTCTTTTTCAAGGGACCAAAAGTAATTGGACAAGGGACTCTGAGGGCTGCAATTAACTCTGAAGGCGTCTCCCTCGTTAACCTGTAATCAATGAAGTAGTTAAAAGGTCTGGGGTTGATTACAGGTGTGTGGTTTTGCATTTGGAAGCTGTTGCTGTGACCAGACAACATGCGGTCTAAGGAACTCTCAATTGAGGTGAAGCAGAACATCCTGAGGCTGAAAAAAAAGAAAAAATCCATCAGAGAGATAGCAGACATGCTTGGAGTAGCAAAATCAACAGTCGGGTACATTCTGAGAAAAAAGGAATTGACTGGTGAGCTTGGGAACTCAAAAAGCCCTGGGCGTCCACGGATGACAACAGTGGTGGATGATTGCTACATACTTTCTTTGGTGAAGAAGAACCCGTTCACAACATCAACTGAAGTCCAGAACACTCTCAGTGAAGTAGGTGTATCTGTCTCTAAGTCAACAGTAAAGAGAAGACTCCATGAAAGTAAATACAAAGGGTTCACATCTAGATGCAAACCATTCATCAATTCCAAAAATAGACAGGCCAGAGTTAAATTTGCTGAAAAACACCTCATGAAGCCAGCTCAGTTCTGGAAAAGTATTCTATGGACAGATGAGACAAAGATCAACCTGTACCAGAATGATGGGAAGAAAACAGTTTGGAGAAGAAAGGGAACGGCACATGATCCAAGGCACACCACATCCTCTGTAAAACATGGTGGAGGCAACGTGATGGCATGGGCATGCATGGCTTTCAATGGCGCTGGGTCACTTGTGTTTATTGATGACATAACAGCAGACAACAGTAGCCGGATGAATTCTGAAGTGTACCGGGATATACTTTCAGCCCAGATTCATCCAAATGCCGCAAAGTTGATCAGTCGGCGCTTCATAGTACAGATGGACAATGACCCCAAGCATACAACCAAAGCTACCCAGGAGTTCATGAGTGCAAAAAAGTGGAACATTCTGCAATGGCCAAGTCAATCACCAGATCTTAACCCAATTGAGCATGCATTTCACTTGCTCAAATCCAGACTTAAGACGGAAAGACCCACAAACAAGCAAGACCTGAAGGCTGCGGCTGTAAAGGCCTGGCAAAGCATTAAGAAGGAGGAAACCCAGCGTTTGGTGATGTCCATGGGTTCCAGACATAAGGCAGTGATTGCCTCCAAAGGATTCGCAACAAAATATTGAAAATAAAAATATTTTGTTTGGGTTTGGTTTATTTGTCCAATTACTTTTGACCTCCTAAAATGTGGAGTGTTTGTAAAGAAATGTGTACAATTCCTACAATTTCTATCAGATATTTTTGTTCAAACCTTCAAATTAAACGTTACAATCTGCACTTGAATTCTGTTGTAGAGATTTCATTTCAAATCCAATGTGGTGGCATGCAGAGCCCAACTCGCCAAAATTGTGTCACTGTCCAAATATTTCTGGACCTAACTGTATGTTGGCCTCAGTGCTCATAGCCTCCCCCGATGTCTGGTGCCTTAATGCCTTCCCAAATGCACAAAGCCTCCATATTTTCTCCAATGCACACATTTCCCCAGACCCAAATTAGTCATTCTGTCTCCAGTGACCAACGTTTTCATACATTGTCTCAATCCCCAAGAATCTATCCTGCCCCCAATGTCCAACTTCAATACATGCTATTTTTGCTGATGCTTGTATTCTCCATACCTACCCAAATGCACAAAGCCTTCATGCTTTACCCATGGCCCATACATACCCCAATGCCCATAGTCTGGGTTTTCCCAATGTCCTAAGTGAACATTCTGTCCCCAGTGACCATAGTTCCCTAAGCCTCCAGATTGCCCACAATGCTCATGCCTTCTTTTTACAACCCTAATGGCCATAGGTCATTGTGAGGTAAATCCGGAGATATGACGATAAATCATGATATTCAAGTATGTCAGGAAGCCCTCTCCTGGTGTCACTCCCCTTTCCTTCACACAACTGGTTTAGCAACAAATCCCATGGCCATCTCCTGTGATATGGAGATGAGGTGGTGTGGGAACAATGGACACAGGATGACTCCCTGCCGTCACCCTGTAACAAGAGTTGTATCTCATTAGCAAGGCTATGGAACTAGCTAGACAGAACGACTCCAGTAAAAAATGGTTCATATCTCGCAAGCCATATTTCCGATAAATACGGCAACCATAAAAATGGTGTTTTCGCATGCGGACGATGCTGGCACACCTTTTTTATGGGAGCGGGAGCTTGGGAAATACCCCAGGCGTGATATCAGCCAATGGGGAACTAATAGACAAGTCATGAGTCCTCTCGTTCTGTAGCTAAATTCATAACTATCACAATGAGAGCATTGGCGTCCGCCTACGACGCTCCCAGGCAAAGTTATGGCCATATTCCATGTTGTGGATTTTGTCCATAACTCCAGCCAGGGGTGGAGCAGTGCTCCCTCTGAGGTCACGAAGGTAGGAGGGGACCTGGATTTGCCCAGGTTGATAACCCTACTTCGGCCATTTTCCAGGGTTCTTTTCGCTGGGGGCACGTGTAGGAAACATCTGTGGGAAGGATCCTAGAAACCTGGGTACAGCGCCCCCCTGTGGCCAGACGCAACAAGGTAACTGCTGGAACTGTGTATGCCTGTTTGTAACCCATGCTTTGATTGTAACTGTACTCTGACATATGTATATTCTGTAGATTCCCTATTGTATATATTGTAGTTTCTAGTGTGCTTTAGGCTGATTAAATTATATAATTAATCTTGGGCTGTTCTGTTATCTCGATCTTGAATCCCACGTCTGTGTGTTCGGCTAATAGTTACCGTGAAGCGGTTGGTGGCAGCGAGTTGTGCCAAGGATTATTGTGGGGAGGCCAGTGAGATTCGGGAAGATATTATATATTCCGCCCGCGGAGGTCGGGGGAATATATACCCTACTCTCACCGGGGACCCTTCAATAATCGGCATAAGTAGTATAGCGGCCTCCTTGCTTATTGTCGGGCAATTCCATAATTGGCCTGACTATAAGAGGGGCGCTAGAGAGCGCGTCACGTGCTCTGTCTGTCGGTCGGGAGGTATAAAGGAGGGGTGACCCCCACTTGTTACCCCCCCGATTGTGACGTACTGGTAGCCAGCGCGGGGGATTTCTGCGTGACCCCCCCGGTGGTTTGTGACATATTGGTGGCATAGCGGTGGGATCGAGATAATAGTGTGTGTGAGTGTGAGACCCATACTCCCAGACACTAAAGACTGCCTGCAGCAGCTGTGGCTGCTGGGGTCTTCAGACTAGCTCAACACTAGAGTGTCAGAGTGCAGATACTGTAAGGTGTGTGGAGGCATAAGGTGTCAGTTCTGTGTCAGTGACCAAAAGTCTGCAAGAATGGCTGATGGCACCAGGAGCAGAGCTATGCAACTGGCCAATGCTAAGGCAGGAGCCGAAGAGAGGGAGGACGGTGCTGTGGACAGCAATGAGGAGGTTGCCCACGAGTCCTCCAGGAGCTCGACGCCAGAAAACCGTTCTGCCGAGGACATTGCGCAACCTGGCACTGCTGGACAAGATGAGGAGGAGCTCACCCAAGGTTCCTCAACGAGCCAGATGCCAGCCCTCCACTCTGAAAGGGACAGTGAATCGCCTAGCTCTGCAGCGTGCCGCAGATCACCACGTGCCATTCCACCGAGCCTGGGAGGCTCGGATAGCCTTCTTCAAATGGCTATGGCCCTTCTCCAGGCTGGAGACCAGAAGGGCTACAAGGAACTCCTGGCAGAGCGCAGGGCAGAGCGGCAGGCAGCGCGTGACGCTGAGGCTGCGGAGCGGCACGCAGAGCGTGAGGCTGCGGAGCGAGAGCGGCAGGCAGCGCGTGAAGAGCGAGAGCGACAGGCAGACCGTGACTACCAGCTGCAGCTAGCTCAGCTCCGGCCCTCATCAGCCACATGTGACCTTCGAGACACCAAACTTCCAAAGGTCCGTGTTGAGGACTTCCCAGTGCTGGAGAAGGATGGAGACTTGGACTCTTTCTTGACTGCTTTTGAACGGACTTGCTTGCAGCACCATCTGGACAAGGACCAGTGGGCCAAATACCTGACCCCCCGTTTAAGGGGTAAGGCCCTGGATATCCTTGGGGACTTGCCTGCTGAGGCAGATCAGGGCTACGACACCATCAAGCGGGCCCTGATCCAACAGTACAACCTCACTCCAGAGTCCTACCGCAAGAAGTTCCGGAGCCTACAGAAGGGACCAAAGGACTCCTGGGCTGACCACCGGCGGGCACTTGCCCGAGCTGCCGACCACTGGACCCAAGGCCTGCAGCTTTCCACCGGACCGGAGATCCTGGACTTGTTCATCACGGAGCAACTCTTGTGGAACTGCCCTGAGGATCTCCGCCAGTTCATCCGAGACCAGAAGCCAAAGGGGTCCACGGCTACAGCTGCCCTTGCCGATGACTACACCAACAACCGGGCCCCTGAAGCCAGGAGAGCGGCCACCAGCAGCACCTGGAGAGGGGGTAAGATGAATTCTGCGACTGCCCCACCTGCCCCTAGACTGCAGGGGGTGTCCCCCTCAACTCCCCTCTCCAGGCCCGTGGCGGAACCAAGACGGTGCCACCAGTGCAACCTACCTGGACACTTCAAGGCCATGTGCCCTCAGCGTCCCAAGGCCCCGGCTCCGTCCCCGTCCCAAGGGCCGCCCAAGGTGTATTGTGTGGGTGGGGGTGGTGGTAGGTCCCTGGACAGCTTCCAACCTGTCACCGTCGGCCGGTCTGTGACCATAGGACTGCGAGACAGCGCCTCGGAGGTGACTCTGGTGCGGCCTGAGATGGTGTCCCCCCAGGACTTGATCCCTGGAAAAACCCTCGCTGTCTCCGGGATTGGAGGCACTGACCCGGCGCTGCCTGTTGCTGACATTTATGTGGACTGGGGCGCAGGGCGAGGGGTGAGGGAGGTGGGGGTAACTGATCGGATCCCCGCAAACGTGCTACTTGGGACAGATTTGGGGCAGATAACCTCCCAGTTTGGGCCCCAACCAAGGGCTGAACCTTCAGCCAGTACTGACATGCCTCCGGACAATGTTAATGTGTTATCTATGAATGATGTAAGGGAGGAGGGAGTGAACTCTGATATTTCTGCTTGCATAGACACCATAGACACACACACAGCTGCAGCTGTGACAGGGGAGGGGGTCAGAGAAAGGTGTGACAATGCCTCTACAAGTAATCAGCCTGTGAGCTGAGATCTGCTGCCCTCTGCAGGGATAAGCAGAGAGCAGGGTGCTGCAGGGGGAGGACCAGTGTGTGGGGTGGGGGCTACCACAGCAAATGTGGGGTCCCCAGAGATTTCACAGCGGGGTTCTGTTGCTGCAGGAGGGGAACAGGCAGGTGAGATTGGGGCCGGTCCAGGAGCGGAAGTGCTCCCAGGTAAGATCTCGGTGCATGGTTCCCCCACAACCGGGGTGTCAGGAAGCCAGGTAGGTCTGCCTGAACCGGCGACTTGGTCAGGAACGGAGGAGGAGCAGGCACGACCCACGGTCGCAGCGGCTGTGGCCGCTGTCACCCGCAGTGGGAGTGCTGGAAGCCAAGGGGCCTCCCGGAGGTCCGATAGCTCTTCCCCTTCTGACCAAGTGGCAGCCGAGTCAGGTGGAGGCCAGGACACAGGTCCCGGGGTACTGACTGAAGATGTGACAGTCTCGTCGATTCTGGCCACATCTAGTCAGGGGTTTCAGGCAGCGTTAGAAGCTGACGACAGCCTGAAAGCTCTTAAGGAGCAGGCGGCACAGCCTCCCTCGGACTCGGACCCGGAGCGAGTGGTCTGGGACCAAGGACGGCTGTACCGGGCCACGGTCCAGCAGGGTTCACCGGAGGCGTGGCCCAGGGACCGACAGTTGGTGGTACCCTATCCGTTCCGGACGGAGTTGTTGCGGATCGCACATGAGATTCCGATGGCCGGACACCTAGGGATCGCTAAGACCAAGGCCAGGTTAAACCAGCATTTCTACTGGCCAAAAATGGGGGCCGATGTGGCTGCCTACTGCCGTTCGTGTGAAACCTGTCAGAGAGTGGGGAAGGCGGGGCCACACCCCAAAGCCCCACTAGTATCTCTGCCAATCATCGATGAGCCTTTCAGGAGGGTGGCTGTGGATCTGGTCGGCCCGCTGGCCATCCCCAGCAGCTCCGGGAAACGCTTCATACTGACGGTAGTGGACTATGCCACCCGGTACCCAGAAGCAGTGGCCTTGTCGTCCATTCGGGCTGACAAGGTGGCCACCGCATTGCTGGAGATTTTCTCCCGAGTGGGTTTTCCCCAGGAAATGCTCACTGACCGGGGGACCCAATTCATGTCCCAGCTGATGGAGGCCCTCTGTAAGCAAGTCCAGGTGCGACATCTGGTGGCCAGCCCGTACCATCCACAGACTAATGGCCTGTGCGAGCGGTTTAATGGCACCTTAAAGCAGATGCTTAAGATGTTGGTCGACTCCCATGGGCGTGACTGGGAGCGGTATCTCCCACACCTGTTATTTGCTTACCGGGAGGTTCCACAGGCCTCAACAGGATTCTCACCGTTTGAGCTCCTGTACGGGCGACGTGTGCGGGGCCCCCTGGCTCTGGTGAAAGAGGCTTGGGAAGGGGATTTGGCCACCCCTGGAGTGTCGGTTATCGAGTATGTCATGCGCTTCCGGGACAAAATGCAGGCCTTGACGCAACTGGTACACGACAATATGGCTCAAGCCCAGGCCGATCAGAAGCGTTGGTACGACCAGAACGCTTGTGAGAGGACCTACCAAGTGGGTCAAAAGGTGTGGGTACTGGTCCCCGTACCACAGGACAAGCTTCAGGCAGCCTGGGAAGGCCCATACCTCGTGTACCAGCAGCTCAACCCTGTGACGTACCTGGTCACCCTGGACCCTGCCCGTGGAAGGCGGAAGCCCTTCCATGTGAACATGATGAAGGCACATCATGAGCGGGAGGCATGTGCGCTCCCCGTGTGCAACCTGCCCGAGGAGGGAGAAGCGGAAACCCTCTTGGATATGCTAGCCCAGGTTAGGGCAGGCGGATCCATTGAGGATGTGGAGGTTGGCCACCAGCTCTTGGAGGACCAACGGTCCCAGCTGTGGGCCACCCTACACCCCTTCCGGGGGTTGTTTACCAACCAGCCCGGAAGGACTGACTTGGCTGTCCATCACGTGGACACTGGGGATCATCCCCCGATCCGGCGTTCAGCATATCGGGTCTCCCTGGAGGTGCAGCAACACATGCGCCAGGAGATTGACGAGATGCTGAAGCTGGGGGTGATCCAGGCATCCAACAGCGCTTGGGCCTCGCCTGTAGTCCTCGTCCCTAAGAAGGACCGAACCACTCGGTTCTGCGTGGACTACAGGGGGCTCAATGCTGTCACGGTCGCCGATGCGTACCCAATGCCACGCATCGATGACCTGCTCGATCAGTTGGCCGGGGCTCAGTACCTGACCATCATGGATCTGAGCCGGGGATATTGGCAGATCCCCCTGACTCGCAAGGCCAGGGAACGCTCTGCCTTTATTACCCCATTTGGACTATACGAGTCCACGGTGATGCCATTCGGGATGAGGAATGCCCCTGCCACTTTCCAGCGGATGGTCAACACCCTGCTCAAGGGACTTGAAGGGTACGCGGCCGCGTACCTAGATGACATTGCCGTCTTCAGTCCCACCTGGGAGGACCACCTAGAGCATCTAGCACAGGTGCTCAGGCGGATCCACCGGGCAGGTTTGACCATCAAGCCGGGAAAGTGTCAGCTGGCCATGAGCGAGGTCCAGTACCTCGGTCACCGGGTAGGCGGGAGAACACTGAAGCCCGAGCCTGAGAAAGTGGAGGCCATCGCATCCTGGCCCACCCCCAGGACCAAGAAGCAGGTGATGTCCTTCTTGGGGACCGCTGGGTACTATAGGAGGTTTGTTCCATGCTATAGTAGCCTGGCAAAGCCCTTGACGGACCTCACCAAGAAGAAGCTGCCCTCTGCAGTCGATTGGACAATGGACTGCG
This sequence comes from Anomaloglossus baeobatrachus, assembly GCF_048569485.1. NCBI lineage: Eukaryota > Metazoa > Chordata > Amphibia > Anura > Aromobatidae > Anomaloglossus > Anomaloglossus baeobatrachus. Next base: position 42,793,577 of record NC_134360.1, read on the forward strand.
AGACAGCCTTCCGGGCCCTAAAGGACGCCCTGTCCAGCCCGCCCGTGCTACAGGCAGCCGACTTCACGCGGCCGTTTGTAGTACAGACCGACGCCAGTGACTTCGGCCTCGGTGCGGTGCTCAGCCAGGTGGACTCTGCGAGCCAAGAGCACCCAGTCTTGTACCTGAGCCGGAAGCTGTTACCGAGGGAAGTGGCCTATTCCACAATGGAGAAGGAGTGCCTGGCCATAGTGTGGGCCCTGCAGCGTCTGCAACCCTATCTATACGGGCGCCACTTCATCGTGGAGACGGACCACAATCCCCTCAGCTGGTTGCACACCGTCTCTGGGACGAATGGGCGATTGTTGCGATGGAGCCTTGCGCTCCAGCAATACAACTTCACCATTCGCCACAAAAGGGGCCGTGACCACGGTAACGCAGACGGGCTGTCCCGACAAGGAGAGGTCGCGGACGGGCGCACGGGGGAACACCGGAGTGTGCTGCCCCCTAGCGCCCTCAAAAGGGGGGAGGTGTGAGGTAAATCCGGAGATATGACGATAAATCATGATATTCAAGTATGTCAGGAAGCCCTCTCCTGGTGTCACCCCCCCTTTCCTTCACACAACTGGTTTAGCAACAAATCCCATGGCCATCTCCTGTGATATGGAGATGAGGTGGTGTGGGAACAATGGACACAGGATGACTCCCTGCCGTCACCCTGTAACAAGAGTTGTATCTCATTAGCAAGGCTATGGAACTAGCTAGACAGAACGACTCCAGTAAAAAATGGTTCATATCTCGCAAGCCATATTTCCGATAAATACGGCAACCATAAAAATGGTGTTTTCGCATGCGGACGATGCTGGCACACCTTTTTTATGGGAGCGGGAGCTTGGGAAATACCCCAGGCGTGATATCAGCCAATGGGGAACTAATAGACAAGTCATGAGTCCTCTCGTTCTGTAGCTAAATTCATAACTATCACAATGAGAGCATTGGCGTCCGCCTACGACGCTCCCAGGCAAAGTTATGGCCATATTCCATGTTGTGGATTTTGTCCATAACTCCAGCCAGGGGTGGAGCAGTGCTCCCTCTGAGGTCACGAAGGTAGGAGGGGACCTGGATTTGCCCAGGTTGATAACCCTACTTCGGCCATTTTCCAGGGTTCTTTTCGCTGGGGGCACGTGTAGGAAACATCTGTGGGAAGGATCCTAGAAACCTGGGTACAGCGCCCCCGTGGCCAGACGCAACAAGGTAACTGCTGGAACTGTGTATGCCTGTTTGTAACCCATGCTTTGATTGTAACTGTACTCTGACATATGTATATTCTGTAGATTCCCTATTGTATATATTGTAGTTTCTAGTGTGCTTTAGGCTGATTAAATTATATAATTAATCTTGGGCTGTTCTGTTATCTCGATCTTGAATCCCACGTCTGTGTGTTCGGCTAATAGTTACCGTGAAGCGGTTGGTGGCAGCGAGTTGTGCCAAGGATTATTGTGGGGAGGCCAGTGAGATTCGGGAAGATATTATATATTCCGCCCGCGGAGGTCGGGGGAATATATACCCTACTCTCACCGGGGACCCTTCAATAATCGGCATAAGTAGTATAGCGGCCTCCTTGCTTATTGTCGGGCAATTCCATAATTGGCCTGACTATAAGAGGGGCGCTAGAGAGCGCGTCACGTGCTCTGTCTGTCGGTCGGGAGGTATAAAGGAGGGGTGACCCCCACTTGTTACCCCCCGATTGTGACGTACTGGTAGCCAGCGCGGGGGATTTCTGCGTGACCCCCCCGGTGGTTTGTGACAGTCATTCCAACCAAAATGCAAAACGCTGTTAGCTTTTCTCCAATGCCAATTCTTTCCATGTTTTTTGCCCAAGGCTGATCTTCATACTTACTTTAAATGCCCATAGCCAACAAGTCTACCTCGGTGACGATGGTCTCCATGCTTTTTCAAATACCCAGAGTTCTCATTCTATCCCCAATGCAAAATATTTTTATGTGCTCCATAATGGACACAAGCCTCTATGCTGCCCATAGTGCCCATACATTCAACGCAGGCTCCGATGCCAATAATTTCCATGATGTCCCATAGCCTCCTTTCAGGCTCCAACGCTTCCATTAAAGCCTCCATGTTTTCTCCAATACCCATACCTTCCATGCTTTTTCCAATGCCCATGCCTTCCCATACATGTTGTGATGCCCATGCCCTCCATACATGCCTCGATGCCCATAGCCTCTATACATGCCTCGATGCCCATAGCCTCTATAAATGCCTTGATGCCCATAGCTTCCATACATGCCCCTATGCCCATAGCATCCATACATGCTCCGATGCTCATATCCTCCACACATGCCCCAATGCCCATAGCATCCATACATGCCCCAATGCTCATATCCTCCATACATGCCCCGATGCTCACATCCTCCATATATGCCCCGATGCCCATGCCCTCCCATACATGCCCCATTGCCCATAGCCTCCATACATGCCCCAATGCCCATATCCTCGATACATGCCCCAATGTCCATGCCCTCCCATGCATACCCCGATACCCTTAGCTTCCATACATGCCTTGATGCCCATGCCGCCTTGATGCCCATTCCCTCCTGCATATGCTCAAATGCCCATACCCTCCATACATGCCTCAATTCCCATGCCCTCCATACATGCCCCAACGCCCATAGCCTCCTTTCTGATTCTAATGCTTTCTGTAAAGCCTCCATGTTTTCTCTATTACTCGTAACTTCCATGCTTTTTCCAATGCCCATACCCTCCATTACATCCCCAATGCTCACACCCTCCCATACATGCCCCAAACCCTCCCATAATGCCCCGATGCCCATAGCCTCCATACATGCCCCGATGCCCATAGCCCTCATACATGCCCCAATGCTCATGCCCTCCCATACATGCCCCGATGCCCATAGCCCTCATACATGCCTCGATGCCCATAGCCTCCACGCCTCTCCGACTTCCCATAATATCCACTCTTCCTTCCTAGGCTTAGTCTAATGCCTACGGATCGTTACAGTCGGTCATGTGACTCGTTTAGCGTTAATTACATATTTGTTCAAGAAAATAGAAAAATATTTACTGTAAAATGAAAATAACATTTTAATATCTCCATTCTATCTATGGAACGACTTATAAATTAATCACAGTTTTGCCACAGGAGAGAGTAACGTGCGGCTGATTATCGTCACATATGTCTGTTAATTCCCCGTGGATTTAGGATTTTCTCTCTTTGTAGGAATTCTTCGGTGCTCGGTGCATTTCTCTTCCCAATGGGCAAATTAATCTCCATCTAATTACTAATCATTAATGATGATAATATATGTTAGATTTATAGAAATATATTTACGAGGAAGTAATTGCTTTTTCCATACAATAAATGGTTTTTTTTTATATTTAGACTGCGGCTGAACGTGATTTAACCAAACTGTGGCAGAACTAGAAATACCCCCGATTAATAGACTGCAGCATTACAAGGTTGTTATTAAAGTGCGATTTCTTTTTCTGCCAACAGTTTTGGAAACCGATTGATAACCAATATAGCTGACATCGCAGTCTAAGGCATCCTGAGAATGCCGGTTTTCATGTCAGGGGTAGCGCATCTGTCACTGGTGACAGACAGTCATGTGGTTTCTGGCAATAGAAGGTCACATCGTTTGGCTGTGCAGACTGCTCTGTGACTTTCCATTGTTCCTGCTCTCAGTATTCATTGGTATAGGTAGCTTTTCTGCTGGATTCATCTCTCTCCCTTTTGGACCCAGAAGGAGCTCACCTTCCACCCAGCTGCTGATTATCAGCGTTATCTTGGTGCTTAAGTACCCTTCCTTCCTTGGACTGGTGCTGGTGATATTTTCAGTTCATTCAAGCCTTGGTTGCAAGCAGGTGGCTTGTGCTCCTCTGTGCTATCATTGCTGAAAACTTTGCTGAACTTCTACCCTAGTCATCTGTGAATAAGTAGTTCATGCTTTCCCCCCTGTGTGTCCTCCTTGTGTCGTGGGGTTGACAAAGAGCTCATCCCATCCGTTCCCTATTTAGGTTCCAGCACTAGGGATACCTAGGGTCAGGTTTCCAGCTCAGCGTATAGGTGTTGATCCTATCTAGGTGGTGAGGGACCCGGGACCAGTTGTAGGTTTGATCAGGGGGTCACCATCTTTCCTTTCCCTAGACATAGGGTTTCCCTTTCCTTTTGTCGTTCACTTGGTGCTTCCTCGTACCTAGCGTGACAGCATCCTAGAAAACAGGTGCAGCACAAGAGAAGCTACAAATTCTCATAGGAGAATGAATTCAATAGAAAAAAAAATTCCAAGATTTTAGAGCATCACTATCACCTCCCTTGGGGGCAATTACTTTAAATGACCCCTCCTTTCTTCGGCAGATGTTCTTAGTTCACATCGGGTAAGAGTCATTAAAATATGACTAAGAAATTGTTTTTTTTCCATGAGTTCACTTTTGCAGATGTAACATTGAGTGCTGACAATGATCAGAAGTTATATGTTCTCATTAGTTGTTTTTCTTCTGCACTAGACATGTTCATCCTGAGCAGCCTGGTTCATGAATGTAAATGATGAAAACAATGATGACAAGTGCTATGAACCCAATGGGTGATATAAATTTTGCAGTGATACTTCCATGCATTTGATGCACCATCCATGTACAGATTTCAATTGTGAATTTCGAAGTACAGTGATCCCTCACCTATCACAGGAATTATGTTCTAGAGACCCCCGCGGTGAAAATCTGCGAGTTATATTTACCCGTATTTTTTTGGATTATAAGATGCACTTTTCAGCCCAAAAATTTGGGAGTAAAATGAGGGGTGCGTCTTATAAGCCAAATCTAGCTTAGGTGGGGGGAGGCAGGAGAGATGCTGCGGGCAGTGCACTGTGCAGCGCAGGCAGTAAAGTAGGGGCCATCCGGAAAATGTTGGAGGTGTGGGCTTCAAATAATGGCGCCCGTAGTCACCGCATGCGCAGATTGTGCTCTCGGCTCAAGAGCTCATATGCACACGCGCTGCCTCCGGCCCATTGATCTCCCAGCAGAAGACTAATAAGGAAAATGGTGCACCGGAGGTGGTGCATGCGCACATGAAATCTCAGTTAGTCATTGAGCCGATAGCTCAATCTGCGCATGCGCCTACTCCGTGCGCCATATTGCCATTTCTTTGAACCCCGCACTGCCGACAGTTTCTGGATGTTCCTCCTGCCTTAAAGTGCCCGCAGCAAGCATCTGAGACACCTGCCGCACTCCCCACAGCATCGCCCTACTCCTCCACCGCCCCTGCCTCCTGTGACCCCACTCCACCACCGCCCGGTATCCACAATACAGTGAAGCCGCAATAAGTGAACCGCGATATAGCGGGGGACGACTGTAATAGCAAAGCACCCTGGGAAAAATGTATGCAAAATAGCTCTCTGCAAGAAAGATATAAACTTAAGGGCACTTTACACGCAGCGATATCGCTAACGATAGCGCTAGCAAGCGTACCCGCCCCCGTCGGTTGTGCATCACGGGCAACATTGCTAGTCCCCGTCACACATACTTACCTGCCTAGCAACGTCGCTGTGGCCGGCGAACCGCCTCCTTTCTAAGGGGGCGGTTCGTGCGGCGTCACAGCGGCGTCACTAAGCGGCCGCCCAATAGAAGCGGAGGGGCGGAGATGAGAGGGACAAATATCCTGCCCACCTCCTTCCTTCCTCATTGCCGGCGGCCCCAGGTATGGTGATGTTCCTTGTTCCTGAGGTGTCACACGTAGCGATGTGTTCTGCCGCAGGAATGACGAACAACCTACGTCCTGCAACAGCAACGATAATCGGGAAAGGAACGACGCGTCGACGATCAACGACAAGGTAAGTAATTTTGATCGTTAACGGTCATTCGTGTGTTTCACCCGCAACGATGCCGCTAACTAGGCCGGATGTGCGTTACGAATTCCGTGACCCCCAACGACATCTCGTTAGCGATGTCGTTACGTGTAAAGCGGCCTTTAGTCTTTAGTGCCACCTACAGGTATTATGATTATTGCAACTTCTTGGGCTCCGATGCAAAATCTGTAACAGAACCCCCTCCACCTACCATTTCTAAGACTGACGTTTCCCTATGCGTTAGCGGGGGCTTTGGCTCCGCTCTTGCATTTGTTGTCTAGTGAAAACTACGGGGCTAGTTGTAAAAGCCGCCACATTGGTTGTCGCTCACAATAAATGAAGACCTTCCGGTAAGGATTATTTTTGCAGTCAGGACACCTGTGATTCTCGCAGATTCCGTCTTCATAAGTGATCTGCTCCTTTCATTACGCGGAGTAGGCTAATGGCGGCTCTTGGCTGCTGCCCAGAACATATGTTAGGTCCATTACATTGTCCCATTAGCCACAAAACTTTGGAGAAGTTTGGCAAGCGAGAGGAATTAGCTCAGATCTCTCTAGCAAGGGAAGGGTTAAGGGTTAGTACAAAAATATCTCCTGGTTCTGATAACTCGGGGATGACATGTTCCAGGCAATTAGTGTAACAAGGGAAGTTTTGGCTTTTTCCTCTCGAACTGACAGGGAAAGGGCCATACGTGGAGCTTGCCGTAGCCGCTTCAGTTTCACATAGGTCCCCTCCTATGGGAAGCCCTGGAACACGCCTGTGGCCATAGGAGAGAGATAAGTGGCTCCCAAGAGACCGGCATCAGTGTCACATCATATCGCCAATGGGGAAGTCAGTGACTTGGAGGAAACAGTCTCAGCTTCTACCATAATGGGGCTCCCAGAGTGAAGGAGATGCAGGCCGTAATAAGGACAGGGGGGCTATCGAGGGGACCCAGATGTGCTCCTCACAACGCCAGAAATCCATTTATGAGCAAAAACAGATTTTTCTGCATATGTCTTGGCTGTAACTTATAGATTAGAGGAGAGCCTGTGGAAGGAAGGGCACAAGAGGGTCTTACCAGGTAGGCAGGGGGAGAAGAGGCGAAGAATGTACTCACCTATAGGGGTTGTGAGAGGTCACAACACCTAAAGAAGCATGTGATAGCTGCAGCACCGGAGATTCAGGCAGATGAAAACATCAAAGGTTGTCATCGCCGCGCTTTTCACCACTCCGAAGATGAAAATTAAATTATCCAAGTCTTTATTGAAGGAGCTAATACAAGTCAACGCATTTCTGGGGTCACAGCCTCCTTCTTCAGGACAAAATAGCACAATGGTGCCAAACCAGATGATGTATGCATGTATGTATGGTGCATACATCATCTGGTTTGGCCCCATTGCGCTATTTTGTCCTGGAGAAAGGGACTGTAACCCCAGAAACGCGTTGACTTGTATTAGCTCCTTCAATAAAGACTTGGATGATTCAATTTTCATCTTCGGAGTGGTGAAAAGCGCGGCGATGACAACCGGTCTCCTTTTGATGTTTTTATTTGGCTGTAACTTAGAGATTGCTGTTGACTAAGGGGTGCTTCACACATAGCGACAGTGACAACGACGTCGCTGTTACGTCACCATTTTCTGTGACGTAGTAGCGACCTGGTAAGTCGCTGTTATGATCGCTGCTTAGCTGTCAAACACAGCGACGCAGCAGCGATCATAACATCGCTACATGTGCAGAGAGCAGGGAGCCGCGCATACTGCTTAGCGCTGGCTCCTTGCTCTCCTAGCTACAGTACACTTCGGGTTAATTAACCCGATGTGTAATGCAGCTACATGTGCAGAGAGCAGGGAGCCGCGCACACTGCTTAGCGCTGGCTCCTTGCTCTCCTAGCTACAGTACACTTCGGGTTAATTAACCCGATGTGTACTGCAGCTACATGTGCAGAGAGCCGGAGCCGGCAGCACAGGCAGCGTGAGAGCTGCGGAGGCTGGTAACTAAGGTAAATATCGGGTAACCACCTTGGTTACCCGATGTTTATCTTGGATACAGCTTACCTCAGCTGTCAGACGCCGGCTCCTGCTCCCTGCTTGCTTCATTTCGTCGCTCTCTTGCTGTCACACACAGCGATCTGTGTGTCACAGCGGGAGAGCGCCTTTGAAGAAAACGAACCAGGGCTGAGTGTAACGAGCAGCGATCTCGCAGCAGGGGCCAGATCGCTGCTCAGTGTCACACACAGCGAGATCGCTAATGAGGTCACTGTTGCGTCACCAAAACCGTGCCGTAGCAGCGATTTCGGTAGCGATCTCGCTATGTGTGAAGCACCCCTAAGTAATTCCCCCTACCGATCATGATCTAACAAACATACAATCCTGGTGGGATGAGGTTAAAAAAAAAATAAAATGTGATACCTATTTGTAAATACGATAAACACAACAAAGGAGAGAACAAAGACATTCAATGCTCTTGTAAAGCAGGTGACCGGATGCAACGGCGCAAAGAATGAGGAGTCAGTGGTGACTGAACCAACAACGGTTTTATTAACTTTATACAGATTAAGGATTATGAGAGATAATGATGTGACGCAAGTGGTAAATCTGAGAACTTCACATAGGATAAATCAGCAACACAGATACCCGAATACAATCATAGTATTATTTTCACGGTTACTCCTATCACTAACCGTCACCATCGGAATTATTGTACTCTAGAGCCCTCTAGCAGGGAAACATCAGTGGCACGCTAAATGTTATTGTTCTCTACTTATCTAACAATACTAGGCTGCAAGTTCAAATTGGGGGATCTCTGCACACACTTTACTGACTGGCCGCCTTTGCGCTCTGAAACACAACCTCATTCCCCACTCAATTCTGTATCTCTGTGCAGGAAGAAACGGACCAACTCTGGCTCTTCACCGGCGTAATCTGCAGCTTGACCATGAAGTTAGGACTCAGGACTTTGCCCGGCATAGTCTGGTCTTGCTCAAGTACACTGTGTGCAGAATTATTAGGCACGTGAGTATTTTGATCACATGATGCTTTTTATACATGTCGTCCTACTCCAAGCTGTATAGTCTTGAGAGCCAACTACCAATTAAGTAAATCAGGTGATGTGCATCTCTGTAATGAGGAGGGGTGCGGTGTAATGACATCAACACCCTATATAAGGGGTGCTTAATTATTAGGCAACTTCCTTTCCTTTGGCAAAATGGGTCAGAAGAGAGATTTGACGGGCTCTGAAAAGTCCACAATTGTGAGAAGTCTTGCAGAGGGATGGAGCAGTCTTGAAATTGCCAAACTTTTGAAGCATGATCACTGAACAATCAAGCGTTTCATGGCAAATAGCCAGCAGGGTCGCAAGAAGCGTGTTGGGCAAAAAAGGCGCAAAATAACTGCCCATGAATTGAGGAAAATCAAGCGTGAAGCTGCCAAGATGCCATTTGCCACCAGTTTGGCCATATTTCAGAGCTGCAACGTTACTAGAGTATCAAAAAGCACAAGGTGTGCCATACTCAGGGACATGGCCAAGGTGAGGAAGGCTGAAACACCACCACCTCTGAACAAGAAACATAAGATAAGACGTCAAGACTGGGCCAAGAAATATCTTAAGACTGATTTTTCAAAGGTTTTATGGACTGATGAAATGAGAGTGACTCTTGATGGGCAGATGGATGGGCCAGAGACTGGATCAGTAAAGGGCAGAGAGATCCACTCCGACTCAGACGCCAGCAAGGTGGAGGTGGGGTACTGGTATGGGCTGGGATCATCAAAGATCAACTTGTGGGATCTTTTCGGGTTGAGGATGGAGTGAAGCTCAACTCCCAGACCTACTGCCAGTTTCCGGAAGACAACTTCTTCAAGCAGTGGTACAGGAAGAAGTCGCTATCGTTCAAGTAAAACATGATTTTCATGCAGGACAATGCTCCATCACATGCATCCAACTTCTCCACAGCGTGGCTGGCCAGTAAAGGTCTAAAAGATGAAAAAATAATGGAATGGCCCCCTTGTTCACCTGATCTGAACCCCATAGAGAACCTGTGGTCCCTCACAAAATTTGAGATCTACAGGGAGGGAAAACAGTACACCTCTGGGAATAGTGTCTGGAGTCTGTGGTGGCTGCTGCATGCAATGTTGATCATAAACAGATCAAGCAACTGACAGAATCTATGGATGGTAGGTTGTTGAGTGTCATCATAAAGAAAGGTGGCCACTAATTTTTGGGGGTTTTGTTTTTGCATGTCAGAAATGTTTATTTCTAAATTTTGTGCAGTTGTATTGGTTTACCTGGTGAAAATAAACAAGTGAGATGGGAATATATTTTGTTTTTATTAAGTTGCCTAATAATTCTGCACAGTAATAGTTACCTGCAAAAACAGATATCCTCCTAAGATAGCCAAATCTAAACAAAAAAAAAAACACTCCAACTTCCAAAAATATTAAGCTTTCATATTTATGAGTCTTTTGGGTTGATTGAGAACATAGTTGTTGATCAATAATAAAAAAAATCCTCTAAAATACAACTTGCCTAATAATTCTGCACACGGTGTACATCTACTGGCGCTGATCACGGGTTTCTACTGGCACAGGTCAGGGTCTTCTACTTAGTTTAGGTCATCAATCTTCCTCTCGGCTTGCGTCACCGATGTTTCTATCGGCTTGGGGCACCGATCTTCCTATCGGCTTGTGTCACCGAACTTCCTCGCGGCTTGGGTCCCCGATCTTCCTCGCGGCTTGGGTCCCCGATCTTCCTCGCGGCTTGGGTCCCCGATCTTCCTCGCGGCTTGGGTCCCCGATCTTCCTCGCGGCTTGGGTCCCCGATCTTCCTCGCGGCTTGGGTCCCAAATCTTCCTCTCGGCTTGGGTCCCCGATCTTCCTCTCGGCTTGGGTCCCCGATCTTCCTCTCGGCTTGGGTCCCCGATCTTCCTCTCGGCTTGGGTCCCCGATCTTCCTCTCGGCTTGGGTCCCCGATCTTCCTCTCGGCTTGGGTCCCCGATCTTCCTCTCGGCTTGGGTCCCCGATCTTCCTCGCGGCTTGGGTCCCCGATCTTCCTCGCGGCTTGGGTCCCCGATCTTCCTCGCGGCTTGGGTCCCCGATCTTCCTCGCGGCTTGGGTCCCCGATCTTCCTCGCGGCTTGGGTCCCCGATCTTCCTCGCGGCTTGGGTCCCCGATCTTCCTCTCGGCTTGGGTCCCCGATCTTCCTCTCGGCTTGGGTCCCCGATCTTCCTCTCGGCTTGGGTCCCCGAACTTCCTCTCGGCTTGGGTCACCGATCTTCCTCTCGGCTTGGGTCACCGATCTTCCTCTCGGCTTGGGTCCCCGATCTTCCTCTCGGCTTGGGTCCCCGATCTTCCTCTCGGCTTGGGTCCCCGATCTTCCTCTCGGCTTGGGTCCCCGATCTTCCTCTCGGCTTGGGTCCCCGATCTTCCTCTCGGCTTGGGTCCCCGATCTTCCTCTCGGCTTGGGTCACCGATCTTCCTCTCGGCTTGGGTCACCGATCTTCCTCTCGGCTTGGGTCACCGATCTTCCTCTCGGCTTGGGTCACCGATCTTCCTCTCGGCTTGGGTCACCGATCTTCCTCTTGGCTTGGGTCACCGATCTTCCTCTCGGCTTGGGTCACCGATCTTCCTCTCGGCGTGGGTCACCGATCTTCCTCTCGGCTTGGGTCACCGATCTTCCTCTCGGCTTGGGTCCCCGATCTTCCTCTCGGCTTGGGTCCCCGATCTTCCTCTCGGCTTGGGTCCCCGATCTTCCTCTCGGCTTGGGTCACCGATCTTCCTCTCGGCTTGGGTCACCGATCTTCCTCTCGGCTTGGGTCACCGATCTTCCTATCGGCTTGGGTCACCGATCCTCCTCGCAGCTTGTGTCACCGATCTTCCTCTCGGCTTGGGTCCCCGATCTTCCTCTCGGCTTGGGTCCCCGATCTTCCTATCGGCTTGGGTCACCGATCCTCCTCGCAGCTTGTGTCACCGATCTTCCTCCCGGCTTGGATCCCCGATCTTCCTCTCGGCTTGGGTCCCCGATCTTCCTCTCGGCTTGGGTCCCCGATCTTCCTCTCGGCTTGGGTCCCCGATCTTCCTCTCGGCTTGGGTCCCCGATCTTCCTCTCGGCTTGGGTCCCCGATCTTCCTCTCGGCTTGGGTCCCCGATCTTCCTCCCGGCTTGGGTCCCCGATCTTCCTCTCGGCTTGGGTCACCGATCTTCCTCTCGGCTTGGGTCACCGATCTTCCTCTCGGCTTGGGTCACCGATCTTCCTCTCGGCTTGGGTCACCGATCTTCCTCTCGGCTTGGGTCACCGATCTTCCTCTCGGCTTGGGTCACCGATCTTCCTCTCGGCTTGGGTCACCGATCTTCCTTTTGGCTTGGGTCACCGATCTTCCTCTCGGCTTGGGTCACCGATCTTCCTTAGAGCTCAAGCCTTCTCTGGGATCTGACCTTTCTAGGACCCATCTGGGAATAGGGCTGTAAGCCCATTTCACTGCCCCATGACCTGGAACAGAATTCTGGCTCCAACTCCTCTCCTTTTAGCCCGGGCAGGCCTTTTTATATTTACTAACTGAGACACAAATTACCTGACCTGACAACGCCTCTAAATTTTCCCTCCAAGAAACACACACTCAACTCTTTTAGTTCCAGTTTGCTCTTATTACCTTTGGCCAGCAGATGGCGATAATTTCTCGCAGTTGCTATGAAAGGTTAGGTGTAAGTATTCTCTGTTTAGCTGAATGGGCCTTCTCTTCAACAGACTCCCTCCCACTCTAACAAAACAGATTTAAACGGGCAGTACACCTTAAATTGGAAAATTAATGTGGTGAACATTACAATGAACTTTGTTCTAGTTGAAAATAGTGATAACATAAAACAATATTATTTTTTATTAATATAATGCTATTTATTCCATGGCACTTTACATGTAAAAAGGGGTACAATAGAGTGGTGCTACCTGCAGAGCAAATTGGAGTTTAGATTTAATGTCCCATAAAATGATGTTAAGTTCTAACACATGAATAATAAATATACTGAATATATTCGAAGAGAAGTGTGACCCCGACAGACCCAACCCCAGGGCGATCTTACCTCCTTACAGATTCAGTTGAGACCTTGATATACTTTTTTTTATACTTTAACTGTATATTATTATAGCAAAAATACATATATTTTACAATTTTTGTTACATTTATTTTATTTACATTTTTTTTATAAAATGAAATAAGAAAAATGCTTTTCCTCTGATGTCATTTATTGAAGACTGTTCCACTTATTGTTTTAGGTCTGTCCCATAAACAAGGGTGCAGAGAGGCAGGGTTTTTGCATATATGCATGAAAAGGGGTGTGTATCCATAAATGTTGCATTCTCGGGTGGAAGAGAAAGGGCTTAAAGGGAACCTGTCACCAGATTTGGGGCCTATAAGCTGCGGGCACCACCAGTGGACTCTTATATACAGCATTCTAACATGCTGTATATAAGAGCTCAGGCCGCTGTGTAGAACGTAAAAAACACTTGATAATACTTACCTAAATCGGTCGCTGCGGTGGCTCCTTTTTACAATTTATATAGCTTACTTAAAAGGGATTTCCCCATGAACCACATTCATTTTAAAGTTCATTTTAATCAATAGATCTTGGAATAATAATAATTTTCACAATTGGATGTGTTTAAAAAATGTTTTCCCCTGCGGAGATAATCTTATATATGTGTCTCTGCTATGTACTTTGTAATTGCCGTGTCTGACCGTACAGGGACATGGTCTGATCATCCACATCTCCTGGGAGGACGTAAAAGAGTATACAATTATTTCAGTATAGAGTCGCAAATTATTCTTTCTTTGAGTCAAAATATTTTTTTTAGAAAGTCAGGGAAATGTTTTACCTCACACAAAAAATCAGCTGTGCTGTGTCTATACTCTCTTTTGTGTCCTCCCCTGCCCAGGAGATGTGGTGTGGTCAGACCATGTCCCTGTACGGTCAGACACAACTATTACACAGTACATAGCAGGGACACACATATATAAGAATATCTCAGCATTGGTAAAAAAATGTTTAAACACATCCAATTGTAGAAAGTATTATTATTCCAATAACTATTGATTAAAATCAACTTTAAAATTGACTTTCTTCATGGGGAAACCCCTTTAAGTTGCCTCAAAATGTTATTTTCTTTTTTTTCCTGCCTGCTTAACTATCTTTCTGCTGCTTCAAAATCCATTCATTTCCAGTGCAGGTAAAATCTAGCATTGCGCATGCGCAATAGGGCGGCCATTCTCTTCTGGTGCACCAGGCTGACGACTGTTTAGGTGGAGTCAGTGGTGTCGTCCGGTACACCGCAAAGAGCAGAGGACTGGACGGAGCTCCGGGGATGGGACGTGACAGGAGGTGGATGACGCCCAATGTGCGATCACATCACAAGGCGTCAGGATGTGTGACGCCCCTGGACTAGTCAGGTCGCCACAGGGTACTGCACGCTCTTTAACTCTTAGTGCAGTACTCAACCCCCCATGGTTCTGGGTTCCTAACCTATAGTACTGCCTCCATCAGCATCCAAATCCCAACCACACCTCACACCACACCCCGTCAGACACACCAGTGGGCTGCTGAGCTGGAATAGGGCTGCCCAAATAGGGGTCAGGCAGACTGGTGGGAGGGAAGTAGAACAGAGTAGTGTTAGCCCTCGAGGAGTGAGGAGCGAGGGGAGTGCGTGGCTCCCTGGGAGTGAGAGGTTGGGTCACAGACAGTGGTCTGGGACCGGAGGAGTCGGAGACCTGGTCGCAGGGTATTGAGGCTGGGTGCCTGGACCCGGTCTTGGAGGACGCGAGGCATCTGAGTCTAATAACCGGTCCGGGACCGAAAGCACGGCGGGGTACTGAACCCTAGGTCGGGGAGTAGCTTCAGGCAACCCGGCAATTAACCTGCAGAGGATAGTGACTTTATGGACTGTCCTCAAGAAGCTCAGGGATCAGGGGCACTAACGCAACGAGGGGGATAGGGCTTTCCAACCCACGCAGCCCACTGAAATCCCAAGCGGGAGCCCTTGAGAGCACAGTTCCACTACCAACAAGGAGGGAGCGGGGCCTGAACAGCTTTATGCCAATGGGCCACCAGAACACTTCTAATTTGTGCACGGAGGCAGGCTCCGGACCACCCGGCAGTACTATAGGGGATGAATACCCGGACGGGCTCCCCCAAGAGGGCAGCGGCACCCAGAGACTTGGTTTACCTTGTTGTCAGAGTCTGCTTTGCAGTCGCATCATCACCAACACTGCTTGAGTTAGTACATGGTCCTCCCCTGCTTCCAATCCGTACCACTCTCCCCATCCCACCATCCAGAATTCCGGGGCCTTCCCTACCCGTGGAGGGAACGTCATCTGGCTGCCCCGCTCCATCTCCCCCGGGTACTCCCATCGGTAGCGGCGGTACTCCCTTTACCGCGAACCACGGGTGGTGTTACGAACTCTTATCCCCTGTAAATACCACCCTTTATATTCGAGTGGCCGCAGACCCTCAAGCCACAGCAGACCCTGGATCCGAGCGGTTCGACCACTGCAGGGGCGGCACAGATGTGCACCAGATCGCTGCAGAAATGTAACTGGAAATTGCTTTTTTTGGTCCTGTGCCTCTCAGAATTCTTTGCATTGAGCTGGATCACAACTGTCAAGATATCCAGTTATTTGGGATCGATATTTTGCACTAGATCTCGGACGCTCTGATATATGTATTTGCTATATTCCAGAGCAGCACAACCTATACATAAACATTTGCCTCTTCTGGATTTTTCCATGCCTCTTGACCTCGCTCTGTCGCGTCCCCTTCCCCCATGTTCATCCCGTATTTCTGTAAATCCCTTGACATATTTTAAAGTGGTGAAATGTCTTGGATTTTGACTTTTTTGACAGCTCTGAATTTGTACTTTGATGAATCGTGAAGGATTTTGGAGTTTGCTTTGACAGTGAAGGTTAATAGAGATCTTATTCAGAGGTCCGCCGCTCTCTGGAACAATAAACCACATTGACACTTGACTGTCTCCGTGATCAGACAGCTTCAATCAGACTGATGCACAGGGCATTGTATGGACAGAGCGCTGGAGGTACGACGCCTTGAGCTGGAAGGAAACCTATGTCCGAAGTGTTATGGGGCCTGAGGAAAGGGTCGGTCTTTTGCAAAATGTGTCTAAAGGCAAAATGGATAAAACATTGTCTGCAGTTACTTTTCTTAGCACCATTGCTAGGAGCCCTCCTTTTATCACTGTCAAACTTGCTAAAGCTACCACAACGTTCAGGACTCAAGGAAAAGTTTGCAAACCTCCCAGTCACATGCTAGAACCTATCATGGGTTGTGATGGGCTAACCAAGGACCAGGGCTCCTAAACTGGCCCTAGATGTCCCTAATTCCAGGGATACATCTAATGGTGATAAAGTCTGGGCCGCCTTCCTTGCCCTGCTCCTGTACAGCCCTGATCTAATACCCCTTCTCCCTCACCCCATGGGAGCGCTGGGACAAAAGTGTCTGATCCCACAGATAAACACAAACAGGAGAAACCAGAACTCTATCAAATAGCATGCTCATATGGAAATATGAGACAAACTTTGATAAGGAGGAAAATAAGAGCAGGGAGGAAACAGCAAACCGACTGGGAGAACTCCATAACAACTGCATGCACAAAGCAATACAATCACCAGCAGGAATGGGATACAAAAACACACAGACCAGTTTAGCAAAAGCTATAGTCGGCATAGAAAGATAGGCTCCACCATCTTAAAAAGGCGGGGAGTGACTGTGATAGGTATCCCACAGCATGTGATCCAAAATGTAACAAGCAGGCTAGCAGAAATTAACTCCTAAAAGCCAGATCACTAATGAGAACACAGCTGGTTGACGCCCAAGCCTGTCTGTGTAATTCAGAAACACCAAAGGAGGCATAGTGAGGAGCGTCCAACTCTGCAGTGTGAACAGCGTCAGATGCCGCCATGACACTCGGCGAGTTTAGAGCCAAAGTCTGACAGAACCATCCAGGAGTAAGGTTTTCCCATGTTTTGTTTTCATTGTAATGCTTGGATGCTACATTATCAGCTGGAACTCAGGTACCTAATACAGGGGTTAAGACATGGCGCGACCTGGCAAGGAGCATGGCTAGGAATAATTTCAGAGCTGGTAACCCAAATCTAAAAGTGGTTGGTCATCAGCATACTTGTCCACTCTTCCAGATTGCCCCAGTCTTCCAAAATAGGGGAGGTCTCCTGGATATATATTAGGGTGTCACATTCCCGTAGGTATTAGGTAGTGTTCACACAGGCAATGCAGTTTGCTCCAAACATGTCCAGTTTTAGGATTTGGGATTAATGATTGATCTTATCCCCGGTGGAAAATCATCATTCTCAAAGGAAAGAAAAGCTAAATGGGGATAACATCGAATAACGGTTTTCCAAATTTTGCTTAGTAAATTGTAAATTGAAGATTTCTTCCTTAAGTTTTTTATTTTGGACATTCCCAGAATATGTGGTCAGATTCTCTCCAAGAAAAATCAGAAGAACTTCAAGAGATTCGGTGAAGTCTTACTGGGGTAAAATACCATCTCATTAAGGTTTTGTAATAAGACTCATGGAGATTAGTATTTATTGAGGTAGAATATGTCCTCTTAATTGGTTTCTGTCATTTTTCTGGGTTGGAATTATACAGTGTGTCCACCCATATCCTGTCCACCGCCATTAACTTGAGAACGTCGGCAGCTATAGGCATAGAAGTGGTGTCTAGGTATAGTAAAGTAGCCATGCGCTACGCAATGAAACCACCTATAGCGCCACCTGGTGGAAAACAACGGAGTTAGCATTTTTATCTCGAAAACGGAACGAGATAGAAAAAAAAGTGAATTACAAAGTTGTAGGGCATCATCAATTCAATACGAATCGACACCTTGCATACAGAAATGCTATGATTAGAACGTGTAAAACTCACAAGGCTGCGGACGTGAAGCAATACCTCATGGAGACCTTCCTACAAGTCATTGGGTATGGTGGCTGCGTGGAGTGGGCTCCACACTCACCTGACCTGACCCCATTGGACTTCTTTCTGTGAGGTCACATCATACAGCAGGTGTATGCGACCCGTCCACCAACATTGCAGGACCTACGACGACGTATCACAGATGCTTGTGCCAACGTGTCACCTACCATATTGCACAGCGTGCAGCAAGATACAGTATGCTGTGCAGAGTCCAGATGTGCATTGCAGCTGACGGGGGCCACTTTGAGCATCAAAGTTAAATGAGCGCCATATGCGTGACCAGCATTCAATGTTTTGGGGGCGGTCATGGGTTTCATATCATGGCATTTCTATATGCAATCTGTGGATTCGTATTGAATTGATGATTCCCTGCAACTTTGTAATTCACTTTTTTTCTCTATCTCGTTCCGTTTTCGAGATAAAAATGCTAACTCCGTTTTCCACCAGGTGGCACTATAGGTGGTTTTATTGTGTAGCGCATGGCTACTTTACTATACCTAGACACCACTTCTATGCCTATAGCTGCCGCCGTTCTCAAGTTAATGGCGGTTGACAGGATATGGGTGGACACACTGTATATTGAGATTTCTTTCCCAGCTAATCATATACTTAAATTTTGAGAATAAGGTATCATCGTTGTATAACAAATATATATTCCTGGTTTTCCAGAGATTTTTGTTATCTAATTTCTCTATAAAGGGAAACTATTTTTTTTTGGTAATGCTAAAATGAAATTATATTTGCTTCTTAAGTATTTTCTGATTGTTAGAAAACTATAAAGTTCTTCTTTGGGGAGGTTATAAGCTGATTTAAGTGCTTGGAAGTTGATGAATGAGTTTCCCTTGTTATCTTTTATTATTATTTTGAAGTTTGTAATTCCTAATCTCTCCCTTAAGAAAAGTTAAGAGTCGCCACCTGTAAAATCGAAATTGGGAGAGTTTCAAGTGTTGTAGGGGACCTATTGGTTCAAATGTGCAGTTTTATTGGTTTCATAAAATAAAAAGTGATTAAAAAAACAACAACAGCAGCCTCTTCTGGGAACAACGATATACAAGGAAAATATACGGACCAAAAATATAAATGCAATACTTTTGTTTTTGTTCCATTTTTTCATGAGATGAACTCTGAGATCTAAAACTTTTTCTATGCATTCAAAAGGCCTTTTTCTGTCAAATATTGTTCACAAATTTGTCTAAATCTGTTTTAGTGAGCGCTTCTCTTTTGCTGAGATAATTCATCCACTTCACAGGTATGACATATCACAATGCTGATTAGAGCATGATTAGTGCACAGGTGTGCCTTAGGCTGGCCAGTTTGATTATTGCACAGGTGTGCCTTAGGCTGGCCACAATAAAATGCCACTTTAAAATGCACAGTTTTACAGTAATGGTAGAGTTCAGGGGTTCTGAAAAACCAGTCAGTATCTGATGTGACCACCATTTGTCTCATGCAGTGCAGCACATCTCCTTCACACAGAGTTGATCAGGTTGGTGATTGTGGCCTGCGAATTGTTGGTCCGCTCTTCTTCAGTGGCTGCGAAGTTGTTGGATATTGGCAGGAACTTGAACACACCGATCCAGACCATACCAAACATGCTCAATGGCTGACATGTCCGGTGACTATGCTGCCAAGCAAGAACTGGGATGTTTTTAGCTTCGAGGCATTATTTACAGATCCTTGCACCATGGGGCCGTGCATTATCAGCTGCAACAGGAGGTGATGGCCGTGGATGATGCACAACAATGGCCTCAGGATCTTGTCGCTGTCTCTGTCCATTCAAAATGGCATCAATGAAATGCACCTGTGTTCACTGCCCATAACATACGCCTGTCCATACCATAACCCCACCGCTACCATGGGACACTCCATTCACAATGTTGACATCAGCAAACCGCTAACCCACACAACGCCATATATACAGTCTGCCATCTGCCCTGTACAGTGATAACTGGCATTCATCCGTGAAGAGAACACTTCTCCAACCTGCCAGACACCATCGAATGTGAGCATTTGCCCACTCGTCAGTTACTATGCCAAACTGCAGTCCGGTGGAGACCTCAATGAGGATGAAGAGCAGCAGAGGAGCTTCCCTGAGACTGTTCTGACAGTTTGTGCAGAAATTCTTTGGTTTTGCACCGATCATTGCAGCCGTTGTCCGGGCGGCCGGTCTCAGACCATCTTGGCGGTGAAGATGCTGGATGTGGAGGTCCTGGGCTGGTGCGGTTACACATACTCTGTGGTTGTGAAATCGGTTGGATGGTTTGCCAAATTCTCTGAAATGACTATGGCTTAGAGTAGATAAATGAAGATTCAGTTCACGGGCCACAGTTCTGGTGGACATTCCTGTAGTCAGTATGCCAATCACATGCTCCCTCAAAACTTGTGACATCTGTGGCATTGTCCTGTGTGATAAAAATTCACTTTTTAGAGAGGCCTTTTATTGTGGCCAGCCTAAGGCACACCTGTGCAAAAATCCTGCTGTCTAATCCGCATCTTGATATGCCACACCTGTGAGGTGAATGGATTATCTCAGTAAAGAAGTGCTCAAAAAGATTTAGACAAATTTGTGAACAATATTTAAGAGTAAAAAGACCTTTTGAATACATAGAAGTCTTAGATATTAGAGTTTACAAAACTGAAAACATGTATCCTCGTCGAAACAGTCCGGTAACTTTACCTTTGGTTCCAATGCGCCATTAGGACTACCGAGATCTTGATGTTGCCTGATGTCTGCAACTTCCAAGGACAAAGTTTGAAGCTGAGCAGCTAAAGAGTTCACAGGATCCACGATGAGGCCCAAGCATACACTAAGGGGCTGGCTATAATGTTACGACTGTGTCCACACACACTTACACGGGTTACGTATAAATCAGGAGAAATGCAACACCTGCACCCAACAGGTCCCTGTTCAGACTAGGATTGTCCCTAATCAGACCCTGATTTCTCCCTGCCTGACCATGGAGGCTGACACCCTAAAAATACGCAATGGCACTGGCGCTCAACGTCGACTTAAGGCCGCTTTACACGCTACGACATCGCTAAAGCGATGTCGTTGGGGTCACGGAATTTGTGACGCACATCCGGCCGCGTTAGCGATGTCGTTGCGTGTGACACCTATGAGTGATTTTGAATCATCTCAAAAACGTGCAAAATCGCTAATCGGTGACATGCCACCCTATTCCCAATTATCGTTGCTGCTGCTTGGACGATGTAGTTCGTCGTTCCTGCGGCAGCACACATCGCTATGTGTGACACCACAGGAACGAGGAACCTCACCTTACCTGCGTCCACCGGCAATGCGGAAGCAAGGAGGTGGGCGGGATGTTCCGGCCGCTCATCTCCGCCCCTCCGCTTTGATTGGGTGGCCGCTTAGTGACGTTGCTGTGACGCCGAACGAACCGCCCCCTTAGAACGGAGGCAGTTTGCCGGTCACAGCGGCGTCACTAGGCAGGTATGTGTGACGGGTCCGCGCGATTTTGTGTGTCGCGGGCAGCAATTTGCCCGTGACACACAAACTATGGGGGCGGGTACGCACGCTAGCGATATCGCAGCGTGTAAAGCGGCCTTAACCAACTCTGAGTATCTTTAACTGTAGTCAAACTCTAGACAATGTGCAACACAAAAACCATGATAGTAGAAGAATGAGATACACATACATTTGAAGATGAGGCACAGTCCTACGAATGTATTCTCACAGTAACACAAGAAAGAAGGAAGAAAATAAGAACTACACAACAAACAGAATACATTGAATACCTCCCTGACCTCAAAGGTAAGAGAAAGGAAAGGGTACTGGGGAGGAGGACACACATATAGGAAAAATAATATTGAATAACAAGGTAGGAAAATTCCTAGCTGAGTTGCTGGATCTTCAAACACCAATCTGTCTTCATATATAGCCAGCAAAGAAGGCAGGTGCAAGGTGAGTATAAATAGCCCTACCCGAGATGTGATAGGACAGAACCACATAGGGAAGTGAGAGACACCTGAATAGAAGCATACCCGAAAAGGAAAGGTAAGACAACAAAACCATCAGCAGTTTGACAGAGACCAAAACAGGCTGTGGCTTAGCAGAGAGTGAAACAGACCACCCAGCAAGAGGTCACCGGATCAAATCCCGACACCATGGTATGACACTGGGAAGCAGGTAGTAAAAGCACTGGAGACTGTAGATAGACAGTAGAATGGGAGGCAGATAGTAGAAGCACTGGAGGCTGCAAGTGCACAAATTCTTAATGCAAAGACACAAGTGTGTGTCTCGGTGAACCTTATAGGCCCAGCCAGACGATAGGATCATACCGGGCCACCTAGAAAGTCCGACATGGAGTTCAGCTGACTGGGGAGCATAGCCCAGGTTCAGAACAGGTGTGTAACAGATTAAATCTGCCAAAATTCATCTAATTTATTCACTGTGAACCAAGTGTACCTGATTATGCTCTAAGGCAGCGCTGGGCAAAGTACAGACCAAAACAGCTGAAGGGCTCAAAACAGTGAACTGCAGGCCACATCATGCCCTCCTGCGCCGCTACTGTCCACCGCCCGATGTCACTGCTCTTTGCATGTTTCGGATGCAGACACATTGGTGGAGAACAGTACCGCTCGCTCCATCTACCATAAATCAACGTAAGGCATAGCAGACGCTATGACGTCACATCATCGGGTGCGCTGTGTGGAGCGTCATTATGTGGCACCCATCAGGCTTCAGTCGCCACAGAGGTACTGCACCTCAGCCAGAGGTGTAGTATCCCATTCCCGGGTAAGGAGGAGGTTACAAACCGGTATACACAAAACACATACACTCATTTAGCAACACTCCACTGGACCGGCACCAGAGCACCATAATAAGGTGAGTATGTAGTGTTTTTTTTCATGTATACGGCAGGTTTGTATGAATGGAGGAGGGTGTGTGGTGGCTCATAATGTATATAAGAGGCAATTTGGGGCTCATATTGTATGTAAGAGGCTATGTGGGGCTCAAAATGTATATAGGCAGCTATGTAGGGCTCAGAAATGTATATAGAAGGCTATGTGGGAGTAATAATGTATACAGGAGTCTAGCCTGGGGTAATAATGTATACAGGAGGCTAAGTATGGCCTCTTGTTCACTTCCATTTTCGCAGTGTTCTTCAGCGCCTCCGGTGCTGACTAGTCCTGGAGATACCGTATAATAATTTTGCAGACCCACAATATGGCGAAAACCTTTGTGAAGATAGAAGGTGACTGGGCGGGCACCTAGAAGGGACAGGTAAGGGTCGGGGAAAGTTATATATGTTTTTACAGCTCTTTAGAATGCAGTAAAAGGTGACCGGTTGGCCATCATTTGGCTGCATTCACCAAAAGCAACTATCAAAAAATCTTCTGTAGTAATAACTTTTTGTAATAAGGATACCCCTACACTTTTCGGACCATGGACAAAATAAGTGATAACCTGTCTGTAGCCCTAAAAATTTTATAGAAAAGTCTCCTTTTATCCCGTAGACCCCCCCACCTTCCTCCAGAGCATTCTAAAGAAATTGCTCTCCTCTTTACTTTGCGCGGTTTCTCATAGGCCTCTATGATACCGAGCTGTAATGACTGGAGCCGGCTTGCCATGTAAAGCTTATGCAGACCTCAATCACGTCCTGCTCCAGTGAACCAATACTTTCCCATTAACATATAATTTCTTCTCCAGATCTGACTTAATTGTGTCCCTTTCCCTGTCCAATTTCATGAATAAAGACGAAATTTCCAAAAGGCGGCCATCTTAAAGCCCCTCCGCCGCCCGCCCGCCGTGCCGTGGCTGATGCTCTGTGCAGCGGGTTCGCAGATGGATTTGGAGGATTGAGTGCAGACTTAGCCTCCTGCCTATACGGATCTATACATAGATCTCCAGAGCATGCTGGGCTACGAGAACATATCTGAATCGCGGTGTCAAGGCTAATCCTGCCGCTCCCGCTCTGGAAGTCATGCACACAGTCAGGAGTGACTTATTCGCATGGTAATATCTTCTATTGATCTCGCCATATCACAAGAAAAAGAAAAAAATCCTGACACCGGGGGATAACAAGGAGTGATTTGCATCTGAAAACACAGGAGCTTCGGTTGCTTTACAGATGGCGGAAAAAAAAAAAGACAAGTATTTTTGTATTGAATTGGGAGAAAAGAAAAAAGAATGAGGCGCACATCTATTGCTCGGATAAATACGTCTCGTTTATCCCCTGCAAGGCCACAAAACCCAGACAGCTGGCGTATACCATGTACACAGTGTGGTAACCAGCCCCCGGCTTGTTGGGGGGCTCCCTCCAACACCATTGTAACCTCTCTATTCCCATAATTTACAGTGCACATATTACATATGGGCCCCCAGAGTAGGGGGGCTAGCCGCTGCATCCATATTTATTGGATAGTACTGCAAAAAAGTGACTGTCACCAGAGATCGGAGCAGCTCTCAGATGTCAGCTGCCTCACTGGTGAGGGTCTAGCTGCCACGCTAGTGTACCGCCCCGTGGCCTCGGCTGCGGCAACCGAGCTTCTCGGATCCGTGCTCGTGTTCCAGGAACAAGACGGGTGCAGAGTCCTGGCGTCCCTGCTTCTTATCCCCGTAATCACATGAGGCCAGATCTTCGTCCGCCCCCCCTTGGTCTTTCTACAGCACTTCTCTCTTTGGGGGCGGGGTTTAACTTTCGCGCCTTCATTGCTCGGGGAAGACAACTCGAGCGGGAAACTTTCGCGCCCAAGATGGCGGATCTTCAGATTTTTCAGCAGGACGCCGCTGACGGGGACTACAAGGTGCACTTCTACTGGTAAGTAGACCGGTTCTATCCTGTTCGCAGACGCCAGAAGAGTCGATGTGTACCGCCCCGCGGCCTCGGCTGCGGCCGCTCGGATCCGTGCTCGTGTACTGCGGGTGGTGGCTCGAGCCTCTCACGGACCCGGGGGTCACGTCGCTCTGCAATGGGGGTTGGCGCAGCTAGGTGTTGAGCCCTCCATGGGTAGGGGATGTTGGTCCCGGAGCCCGGTTGCGGGGACCGGGGTGCAGGGCGCGGTGTTGCAGTGCAGCGCGGTGCGGTGCCTGATGGCACTCTGACACAAGACAATGGAGTCGCTGGTAAACCAAATGGAGTGATCAACGGGGCCCGCAGCCGGCTGCAGCTTTTCCTGTTAGGTTGGTAGTGTCCGCCTTTCTCCTGCACCTGTGTGTGAATCTTGACTCCTGACCAGTAGTCCACTCCCCGACGTGTAAGTGTCGTAGGAGCCCGTTTGCCTGCAGACGCTGGCCCTTTGAATCTCTTGCCTTTGGCGGTGGCACTTATCCGGAATGGTTGGGCTGTTGCCTTCAATCGGGACTTAGGTAGGAATGAACCCCTGAGGTCCAGACCGCAATCAGTTAATTTGACTATGGTGGTGGCTTATAGCCTAGTTCGGGGTCTGAGTACCCTGCCTGGTGCTCCGGTATCCAGTTACCACTACCTGCCCCGGTGCCTTACGGTTCCGCCGGTCGTATTCCCGGTCTCCTGCAGGCGGCCACTACCGTCTGCCTCCTTGCCAATGGTGACTGGGCTCCAACCCAGCCACCGGAGTAGTCTTTGGCAGGCCTGAGCACAGGTCTGCTTCTGGACACAACCTCCCTCAACTCTCCTAAACTTGACTCTTCCAGAGCCAGACTACAACTCTCTCTTTGTTTTCCCGCCTCTAGGCCTGTGAACTCCTCGGTGGGTGGGGCCAACCGCCTGGCTCCACCCCCCTGGTGTGGACATCAAACCTGGAGGGTGGTGACAAGGTTTTTGTGTTTGACTGCTATTACCTAACTGGAAGGGGTGTGATGTTATGTGTGTGACTACCTGGGATGACCTGGATAGTCCAGGGCGTCACACTAGGCAAAAGGAAAGAGAAGGGGACCCCTGCATCTAGGGAAGGGGAGATGGTGACCCCTGACCAAACCTACAGCTGGTCCCTGGGGTCCCTCACTCCCCTAGGCCCCCTTCACACGTCCGTGAAAATCACGCACGTTTTTCACGGACGTGTCAAAGGTGCGTATATCCCTCCGTGTGCCGTTTTTATGACACAACATGTGTTCTCCATGTGTTATCCGTGATGACACACGGAGATCAGGAACTTCCTGCTCACCGGTCCCTGGCATTGCTGTCCGTGGTGCTGATCTTCGGTCTCCGGTCCTGCCGACTCCCCGCTGCTGCTGCTTCTGCTCACAGTGGAGTGAATATGCGATGAGCATAATGAGTGGGGGTCGGAAGCAAGTGACAGCAGCGGCAGAGACTGCAGCACTGGGGACAGGTGAGTATAGAATTTTTTTTACCAACACGTGTGTTTTCTCCGGTGTGTGTCACACGGATCACATCCGTGCGGTCCGTGTGCGGGCCGTGTGACTCCCAAGATGCCGGAGAAAAACGGACATGTCTACATGTGGAGCACACGGGCACACGTTTGCTCCACACGTACACACGGTCCATAGCAAAACACGAACGTGTGCACAGACCCATTGATTTTAATGGGTCTACATGTGCCCGTGTCTCCGGCATGTGAGGAAATGGACCAAACACGTACCGGAGACATGGACGTGTGAAGGGGGCCCTAGATAGGTTGCGCATCTATGCGCTGAGCCGGATATCTGACGCTAGGTATGCCTAGTGCTGAATCCTAACTATGGAACGGGTGGGATGAGCTCTTCGTCAACCCCACTAAACGTTAAAGGAAGACACAAGGGGGACACATGGGGAAAAAGCATGAACTACTTATCCACAGATGACACATGCAGGAGCTCAGCAACAATACTACAGATGAGAGCAAGCCACCTGCTAGCAACCAGAGCTAGAATGAACTGAATAATATCACCAGCATCAGTCCAGGGAAGATGGGAGTATTTAAGCACCAAGAAAGTACTGATGATCAGCAGCTGTGTGGAAGGAGAGCTCCGCTGGGTCCTAAAGGGGAAGAGCTGAAAACCCAGCAGTAAAGCTACCTATACTAATGAATACTGACAGCAGGAACAATGGAAAGTCAGGGAGCATTTTGCGCAGCCAAACGCTGGAACCTTCTACTGCCAGAAACCACATGACTACACTTCTATATAAGTAATAGAGTTGAATTGATCTGAAAAAGCCGACTCCATAAACAATCTTCACTAGTTTTCTAACGTAAAAGTGCAAGAAATATTGCAAAAAATGTTATGCAATGAAAAATTGCACAAAAATTTTGCTACATTTTGCTGACAGCTCAGTCAACTTTTCAAATAGTAGGAAGAGCTCGTGTGGGATAGATGATGCCCAACAGCACCCCAAAAATGCATAATAAATTTACATCACTATAGTAGAGTAAATTATGATAAATATATTCCCGTTACCAGTGCACGGCAACTGATAGAGGCGCCAAAGCCATTAACAGGTAATGAATTTGGCGCATCTTACTGCAACATATATTTCATCCAGACTGACGTGCAGAGCTCCTTGCCTTGATGAACCAAGAGGCCGTAGACTTTATGGCTGTGCAGTTGGCGTTCCCATCCATTTCTGGAAAACACAGTGTTAATCAGCGACCCGGGTGATATGAAACCCAAGAATTATGTAGCAAAGCCTCATTTGCAAAACTCATTATCTAAACCTATGCCTTAAAATGTAATGAGATTTCTCTTCCTTGATTATTCTTGTGATGTCTAAACCGTAATTATTCAAGAACATCTTCATTTAGAATAAGAAAAAAAATGTAAAAAAAAAAGTGGAAATTATTCTAAAGATTATTTATATATTTTTACAGGAGACACAACCTTGTCCCATCAAAGTATCATATTGTGTGACTGCCGCGATTGCTGTGGTTCCTCCGCGTTCCATCAAAATGCAAAACCGGTGCAGTGATTTAGAGCTGTATTTGGGCTTTTGTTAGTGTATCACCACCAAATCTGGTAGCTGTGGACGTGGTACTCATCTCCCACGCCCGGCCACATGAAAATGGACCACATGGTTTGCAGTGAAATAAAGGCAATCTGTCAGGTGCCTTTGTAGTACAATACTAATGTTATCTTTAAATGGGGATTAAGGAGACCTTTCAGGATCAGTAAGTTTTATTGCTCTGCCTTATCCGGTTATCTTGTTGTAAGCTCCATAGAATTCAGTGTGACATAGTAGCTAGTCAAGAATATGTAAATACAAACTACATATTCAATGCTCCCTCCGCCCATCTCTCCTGCTGGTTTTAGTAAATCTGAACTGAATTTGCACTGCTGCCCCCACCCATACTCCCTCCCACCTCTCAGCAGTGATAGTGAAAGCACTGGGAGGTGGGAGCAGTGAATATGTAAATTGTATTTACATATGCGGCATCCCTGAGGCTTCAGTCGCCACAGGGTACTGCGCCTCACTTAAGGTGCAGTATTCATCTCAGGTAAAGAGGGAGTTAATCACCGGTGTGCCTTCTCATTGGGGACTGGACTAGGGTAGACAGGGGGGTGGCCATCACGAAGCATGGGACTTTCCTGGTCACTAGGACAACCACCTGGGGGGCGGGCACCGCTTGGGGTAGAAGTAGGAGCAACTCTTACACAAACTTCAGTCACGTCGTGACTTCAGTTCTGGCAGCACGACACCACTTTCTTCATTCTTTTACTTTACAGAGCCTGCGGCTTGGAGCGGGACGCTCAGCCCGGGTTCCTCACTTTTGGAGGGGCATCCCTTGGGAAAGGACACTTTCAAACACCGGTGGCTACTTCTAACTTATCCGGGATCGGCTGGAGCCCATCACGACAGAGACCGGTACCCCCAGGCAACCAAAGGACGGTGAGTAAAGTCCTGGAACCGCAACTTCCGTGTCCGTCCTTCATTGCCGGCGCCCCACACTACAGCGTCAACGGCCACTACTAGCACCATCATCCTCCCTAGGGCCTAGCTTTGCCTGCGGGAAGCTGAACTACCCTATCTGCGACACCATACACCCCAGAGGACTGCGACCGCAGCGGTGGCTAATCCCTGGCCGCATACCGCAGGGGGCATCACGAGACAACTCCCAACATCCTCATTCCCATCTCCTAAACCCCTTTTATTGTACACCTCGGGGCCATGAAACCGGGCAAGGGCCACCCGTGACATCCCAGACCCGACATGGAGTACGTTTGACCCCTTACCCTGTAGGTGCTACGCATACACTTGACTAGTGTATACAAGACACTGAATTCTATGGAGCTTACAGCAAGATAACAGGATGAGGTAGAGCCATAAAACTTACTGATCCTGAAAGGTCGCCTTAAGCCCTATTTAAAGATAACATTAGTATTGTACTAGAAAATCACCTGACAGATTCCCTGTAGGAGAGGCCAATGTCTAAAAATATAGTTTTTACTGAACTTGAACTTGCTAACAACTTTATACAATAGATAGCAGGAATGGTTCTTCTTGTACAATCCACTTGCTAAAAGTAAGCCTCAGCACTTCTCAGTTATATTTCACATGATTGTTCCTTTTCCTCTCTTTCCATACACTTGTATCTCACTGTGGTCCAGTCAACAATTCTGAGGGATCTCGTCTACCCTTGTATGCCTCTTCTAAAAAGGTTGTGCTGGTACAACTCTTCACGGTTGCATAAAAAGTCAATTCTTGGGGTGTCAGTCTCCAGACTGTGATGCACCCCCAACACTCCGTAGAGGTACTCATGTTCCATAATGGCAATTGTAGGGAACAGCCGGGGTAGTCCCGAAGGTACTCCCACCGCCGCCACAAATATGTCATGAACCGAGCCGGGGAGGGTCACGCAGACATCCCTCTGCTCGGCCATAGACCTGGCAATCTATGACAAAACCGCACATTGAAGCCCCACCCTGACATCTCTAATATGTCGGATCCACGCCATACGACCTCGTCAGTTCTGCCAACACGCGACGTTCCATGTCCTCAAGGGACTCATAAGGTCCGCTTGGCGCAATATAACACTAACACTTCCTGTGCCCATGGGCACAGGGAGGGAGACAGAACAGGCCGAGTTTGCACGGCATGCAGCTCTCTCACGGTCACCATAACCTTTCCACTAGCCCCAGTGAAAAAGGATTCTGCTGGTCCAGTACAGTAGTCTGCCACCAGTTTCTTGTAAGAAATAGGCCTGGTCTGTTAGTAGGACTATATCGGGCCAGAAACCAGCCCAGGTAGTGTGTCATCTTAAACCGATCTCACGGACATGAGGGATCGAGATAAAAGAAATAGCCCAAAATTAAATTGTATATTTAATCACCTTACGGGCATACTAGATAATACACTATATACAAGATGAGATTTACAGATATTATGTTAGAAGTACAGTTACAGATAAGTTATGATTGAAAACAGATACACAGGTGGATCAGTTATCTTTTTCCTTATGGCTAGGCCTTGTGCTGCTTGGCACAGGGAAGGCAATGTGTAGCCACTGGTTTCATTGGGACTTTTCTCATACATGACACAACGCGACCTCCCAGAGAAAAGACACTTTGGGACCTAGGACTGGGCTGCACATGGGCTGTGCGTTCCCTTTCCAGAAAGTTATGAATTGGCAGTTTTCCCCATATCTTCCACCTCTGAGTGTCCCACTTGGGAAATATCTTCCATCATGATTTTATCTATCTATGGATAGGAAACACGAGGTGCCTATTATCTTCCTCCAGCCTGTTATTAATTTTGGGGCTAATTTGCATATCACACTATAAATAAAAAATGACTGATGTGCTTCTTGCCATGAAGCCAGAAATATGCCTGCCCTATCTGTGGGAGTGACAGGCTCTCCAATATTGTAGCTTTTTCCATACTGACTACAGAGTCTATTTGAAGCTGCTTGTAAAACTTGCAGTTGCCTACCCATTTGCTTTGCTGAATTACATTTTCAGCAAGTGGCTTTCTCTGCCTAGAGCTTCTTCTTTAGTCTTAATTGGATTTTGTCACCTGACATTTGGTGACCAGATATGGGTGATTTCTCCTTGCTCCAAGGCAGGGTGTGTGTTAATGAAAAGTGGTTCTTGATTGACATGTATGAATGTCATATTCCTCATCATATTCCACACAGCGATCATTTTTCATTTCCAGTATTCACGAATAGGGCACCTTTTGCTAATATCCTTCTGATACTTATAAGGAAAATCAAAGGCAGATGAAAGATACTAAGGCAGGTCATAGTGCGCATGTACAGGAGAGCACAATGGCGGATTCTGTGTTGATGACATAGGATGCGTCATCCACTTGAGGCTGGGCAGGAGGACGGCAATTGAACAAGATGGAGGAGGCACTGGACCGAGAGCAGCGACACCCATCGGACCAGTCCGTCCCTAGGTGAGTATAATAAAGATGTTTTTTACGTTATACACAGCGGCCTGGGCTCTTGTATACAGTATTCTGGAATGCTGTACATATGAGCTAACTGGTGGTGGCCGCAGCTCATAAGGGAAAAACCTGGTGACAAGTTCCCTTTAACCAAGACTACTGTACTAAAACGGATATTAACACCATGCAGTGACCATATTATGGTAATATAAGTTTTACACCAGTGCTCTGCAGGCTACAGTATACACGTGTGTGCTGTCTAGGTTGTCACCAGTGACATTCTCACGAATTGTAATCATTCACTTTGCCTTTTTTCCCCATTCAGCCCAGACCACCATGACCTCTTCTTCCATCCATAACTCATTCCTGTAAAATGTAGCAAACAGATACATTTTACAGGAATGAATTTACAGATATCTTTACTACTTTCCCAGGACTCTCCTGACATTCCACCACCTCTACACAAACCGCAACTGGTGCTGCCTTAAAATAATTCATCTGTGCCTCTTATTAATTATCACCCTTGACCTCTTATAATAATGACACCAAACCTACTTATAATAATAAAAAAACACCACCTGTGCTTTCCAAGAATTATAATAATGCCTCCTTGCGTCTCCTATAATGATAACGATCCTTGTTGTGCCTCCTTATAATAATGACCCTCAGTGCCTCTTATTGTAATAAGGCTAGAGCAGGGGCATACATAGAATAACAAGAGCTTCATAGAATAAGTCTTATCATGACACAGTCAAAGAAGGGCATATATCCCAACTTTTTAAGAAACGGAGAAGGATGTGTATTTTGGCACTTAGTTGTTATGCCCTACTAAAGCATTAAGTGGTCTCACTCACTTTGTTACCCCTTTCACGTCCCATATAGAGTATTATGCCCCCACATGGTATGATGACCCCCACAAGGTCTGACTGCCCCACAAACACTACACAAAGTATGATGACCAACAGCAACCAACACAGTAAGATTGTCACCACAGACCCCAATATATAGCATGAGGTACACCACAGCCCCTTATATAGTATCATGGTCCACCTCACTGCCCCTTATATAATTTATGATCCACCTCACAGTCCCTATACATAATGATGTCCTCCAAAACCGCCCCATACAATAGGATGGTCACCACCACTGCCCCTAACATAGCATAATATACCCCCCAAGACCTCCACACAGTATAATGTCCACCATAGCCACTCCACTCAGTATAATGTCCACCACAACCACCCTACACAGTAGAATGGTCCCTCCACAGCCACCCCACACGGTATGATGGATCCTCCACACACTATGAAGATCCACCATAGCCATAGTACAGTAGGATGGTCACCTCACACCACACAGTTTGATGGTCCACCTCAGACCCCGTATATAATATGATGATCCACCTCACAACCCTTATATAGTATAATGTAACAAAAAGGAAAGAAGTCCAGCTCACCAATCAGGTGATAGCTGTTAGATATATGGTAAATGTCCTGCGCACGGAATAGTCAGGCCACCAGGTAGAAAGTTAGAAAGAAAAAATTCCAGCGCTGTCCAATAAAAATACTCCACTTTATTAGAAAATTCTTAAAATCCAGCATAACAGCTCATGATATAGATCTCAGGGAGAGCTAGGCGTTTCGACGCTAGGTCTTAGTCATGTTCTGCACCCCACCTCAGACCCCTTATATAATATGATGATCCACCTCACAGTCTATATAGTATGATGGTCCGCCTCACAGTTCCCTATATAGTATGATGATTCACCTCACAGTCCTCTATATAGTATGATGAACCCCCACAGAGATAGTCCATCTCGCAACCCCTTATATAATATGATGGTCCACCACACAGTGCCCTATGTAATGTGATAATCCACCCCATAGTGCCCTATGTAATCTGATAATCCACCCACAGTGCCCTATATAATATAATGGTCCAGCCCACAGTGCACTGTATAGTATTATGGTTCCCCACAGCCCCCCCAAAATTCAAAATCCTTATACTCCCCTAATATAGACTCCTCATCCTCCGCAGCATCCGTCTCCTCTTCTAGTCAGTTTTGGAGTGGACGCTAGTGGCGCGATGGACTGATGTCATCGCAGCACCGACATCCTCTGCTAGATGAAGGCCGCAGACATGAAGGAAGTCCGCAGCCTGACCGGGGAAGTGACCGAGTTTGTGGTTCCATCACAACTGTTAACAGTATTGGCATCCTGAGGAAGCCGATACCGTTAACAGCATGGCAGACAAGGTGGCCCATGGCCAGACCGGCCCTTCTGGCATTTGCCAAAATTGCCAGATGGCCAATCCAGCCTTGATTATAAGTACACATTAGACATGGTCGGCATTGGAAGTGTACTATTGAATAGTATGCATCACCATTCACAGGCACAGCTGGTGT
Organism: Anomaloglossus baeobatrachus; assembly: GCF_048569485.1. Classification (NCBI taxonomy): domain Eukaryota; kingdom Metazoa; phylum Chordata; class Amphibia; order Anura; family Aromobatidae; genus Anomaloglossus; species Anomaloglossus baeobatrachus. The sequence continues at coordinate 42,827,067 of NC_134360.1, forward strand.
CAATGGATCTGATGGATTCGGTACCCAAAGATCGCACCTTCAGTCGCTCATTAGACACTAAAGCGGGCTTTACATGCAACGACATCGCTAACGAGATGTCGTTGGGGTCACGGAATTCGTGACGCACATCTGGCCTTGTTAGCGACGTCGTTGAGGGTGAAACGCACGAACGTCCGTTAAACGATCAAAATTACTCACCTAATCATTGATCGTTGACCGGTCGTTCTAATCCCGATTATCGTTGCTATTGCAGGACGCAGGTTGTTTGTCGTTCCTGCAGCAGCACACATCGCTACGTGTGACATTCCAGGAACGAGGAACCTCACCTTACCTGCGGCCGCCCGCAATGAGGAAGGAAGGAGGTGGGCGGGATGTTACGTCTCGCTCATCTCTGCCCCTCCGCTTCTATTGGGCAGCCGCTTAGTGACGTCGCTGTGATGCCGAATAAACCGCCCCCTTAGAAAGGAGGCGGTTCGCCGGTCACAGCGATGTCGCTAGGCAGGTAAGTCCTTGTGACCGGTCCGAGCGATGTTGTGCACCACGGGCAGCGATTTGCCCGTGACGCACAAGCGACGGGGGTGGGTGCTTTAACCAGCGACATCGGTAGCGATGTCGCTGAGTGTAAAGCCCGCTTTAGACTCATGCAAAATGCTGCTTGCCTTTAGTAACTGGCAATTTTTGATCGTGGACAATGTATGTTGGTGGACTGTATGATCATCATATTTAGGAATTGTAGAGCATGCCATATGGGGCAGCGCCGACAGGAGCCACATACAAAACCATCCTAACTAAAGCCGGCTTTGAGCTTATATATACAATATTACATCAATTTGGAAACCACAGTAACTTCTCAGAGGTAGAGCTATCAGATCTGTACTAGATCCCAGACTTTGCTGACACGGACAGTGACACTGTGAAGTACTGATATGAACAGTGAAGTACTGATATGAACAGTGAACTATCAACCCTTTATTACACTATCATAAAAATTAACCTTTGTTATAGTAGTGCCGAAGGGGCCACCGTGCCCTAAATACCACATTTACTATATTAAAAAAAAAATTGAAATGTTATAGGAGATTTTTGGTACTATTTAAAAAAAAGGGGAGATTTATTTAAAGGGGTTGTCCAGAACTGAAAAACATATTGAAGACTTGACTAACTGGCTGTTATCAGCTCTGGTGGAGGCAGGTAGTAAACATTGTATGAAACAGCACAGCTCCAAGGGGGGCTGCGCCCGTTGAATATGAGTTTGAGTATAGAACCAGTCCCACATGTAGCAGAGTTAAGACGGTGGCGATCTAGTTCTAGATTAGATGTTAAGACAAGATACAGTTAAGGTAGTGGAAGAAGTGACAGATGGTAGAAAAAGTAGGACAGAAGAGAGGACTCGAGAGGATTCAGTGAAGAAATGGGTTCAAGTGGGAAAAGACGTGGCCTCAGTGCTAAGATCAGTCAGGGAACCTTGAGGCAACCTCAAGAGGTCCGGAGCCTACGCTTCACCCCGGCGGGCTTAGAGTCGTTTGGCTAGAGAGCAGTCGGGGGACCAGGAGCGGACAATGGTGTGCGGTATTAGGAGGGAGGAGGAACAGACAATGGAGTATTGAGGACACGGTCCAAGATAGCGGGGCACAGCATGAAAAGTAGAGAGAGAAAGGAGGGCCATGTCTGTCATAACAGTGTGAAGAATATAAGTAAACAAAAATGGTTGGCCAGTGAACTCTGGTGTTGCATGGCTTACTATGTGGAAGACCAGCAGCAGGGGTGACGGGCATCAGTGTGAAGCAACACATAAGTGTCGAATACGCCCCCGCAGTCAGTTCTGCACACACAGTCTCTTTGGCGAAGGAGAGTGCCACCCATGAAGCCCGGGCCCAGTTTGGTCCTTCAGTGTAGTGGCCGTTTCACAGGTACGGCAGCTCAGCTCCTATTGAAGTGAATGTGATCTGAGCTGCAATATCGAGATCAACCACTATACAATGTATGAAGCCTTGAAATCAGCTCCCCTCCAGAGCTGATTAGAGGTGGTCCCTGGTGTCGTGGTCCCTGATGTTGGACTCCACCAAACCAATATTGATGACCTTGACAACCCTTTTAACTGAAGGCCAAGGTATAGTACAAAATTTATATAAATCATATACATAAAAAATGTAAAAATTAACAGTGTCAGCGATTTCTTTGGTGAAAGGGAGAAGGAGGTGAACCATTAACTCCCTAATATTCATGAATTTAGGAGTCTCAAAAAAATTGAATATTTGGGCCAAATATAATGATGGCTCATAAGACTTATTAGGTAGAAATGACATCTTTTTTTGTCCACTTTGACTCCAATTTTTTACCTAAAATTGGCATTTTATTTCCCCCTGGCTCGGTATACACTCCATAACCAAAATCAGTCATCACTAACAGGTAGCGCCTTCCGTGTCGTCAGCATATGGCAGCCACATGGGCTCCGCCAGTGTTTGCATAGCAAATAAGTATGATTTACTAGGTTTCTGTGTCACAGCATCTGCGGCAGAATGAGGGGGAAAGTCCTCGCCATAATGGCGGTATAATGAACTGTTAAACGATAATGAAGTTCTTATCGAATTCACATGTCCCGTCCTCAGGAAAACCAAACAAATCCATCATGATTAATACGACTGGTACCGACGCAACCTAATTAATTGGTAATGAGAACGCACTTATTTATAGGGAGAGGGCTCGCAATGGTGATTAACCCGCGCCGTGCCGTTATCTACACAAGCTGAATTATGTGTTTAGCGTCATGATAGTCGGCGACTAACGGAGGATCTTAATAGAGCAGGGTACAGATTCTCTATCTGCTCACTATGTCAGTCTCAGGCATGGAGACTAAAGGATTGACAGTAAAGCAACAGCAATGAGAACATCCCAAGTTGATGGACTTCTCTTGGGGGTCTTTCTAAAATTTTTGAAATGAGACATAGGCCCTAGCAATCGAGGGCTGCACGAGTCGCATAATGATGCACCACATGCTCAACTCCAATGACATGCAACTTACAACATCTAGGCCTAAATGTAATATTTGTTAACAGGTCCCCAACCTTCCTTGGGCCATCTGGGTGGTGGAAGGGTCTTTGGGCGCCATCTTGGTGGTCTCCATATACAATAGAGGGAAGCCTTGTCTTGCTAAATACAGCGGGATTGTCCACCTATGTACAGAGGCCTTTAGGCTGTAGGGCCTGTCCGCACCCCTTAATCCCTATGTTGTATCATCTATAAATAAATAATGCTGTTTATACTGTAAACTCAGTAACTAATAGCCCCACACAGGATGGATGGCCTTAATTCTTGCTCCTCATGGTCAGTGTAAGTTGATTCACTATTAGTGTTAAGCCTGCTTTACATGTTACGATTTCGCATACGATATCGTATGCGATCGTAACCGCCTCAATCGTATGTGCGGCACATTCAATTTGTTGAATGTGCTGCACAAACGATTAACCCCCGTCACACGTACTTACCCGTCCATACGACCTCGATGTGGGCCGCGAACGTCCACTTCCTGGAGTGGGAGTGACGTTTGGCGTCACAATGACGTCACGCGGCAGCCGGCCAATAGAAGCGGGGGGGCAGAGATGAGCGGGACGTAAACATCCCGCCCACCTCTTTTCTTCCGCATTGCCGGCTGGAGCCGCGGCATGCAGGTAAGATCTGTTCAATGTTCCCGGGGTGTCACACACTGCGATGTGTGCTGCCTCGGGAACATTGAACAACCTGACGTGCAATTCGTCAGGATTCAACGACGTGTATGCGATGAGCCGATAAGCCGGCACTGGCAGTGTGAGAGCAGCGGACGCTGGTAACGAAGGTAAATATCGGGTAACCAAGGTAAGGGCTTCTTGGTTACCCGATGTTTACCGTGGTTACCAGCGTCCGCAGAAGCCGGCTCCCTGCTGCCTGCACACGCAGCAGAGCACACATCGGGTAATTAACCCGATGTGTACTGTGGCTAGGTGTGCAGGGAGCCAGTGCCAAGCGGTGTGCGCTGGTAACCAAGGTAAATATCGGGTTGGTTACCCGATATTTACCTTAGTTACCAAGCGCAGCATGCTTCCACGTGTAGCGACGCTCCAGCGATCCCTGCCAGGTCAGGTTGCTGGTGGGATCGCTGGAGCGTCGCTTAGTATGACATCTCACCAGCGACCTCCTAGCAACTTACCAGCGATCCCTATCAGGTTGTATCGTTGTTGGGATCGCTGGTAAGTTGTTTAGTGTGACTGGGCCTTTACTGTTTTTTTCAGGCTGGTGTCCTTCACCTCGCTGGCAGTCGAGGTCGTGGACAATCAGTAACATACGCAACACCAAAGTTCGCTCACCCACCCAGAATCGTTCACTTTTATTCTTCACACAGGTATGACAGACATGGCCTGCATTTCCTTCCTTTCTCTCCATGTGGGGTTCTGTTCCTCAACCTGCTCCACCCACCATCTTGGATCTAGTCCTCAAGCTCCAGGGTCTGTGTCTCTTTCCCTCCTTCTCCGCTCACCTCTGTCCGATTCTAGAACCCGGCGGCTCTCTAGCTGGACGTCTCTCTAAGCCCGATGGGATGATTTGTAGGCTCCGGACCTCTAGAGGTTACCGCAGCATTCCCTGACTACCCCTAGCACCGAGACCATGTCTTTTCACAATTGAACCCTATTCTGTACTGGTCCCCTCTCGAGCCTTCCTTCTTGTTCTCTTTCCCACCATCTGCCACTCCTCCCTTCCACCGCCTTAACCATGTCTTATCTAATCATCTAATCTCAAGGTGACTTGCTGCTAGATGGCAGCCATTATTACCAACATAGACATCTTATAATATTCAACAATCTATAAAGGCACAAGTATACGGTGAGGTGCAGCCCCCCCTACTACGCATTGTCTATAGAATTGGTGGTTGCACACGCTCACTACCACTGAATGCACATAGGACTTTAGGTACTTCGTTCTCAGGATCTGATCCCCAGCAATCATACATTAAAGGCCGCTTTACACGCTGCAACATCACTAGCAATGTCGCTAGCGATCGCACCCGCCCCCGTCATGCGTGCGTCACGGGCAAATCGCTGCCCGTGGCGAACAATATCGCCGGTACGCGTCACACGAACTTACCTTCCTAACGATGTCGCTGTGGGCGGCGAACAACCTCTTTTTTAAGGGGGCAGTTTGTGCGGTGTCACAGCGACGTCACATGGCAGGTGTCCAATAGAAGCGGAGGGGCGGAGAGATGCCGCATGAAAGTCACTCCCACCTTGTTGCTGGAGGACGCAGGAACGCTGTTGTTAGTCGTTCCTGGGGTGTCACACGTAGCGATGTGTGCTATTTCAGGAACAACGAACAACCTGCGTCCAGAACGAGCAACGATATTTGGAAAATGAAAGACGTGTCAACAATCAACGATTTTGTGAGTATTTGGGATCGTTAGCGGTCGCTCGTGTCACACGCAACGACGTCGCTAACGATGTCGTATGTGCGTCACAAATTCCGTGACACCAGCGACATCTCGTTAGCGATGTCGCTGCGTGTAAAGCGGCCTTTACTGTATTATTTATCCTACGGATCAGTGATAAATGTTGTATAAAAGGGACAATAGATTGCGTTATGGCCACCATCAAAATGGCGTACAGAGTTGTCATGCAAGTTTTCTAGACTCCAGAATGGTAGACATAGGAGCGCTGTCAGGGAAAACCACCTTTGACAGGTTCGCAGTGGCAGCCATGCCATGTACCACCCAACTTTTCCAGAAAACAGATGTAATAGAACGGACATTACCGCAAATGTGCCATGAAATATTAATATTGTTGTTCTGCTCGGTTGGCTGCCAGGGACATCGTGATAGACTCGCCCGCGCCCGGCACATAATTCATTGCCCTTGGATTATAGGAAAATGATCCTCGCAGTTCATGGGCTCGCTAATTATAAGGAATCAGAAACGTTTTACCAAGTTCAGCTCGGAACACAGTAATAGAAAATCTATGAGAAGAGCGATACACAGAAACGGAGAAGAAGCTGCGGCTGCAGACGTGTTCCTGCGCCGGTGATTGATGATGGAGCTTCCATGTAAAATCTTTACTTTCTGAGAACTACAGCGGCTGCAAAATCCAGACCAGACCCCAAAATAACGAGAGTGTGAAAGCATGCGGACAAGCCGGGCAGAGGTACACCTGTCTGGTGGCAGCTGCCCACCTACCCGTGGATCCCCAAAAACGTCCGGCCACATAAGACGTCATCAGTATTATTGTCATGCGATGTTCGGCTCTGCACACACTTGCTGGCATGGCGTCGTCGGACTCTGTTCACACCACAGAGTCTGACAAGCAACTTGATGCATTTGGATTGTTCAGCCAGAGCCGGGTGTTGGCTAGTTCAGATTCATTGGTCTTCAGCTCTGCAGGAATAAATTCCTGCAGACTTGTGAGCAGAAACTAGGAGCTTAGGTTGCTAATTGCTTTGTGCAGCAGTCTCCTTATTTAAAGCACGGTTATCTTCCAGTATGCACTGATGATACCTTCAATATAAGCTCCAGCGATACCAGTCTTGATGGCTATCCTGTTTATGGTGATCCGTGTTGCGCTTTTGAGTGGTGTAAGCGTTCACCTGTTGTGCGTTTCTTTCTTCCCTTTTTCGTTGTTTCCCAGTACACATTGTCTCTCCTGTGTGTTTTTAGTGCAGTGTGTATGAGTTCTCCCTTGTCCATGTCATTTTGTGGGGTAATTGTTTTCCAGCCTGCCCCAAGGGTGTGGGAGAGGGGGAGTAAGAACAGGGCCCGCACAGGAGTTAGGGTCACGCTGGGGGCTCGGACCTGGCTACTATGAAGTCTACCTCCAAGATAAGGGACAGCCCAGGGTCACGAATCTGAAGGCCAACCCATGACATTTATAAATGGTACTGTAGGTCAGGGCACAAGTCTAGACAGTTTTGCTATGCCATAGCCGGTTGTCACCCAGCTTTCACAGAAATACCAAATTAGAAGAGGATGAGTCAAGGTCGTCAATTTCCTGGGGATTTTATTAATTTGAGGAGAACATGATGTTTTCTCAGAGATTAACTCTTTTTCATTTCGTCCTGACATCTCGCATAATCTTCCGGCTGGGTTTTCTCATCTCATTCCCGTGATCCTGGGTCAGTTAAGCCGCGGCCCCAACCGCAGTTTACGTTGTTTTCCTCTCTCTGTTTGGAGAACAAGACGTTCGTTGCGTTTTGCTGCGCGAGGCTCAATCCTTTCTTCGCCAGAACTGTTTTGTGCAGTGATAACAACACAATAGACGCGCGGCGAGGAGAGGGCAGGGGGAACGCTTCATTTACTTGTTGCTTTGTCTGACGCTCGGGTTTTGTTTTCTGCCATACAAGTGTAGGTCGGATAAAAAGCAGAATTATAGCGGATTAAACCTGCCTATTATACTTCTCCGCACCGCAACGGGAAATCTTGTTTAGTTTTCTAAAGGTTTGTTTGCCATTGTTATGTTAACCCTCCTAAAGCCAATGGCAGAAAGTGGGTGAGTTTAAAGGGCACCAGCGATAGAAGCCTGATATGTGCAAAGACCAAATCCAGTCACATTCAATACCATCATCTAGATAAAATAAGGACAAAATGTAATTCTGCTCATTGTAGCCCACTGCTGAGTAACGAACATTGCACGAACTGCCAAGAGAAGTTGGCGAAGGGAAGCAAAAACTGCTCCAAGCACATGTATATGGATATAACTACTATAACACGGCTTATATACAGGAATATAACTACTATAATACTGCCCCCTTTGTACAAGAATCTACTATAAAACTGCCCCTATGTACAAGAATATAACTACTATAATACTGCCCCTATGTACAAGAATATAACTACTATAATACTGCCCCTTATGTACAAGAATATATCTACTATAATACTGTGCTTATGTACAAGAATATAACTACTATAATACTGCCCATAACTACTATAGTACTGCTCCATGTACAAGAATATAACTACTATAATACTGCTCCATGTACAAGAATATAACTACTATAATACTGCCCCCTTTGTACAAGAATATAACTACTATAATACTCCACCCTATGTACAAGAATCTACTATAATACTGCCCCTATGTACAAGAATATAACTACTATACTACTGCCCCCTATGTGCAAGAATATAACTACTATAATACTGCCCCCTATGTTCAAGAATATAACTACTATAATACTGCCCCTTATGTACAAGAATATAACTACTATAATACTGCTCCATGTCCAAGAATATAACTACTATAATACTGCCCCTTATGTACAAGAATATAACTACTATAATACTGCTCCATGTACAAGAATATAACTACTATAATACTGCTCCTACGTATAAGAACATAACTATATTAATACTACTCCCACCTCAAAAAATATAACTACTATAATTCTGCCCCATATGTGCAAGAATATAACTAATACTGCCCCCTATGTATAAGAATATAACTACTATAATACTGCCCCTATGTACAAGAATATAACTACTATAATACTGCTCCTATGTACAGGAATATAACTACTATAATACTGCCCCCTATGTGCAAGAATATAACTACTATAATACTGCTCTTATGTGGAAGAATATAACTACTATAATACTGCTCCTATGTTAAAGAATATAACTACTATAATACTGCTCCTATGTGGAAGAATACAGTATAACTACTATAATACTGCCCCTATGTACAAGAATATAATACTATAATACTGCCCCTATGTACAAGAATATAATACTAAAATACTGCAGTCTTTATAGAAGCAGTTGGATAACTCTTCTCCAGTCTGTAGATATAATACCACATTTGTGGAGAGAAGTTATAACGTCTTTGTAGGGAGTCGGATTATTTTCCTCCATCTATTTTCCAGCGATAATCGCCACTTACCAATGTTTTCTATCAATAATGGCGTTATTTACTTACTGAACGACCATTTATAACAGCAAGACGATGTTTTCCTCTTCGCTCGCTCTTCGCCAGGTCTCACCCGTCCCGTGACTCTCTTCTCCCCCCATAGATTGCTGGTTGCCACCATTTTATTTGAGCCCATTATGGAGTCGTTTGCCTTATAAACACCCGCGCTCAGTATTTGCCAACTAAAATAAAAAGAAAAGAATAAAAAAAAAAATCATATAAAACTCTCTCTCTCTGGTTGTAATGTGCACTTGACCTCTCCCGCTAAGTGGTGGAATACAGGCATTAGTAATGACGGGGGTTACAATGACCGGTTAATGACTCCTTCAGAAATGTTCTCTCCCAGCAGCTGTCGCCACCAATTCCTACCCGTGCTGAATTCTACGTCCGCGTCCTTAATGCTTTGTTCCGCCGCTCCGTTCTGATATTTTTACCATTATCCCCCCCCCATCCTCCTCCCCCCTACGCTCTAATTGACGCGGCGTGGTCCGGGAAAATTGCGGATGCAAATTATCTTCTTGAAAATGTGTTTTTTTTAAAAAATCATTTCTCCAAAGTCATTAAGTGAAGTGGATGAGAGTCTCCCAGTGCCGGGAGGATCTAGACTAGAGGATGTGTTTTGTTTTTTCGCACCTCGCTGTCCGCTTATACATATTAGGTTGCTGTAATATTTCCCCACACCCTGGACTAGTTATACAGACAAAGAAGAAAGACTTACAACTAAAAAAAAAACAAAAAAAAGCAAAAAAAAAAAAAAATTCTAAATATTTTTTGAGGTGTTTTGCATATCAGAATGGCCATTCTCATACCTGCCCAGTAGCCACGTCATGGCAGCCTCAATTATACTAATTGTCCGGAGCATGGAGAATTGAGATCGGACAACTTGCACTTATTCGGGCCTGTGCAAGGTCAGAAGGCGCTCGCTGGTAAAAATAATTTGTCACCTCCTGCCTGTCATTTGCAGCGGGGGTTATTTGCATAAAAACGAGCTGCAAAAAAGAAAAAAAAAATAATAATCACTGTAAATTACTGTGCTTCACACAAAAGGAGATGTCAGCCCCCCCGGTTCCAGTCCTCGGCCCATATTACTCAGTGTCTATCATTCCACAATAGTGGAAGCTAAAAAAGGAGGGGACCCAAAAAAATAGTAGAGGCAGGGGGAGGGGAGACGGATCCCCCCAGGGCACTGATTAATATGCTGTTCGCCTCTTTATACATTGTCGCTCTCGTCACCTCTTTGCACGGTACAAGAATCACGAGACAATGGCCGTACCTGTGTCTCCCGGAGTCTGCGGGGAACGTGACAAGTGTTATGAGCGAGCGCAATATCCCACTCATTGTAAATGTGTCAATTAACATCTTAACATCTTTGGGATCAAACGATCTGACATTTTTTTTGTTGTTGGTGTCAGTAGCTCAATTAGAGGTGAGAAATGTAAGAGAGAAAAGTGGCGCAAAATATGGAGAATATGATAACGACAAATACATAAGTTATTTTAACCCTTACGTAGAGTTCAGCGAAAAGAATTGCACGGTCCTGCAAATGTGGCCATGTTGGTAGTCAATGGGCGCCCAACAAGAACCCTGTGGACCTCATCCTACCTGTGGAGATCCCTGGTGCCTCTTAATTAATAGACCCGGTCCAACGTTATCAATTAGGCATGACGTATTTCTGATATCACCCCAGGCTTACTAATCAGACGAAGAGTCAGGGAAACCGGCACGCAAGAGGAGGTTCATAAGACTCTGCTCTGGTGGGCATTGACTACTGATGTGGCCATCAGACCAGACTCCTGCAATTCTTTTTGCTCAACTCTACCCTTAAATTATTGAATGATTAAAAGGTGTTGACCAGTGAAGTTATCACCTATCCATAAGATATTGACAGATGGGAATTTGACCACTGAAATTTGCCCCAATCGGCAGCACTGGGTACTTTAATTCCTCCTATAAGGCCTCTTTTACACATCCGTGATAAAAACGCAGGTTTTTCATGGACGGGGTGAAGGTGCATATGTCTCTCCGTGTGCCGTTATTTTGGCACAAGTGTGTTCTCCGTGCTATCCGTGATTGCACACTGAGATCAGGAACTTTTTACTCAACCGTTTCCGGCGCTGCTATCCATGATGCTCATGTCTCAGTCGTTGCGGTCATACTTGCTTCCGGGTCCGTGATGCAGTGAATATGCAATGAGCATAATGAGCAAGTGACAGCAGCGCCCAGGACAGCAGCACTGGAGACAGGTGAGGATAGAAATTAATTTTACTTCAAAGACACTTTTTCTCCAGTACATGTCACAAGGATAACACCATTGTGCGGATCGTGTAACATCAGTGCATCTGTAGAAAAATGGACTTGTCTCCGTGTGGAACACATGGACACCCATTTGCTCCATACGGATACATGGTCCTTGGGAAATCACTGATATGTGCGTAGAAGCATTGATTTTAATGGGTCTGCGTATGTCCATGAGTCGTATGAAAATGGCGTCATACGTACCGGAATCACTGACGTGTGACGGGGCCTAAAAGGAGTGGTATTGTTCGACCACTGCTCCATTCATTATCTTGGGGGATTGCAGAGCGCTGCACTCATTTTTCTCTGACAAGGATTTGATCAGGGTGGAAGAGACGATCTGGGGCTGGAAGGAATGATTGCAATAGATCTTGTTCTGTCAAGGTAACCAACTATCCAGATTGTCGGAGTCAAAGCTCTCAGTCCTAGAACTATCCCCATTGTTCTGCTTCTCTTGGACTATAACCTGCTTAAATACTGCTGAAGTAGGAAGTCGGCCCTGGAGCACACAGGTGCCGCTCTCCTTCACCAAGGAGCCTCGGTCTGTGGACGTGGCTTCTGGCTGGGTGTTCATCACCCCTTCTGCCAGTGTCCATGCCGTCAGGTAGTAAGACACGTGTGGCGCCCCTGAGGCTTCAGCCGCCACAGAGGTACAGCACCTCAGCCAGAGGTGTGGTGCTCCATCCTGGGTAATGAAGAGGTCATCCACCGGTATGCACACAAAACCCACAACATTCTAAATTAGCAGCTCTCCACCGGGTCTGGATTAGGGCTTGGTGCAATTAATGCTACGTATAGCTGTTCTGGCACCCTCAATCTGTGCGTTGGAAGACGAGTTGACAGACAGCTTAACTCTTTCCCATCAATGCATTGACTCGGACGCTGGGGGTCCTTTACAACTTTTATTAATGAGATCAGTGTAAAACTACAAGAAATAAATGAAAATACTAAGTACAACATACAACATATCTGAGTTACATAGCATTCCATTTGATACAGGACATGCAGGGTAAATGCACTACATGGCGAATACATATTAGCTAATGACAGGATAATACTTGCAGAACAGACCAACTACATTATAATTTTGATGAGCCCTAACCAGGGGATCATAACTCACCGACTGTGCTATGTAGAGGCAAACATAAGGAGCAGAGATCTGGAGAGATATTCAGCATGCAGAATGTGTGTTCATGTAACTGAAATGGCTGCTGAAGAAGAAGAAGGGGCAGAGCCTATGCAAGGTCTGATGGGTAACTACATAAGCCTTGGTAGGACAATTTTCATTGCACAGTAACCAGTGAAACATTAAACTAACTGCAGTAAGACAACATTGTCAACAGATGGCGCTGTTGGATATCACTGGACAAGTGGACAGTATCAATGTCAATTACTAAATGTAATCTTATTACTTGGCATAATAAAATAATTATATGCATTTCTATGAAGGCATGACACTCCCCGTCTGGCATCCGGGGGAATGCCACAAACTTAAACTAGAGCAATAGAATAAGTTCAGATACAGGTCTAAGAAACAGCTTTCCACTTTGCTTGGGAATCTTGATTTCCACTTTCCTGACCTGTCCGTCTTGACTTGGGAAGACCTTGGTTACCAATCCTAGAGGCCACTCGTTCCTTTTAGACTGAGTGTTCTTCACTAGGACGACATTCCCAGGTTTCATGTTGGGTCTACTATCTTGCCATTTGTCTCTTGTCTGTAATGTAGAGAGATATTGTTTTCTCCACTTAGTCCAGAAAAGGTCTGCTAACATTTGAACTCTTTTCCATTGAGATTTGTACAAGTCTTTTGTAGTAAACTCTCCAGAAGTCGGCATACTCACATTAAACTTCTGGGTGAGGAGAGTTGAAGGGGTGAGCAGAGATATGTCATCAGGGTCATTGGATATGGGAACCAGTGGTCTGGCGTTCATTATAGCTACTACCTCGGCCATGAAGGTTGTTAGAGTCTCATGAGTGAGCTTCGAAGAACCAAGTTGCAGAAAGATGGAATCGAGGATTCTGCGAGCGATGCCGATCATGCGCTCCCACACACCTCCCATATGAGATGAGTGCGGTGGGTTAAAGGTCCACGTACAACCTAGTTCTGAAAGACGTCTTTCTACTTGGTTAATGTCCAGATTTGAGGGAATCTTTAGTTCACCACATGCTCCTACAAAGTTAGATCCTCTGTCAGAGCGTATATGCTTTACATGTCCTCTGAGAGAAATGAATCGTCTGAAGGCATTTATGAAGCTAGATGTGTCCATTGTCTCAATGACTTCTATTTGTACGGCTCTAATACTCAAACATGTGAACAAGACGGCCCAGCGCTTGCTGTTTGCATGTCCTCCTCTAGTCTGACGTGTGACAACTGACCAGGGACCAAACACATCGAGGCCCACGTTAGTAAAAGGAGGTTCGGTACTCAAACAGTCTGCTGGTAGGTCTGCCATTTTTTGGGATTGACAAGAACCACGGAGTTTCCTGCAGATGATACATTTGAAGATGACTCTACTCACAAGTCGCTTAACTCCTGTTATCCAGAAACCCGCTTCCCGTAGGGCTCCTTCAGTTATCAAGCGCCCTTGATGTCTAACCTGTGCGTGATAATGCTCAACCAGCAGGAAAGCAACATGGCCGTGAGGAACAATGATTGGAGTACACTCGTCATTTTCAAGCTTTGCATTTGAAATTCGTCCCCCGACTCTCAGCAGTCCTTGAGTATCCACAAACGGGTCCAGTTTTTTAAGGGGACTATCTTTTGGGACACTTCTGTGGTTCCGGAGGGACTCTAGAGTCTGGGTATAAGCTTCATGCTGTACACAACAGATGATTGCGTGTTTGGCTTGCGTGAGCTCTTCCACTGTGTAAGCTTTATGACAACGATGCCAGCCTTTGCATGGAGCTGGTCTCGATTGTCTGTTTTTAAAGGATCTAATGACATGTATCAGGCAAGTCAAGGCTCTGTAGGCCGATCTCCAGGTAGAGAATCTGAGGAAGCGGCTGGAATCAAGGTGCCTGTTGGTGATCGTTGTGCTAAGTGTGGAAACTTGAGGCTGTAGCTCTACATCTGATTCGGGTTCGAAGAGTTCATGTGTATGTGTCTCGTGAGCAGTGGGTACTGGTTGATACAGAAATGCAGGTCCGACTAGCCAGTTAGTGTCTTTGAGGCGTGGTGCCGATACCGCTCTGGTCGCATGGTCTGCAGGATTTTGGTCGGTTGGTATTTTGAATATTTTGTCCATGAAAGCAAAGAAATGTACCTCCATTTCTGGCTTCTTTGAGAAACTTGGCTTTAAGTAGGTAAGGCGCTTTAGTGCCATCTCTTTGTTGTTAGGAAGACAGGGTCTTTGTGGCTTGAATGGTAGTGGAGCCACCCAGCTGTCGTTTTCATCCTTGTGAAATCCTTGATCCATTATCTCTAGGAAGGTCTCATCTTCAATGGAATGGGCTAGTTTATAATCTTCTTTGGTCTTTTGAAAGACAGCGCACCCTAGATGATCTTTGTCTCCGTCGCACAATTCATCCATGGCGTATCTGTCTTTCCCACCATTTAAGTGTGCCGAATTGGTGAGATTCTCCTTCACTAGGAATTTGTTGGGGCAGGGCAGGAAAAAGGATGGACGGCCACTCTCCAATGTGTTCGTGTAGAGAGATTGGATGTTGTTCGGCTTGGGAACTTTTCCGAGGCAGACGTCCCCTATAACTACCCATCCTAGATCTAGCTTCTGAGCGTAGGGCGAGTTATGAGGACCGTTTATCTGTTTCCTCACCTTGTGAACTCTGATGATGTCTCTCCCCAGCAAAAGGACCAACTTGGCTTGAGAATTAAGTGCAGGAATGAGATGCGCTATGTTTCTCAAATGGGGATGGTGTAGTGCCGCTTCTGGAGTGGGTATCTCTTCTCTATTGTTCGGGATGGCATTGCACTCGATTAATGTAGGAAGGGGTAAGGATGTCTTCCCATCTAGGGATTCGATTTGATAACCTGTTGCCCTCCTGCCAGATTCTTCACTCACTCCTGTACATGTTTTCAGTGAGTAGGAGCAGCTAAGTCCCTTGATTCCAAAGATGTCAAAGAAAGCTGAGCTGGCGAGTGATCTATTACTCTGGTCGTCGAGTATAGCATAGAGTTTAACCGCTTTTTCTCTGTAGCCCATAGGGTAAACTGTAACCAGACAGATCTTTGAACAGGATTTGTTAGTGAGACCTTCTCCACAAACTTGAGTGCACTGGGGTGACACTTCAGGAGGTGTACTGTCTGTCTCCTCCCCGCCGTGCTCTGTAAGTCGGTCGATGTGCGTGGAATTCTGTGGGGCTGGTTCTGGGTGTAGAGCTGTGCTGTGCTCTTGACTGTTACACTCCGAACAAGTGATACTGGCATTGCAGTCTCTAGCTAAGTGAGATGTGGATGCACAACATCTGTAACATATGTTGTTTTCTCTGAGGAAGATTCTACGGTCTTTAAGAGATTTTCCTCTAAAACTCCTGCACTGTTGCAGTGGGTGAGGCCTTTTGTGTAGGGGGCACTCTTTGTCTGGGTCAATTGTTAGTGACCCTTCAGGTTCTGTTGTACTGTGGGTCTTGCGTGATGAATCTGTAGCAGACACATTAGTTTTGTGTACAGTGATAGGTGAGCCTCGAGGGTTGCGTACTGGAGCAGGCTTACCTGTTCGTGGGTTGATGAGATCTGCGGTGGAAAGGTCAAAGCTGGGATCATTCCTGATCTTGGCTTGCTGGCGCACAAAATCTACGAAGACATGGAATGGAGGAAACGGCACGTTGTGACGTTGTTTGTAATCTGAACCCCGGTTCAACCATTTCTCTTGCAGACTGTAAGGCAACTTATTCACTATGGGTTTAATACCTCTGGCTGCATCTAGGGACGCGAGGCCTGGCAGGTCTCCTTCAAACTTGGCGACTTGGAGTTCTACCAAGAGGTCGCTCAATTCTCTTAGCATGTGAAAGCTCTTATTAGAGATCTTGGGAAAGTCCTCCAACCTTTTGAAGAGGGATTCTTCTATCCTCTCTGAAGAGCCATAGCACTCATCAAGTCTCTCCCATAACAGGCACAAACCTTTGCTCGGGTGGTTGATGCTGATATCCCTGATGCGTTTTGCATGTTCTACTGATTCGTTTCCTAGCCACTTGACCAAGAGATCGATCTCTTCATTGGCAGAGATGTCCAGGCCGGCCGTGGCGTTTCTGAAGGAAGCTCTCCACGCTCTGTAACTTTCAGGACGGTCGTTAAACTTTAAAAGACCTTTGGTGAGTAACTCACGGCGTGCGAAGAACTTGAGGAAATCTGGTAGTTCTTGATTTCTGAGAGGGTGGTCCTGATACATGTTGCTATGATGAGGTCCCAGTGAGTTATTGTTGCCATCAAATACGTTGTCGCCATGATAGTCACCATCGGGGTCCTCCATTTTGGGACGGTTCGCTGTGTAATAGGAATCTACAAACTTGGGTGCAGGTGACACTGATGGTGTTAGGTGGACGGAATTACCTTCATGCTTAACATGGGATGTTTGTTGAATGAAGGTTGATGGCTGAATGGCAGGATTAAGTCTCTCTCTTGGAGCTGAATGTAGACGGTCGTCTGATGCGGTATGCTTTAGTACGTAGTCTGAAGTGCGTTGTGAGATATCCCGATGACTGAGTTCGGGTCCGAGCCTTAACCTGAAACTTTTACTGTCGCTGCGTGCTGCTTCTTCTAAAGCCTGTACTTCAGCTTCTGCTGCTGCTGCTTCTGTGTCTACAGCAAGTTTTGCAAGGTCGGCTTCTAGACGTGCTTTTTCTGTCTTTAATTTCAACTCTTGTTCAGCAAAGGCAGCTCTCACTTTGGCGGCTTCCACCTTCGCCCTGGCGGTGGCAATTGCAGCGCTGCTCACAGACTTCCTTGAAGCTGACGAGCTTACATGGGAGCGTGTTACATAAACTTCAGATCCTCTATCTGACATGGTGTCTGTATGCGGCTTGACTGCTCTCTGATAGAAGTCGGCGTCTATGCTTCAACCCCGTTAATAGCAGTCGTTTTACTGTTCTGGCACCCTCAATCTGTGCGTTGGAAGACGAGTTGACAGACAGCTTAACTCTTTCCCATCAATGCATTGACTCGGACGCTGGGGGTCCTTTACAACTTTTATTAATGAGATCAGTGTAAAACTACAAGAAATAAATGAAAATACTAAGTACAACATACAACATATCTGAGTTACATAGCATTCCATTTGATACAGGACATGCAGGGTAAATGCACTACATGGCGAATACATATTAGCTAATGACAGGATAATACTTGCAGAACAGACCAACTACATTATAATTTTGATGAGCCCTAACCAGGGGATCATAACTCACCGACTGTGCTATGTAGAGGCAAACATAAGGAGCAGAGATCTGGAGAGATAATCAGCATGCAAATGTCTATGTCCATGTAACTGAAATGGCTGCTGAAGAAGAAGAAGGGGCAGAGCCTATGCAAGGTCTGATGGGTAACTACATAAGCCTTGGTAGGACAATTTTCATTGCACAGTAACCAGTGAAACATTAAACTAACTGCAGTAAGACAACATTGTCAACAGATGGCGCTGTTGGATATCACTGGACAAGTGGACAGTATCAATGTCAATTACTAAATGTAATCTTATTACTTGGCATAATAAAATAATTATATGCATTTCTATGAAGGCATGACAATAGCCACCACTGGTGATGGCATCTCCCTCCCCCTAATCTGACAGGGCCTGGGGGTGGAGTCTGGTTAGTGAAGGGACACTGTAGTGTCAGAGAGTCGAGAAGGAGCAGTGGAGGAGTGAAGACCTGTGGTCTGGAGCTGGTAAAGCTTGACCCAAGCACAAGACAGAAGGGGTCCTAGAGTCCATGGGAAGTGCGCCATACTCCTGTGGTCTCATTCCACATATAACATATTGGAGTGGAGGGACTTGGCGGCAGAACAGGGAATGGCAGCATGACAACAGCTGCACCCTGTGAACAGGGGAAAGACTCTGGGCCTGAGCTATGGCTTTCCAGGGTACATGGACTGCCCTAAGTTGGGAAGCCGCAGGCCTGGAGACAAGAAATAAGGATGTCTAAGAGCATTTACAGTAATGTATTTGAAAATGGACAACTGGGCCACTGGACTATGTGTGGCCAGGACTGCTTTTGTAAATAGTTTCACTGGTTACAGTGCCCTCTAGCAGAATTCACAGGCCACAGGAGTTAAAACCCGTCGGGCATGCTGAAGCAATGAAGCATGGTCAGGAACGCTCTGTCGCATGCCCAGAGCCTACGTTGGGGGTTTGTTTGTGGCGGGTCCCCCACACTGTTCTGCGGTTACTGATTTTGCACATATCAGGAGCGGTGCAAGGAACTTTGGCATCATGGGCTCCTCAGCAAAGTTAATTGTGTTAAAGTAATGTTTTATACTGCAGTTTTATATTTTGTTTTATATTGTGAAAATTTTATACTGTAATGCAATAGTTTATCATGTTGGTAACGTTCAAGATAATGCCTCCCATAAAGGGAAGAAAATGTTTTTACCTGTTTACAGCATTCAAAAACTTGCATGTCGTAACACCACTGTATTTTTGTTTTTGTTCCAGCCGAAAGAAGTGCTGGGATTTGCTGTGGGGGAGTGCAGTGCCCATGAGTCTTCAGTCACTACAGAGGTACTGCACCTCAGCCAGAGGTGTGGTGCTCCATCCTGGGTAAGGAAAAGGTCATCCACCGGTATGCACACAAAACTTTAAATTAGCAGCTCCCCACCAGTTCAGAGTCACGGGTTGGTGCCATTAATGCTATATATAGCCACCACTGGTGATGGCATCTCCCTCCCCCTAATCCGACAGGGCCTGGGGGTGGAGTCTAGTTAGTGAAAGGGACACTGTAGTGTCAGAGAGTTGAGAAGGTGCAGTGGAGGAGTGAAAACCTGTTGTCTGGAGCTGGTGCAGCTCGACCCAGGAACAAGACAGAAGGAGTCCTAGAGTCCACGGGAAAGTGTGCTATACACCCGTGGTCTCATGTCACATACAACATATTGGAGTGGAGGGACTTGGCTGCAGAACGAGGACTGATCCCTAAACTAGACGGGAAAAACCAACGTGCTCCGCTAGTAAAACCAGAGGCTAAGGACACATCTAGTACTGAAGCCAAACCCTCACACAAATCTACTGGAAGGTGACCACATAGGGCCAAGGGACAGAGCTTCAAGCCACCCAACAGGGTCCGCGGACACCGGCTCAGGGCACTGTGTGTGAGAAGTCAGCACAGGAAGATGACCAGGGAAAGTACATAAGAAGGGTGCACCGGTCTTGACCTCCGAACTACCCGGGATTGACTGGAGCCCATCACTGTAAAACCCAGCACTCCAAAGGTGGTCACTGACTAGCCGTGTTACCTTGGAACCTGCTACAGTGAGTAAATACCTTGAGACTGCATCCCTGTGTCGCCCCATTATTCGTCTGCACCAACGCCATCGCCTACTACAACCCCCATCCTCCCTGGGGCTCAGCTCTACCTATGGAGAGCTATACCAACCAAGCTGCGTCACCATCTGCCCCAGAGGTCCCATCCCGCAGCGTCGGCCATCTCTGGCCGAGTACCACAGGTGGCGTCACGAACTATCACTACCATCATTATTCCCCTCTTTACTTTAACTAACACTGCCGGAGTCACGGAATCGGAATCGGGCCTTGCCACCACAGCGTCCCAGAAATGGAACCGCGGCCCGGTAACGAGTGCCCCACGGCCCCAATGCGGGCGTGTCACACGGCACACCAGAGTTCACTCGGTCAACCAGTTTTTGCTTATTCTTATTCTTCACACAGTTATGGTAGACATAGACATGGCCTTCCTCTTTCTCTCCGTGGGGTACTATTCTTTGTTCTGTCCCCTGTTATTTTGAACCTAGTCTTCATTACTCCGGGGTCTGTGCCTCCCCCCCCCATCCCCCGCCAATACCGCACACCTTCGTCTGCTTTTGGGCCCCGACGGCTTCTCTAGCAGAGCAACTCTCTAAGCCTGCCGGGGTGAGCCACAGGCTCCGAATCTCCAGAGGTTACCTCAGGGTTACCAGACAGGTCCTAACACGTTTTCTCACCTTGAACCCACGTCTACTGACTTCCTCTGAAGCTCCCTTTACTAACCAAACCCCCTGTCATCGGTCACTCCTCCTTTTTACTACTTTAACCCTATCTTATCTAACATCTCTTCTAAAACTCGCTCTACCGCTGGTTTACCCAACCACTAGATGGCAGCATTTGGTGACCTGATAGACAGCTCTAATAGTCAACATTAAAGAGTATATACAAAAGAGAATAGCACAGTTACATCATGGGGCAATGCCCACAATTACACTGCAGCTCAACAGACAGTATCACACATGACAGACTTAGATAATTTGGTTGAATGTATCCGAATCTATATTGTATTCTACTATATCTTGGCGGATAGCAACAAAATGATGGGTTTAGTTACAGCGATGTAGGGTATTATACATAATAGGCTTAGATACATTGACTGAGCAAATAGTATCACACATGATTGGTGACAGTCTTTAATCCTGACTGTACGATATATCATAGGCTTAGATACACAGCTGAACCCTGAGCCAGTGGGTCAGATAGGATTATATTCCGTGGTCCAACAGACAGTATTACACAAGGTGAACTGCTATACATTGGCTAAGCAGATAGTATCATACATATAGTGCCTTGAAAAAGTATTCATACTCCCTGAATTTTTCTACATTTTCTTTTATCTTACACCCATAAACAAATATATTTTATGTGATATAAAAAAAATCTCACATGAAAAGATACAGCCTTACCAACACCAGGTCAGATTCAATGCACTAGCAGAATACAGAAGACCTAGTGATAAAGATGGGGGCAGCACAAGTGCAAAATACTGATGAAAAAACACTCAAAAACCTACCAAGTCATGGAGGAAGTGGCTGCCTAGTATTAAAAATGTACATAAATGAGGCTTGCATGGAGTGCCAGGTACGTGTAGTGCCATGTCTGGCTTGTAGCCTATTGATGACGTCCATACTATTGGATCAGGAGGTCTGCCAAGTGCACCCTACAGGACAGACACCCCAATACACCCAACCAACACTAGGGGGCCTGGTTGTATCCTGCATAAAAATGTGCAATAAAAAGATGAAGAAATGATTTATGAAATACATGAGTTATTGGTCCATATTCTGTCCAAAATACGCAAGATCGCAGCCCACGTCAAGGGTCCTCACACTTTCAAGTCTTTACGCGCATACCTGTGTGACTGGCGCCCCATACAAGCCTCATCTGTGTGCATTGTTAATTCCAGGCAACTACCCCCCCTCCATGAATTAGTAAATGTGACGTCCTGGGCAAGCCAGGGGTCACAGGTCATGACACCACCACACCCTACACCCCAGATAGGAACACCAAGGCTAACCAAAAATCCTTGTTGCCTTCCTCCAGGGGCTGATGTCCACACCAGGGGGTGGGCCAGACGGTTGGCTCCGCCCACCGAGGAGTTCACAGCCCTGGAGGCGGGAAAACCAGGCAGATCAGTGAAGAACAGTTTTAGGGAGCGAAGGAGAAGGAAGTGGTAAAGGAGGACAGTGAGAGTAGTGACAGAAAAAGGAACAGTTAAGAAAGCCTGAAGTTGGTCCGGGTGTGTGCCCCGGACTGAGACAGCAAGATCAGCAGACGGCGGTGACTGTCTGCAGGAGAGGCTGCTTGGAGGTTGCCGAAAAGGACCGTGGACGGGTGGTGGCCCGGCGGTACCGGAGCGGTATACAAAGAGCAGTCAGCACCATTGGCAGGGGCCTTTCGGATCCCGGCAAGGCTAGGAGTCGCCGTGAATTTGCCAAATCCGTCAGTGAAGGGGACCTCTGGGTCTCCCAACAACCAAGTCCCGATTGAAGGCAACAGTCCAACCGTTAGAGAGAGACACCGCCACCCCCAGGGCACCAGTTTCTCAGGGCCAGCGCCTGCGGGCAAAGTAGGGCTCCTCCGGCCCATAACCAAGTCGGGGAGCGGGTTACCGGTGGGAACCCATCGCTACCATCATCATCTCAGATGCAGGAAAAGGGACCGTCACCGTCAACTACTGGGGAAAAGCAAGTACAGCCGTCCGTGGGAACCGTCTTTCCAGCCGTGTGTTTTACCGAGAACTGTGTCACCGTCTCAGGCTGAGTGAGTACCACAGTGCCGTGAGGCACAGCGCTGCCCCCGCGTCCCTGCACCCCGTCAAGCCCTGCACCGGCCCCACCATCCCTCATCACCCAACTCATCACTGGGCCCCGGGACAACCACCCCCTACCCACGGAGGGGAGAACTAACAACTTTGCTGCTCCCTGTCACCGCTCCCGGGATCCCCATACAGAGCAGCGGTGGTGTCCATACAATCACCACAACCGTGGGTGGCGTCACGGACAATAAACCATCCCAAAAACCAATCCCCTTTCACTCACGGGCGAGGAGCGCCGCTCGAGTCCCCGGGATCCGGCCCATCGCTCGAGCCACCGAGCAGCAGCAGGCCGCAGCAGCAGCGGCAGCCGGACCCGAGCAGTGGGAGAGCGCGGCGTCCCCCCCCCCCCCTCCGCCCGCAACAACTTGGCGTCACGAACAGGATCTTACTGCTCTGCCGTTGGGTAGAGGTGCGCCCTGTTACCGCCGGAGGTGTCCGGCCAGAAAATTTCAGAAGCCGCCATCTTTGGCGCGAAAAGTTCCCGCTCGAGCGTCTTCTCGAGTAGTGGAGGCGCGAAGGCCAAGACCCCGCCCCGATAGAGGAGGGGCCGGAAAGAGGCTAAGGGGGACGGAAACAAGATGTGTGCGCCCGACAGAGCCGCTGGAGGAGCGGTGGTCGCAGCCGCAGTGGCACCCGTGGATGGGAATGGGCCTGCCCAGGTCCCGGCCGTGCTGGCAGGAGGTGCCGCGGCCCCCGCTCTCGCTCAGGTGATGCCGTTCTCCTTGCCCTATGCGCCCGGAGCTACCTGACTACCGCAGTATGACGGGAAACCTGATGCTTTACAGGTCTTCCGGAAAAAGCTTAATCCGTTGCTAGAACTGTACCCCCTGACTGATAAGCAACGTGCAGCGGTAGTGCTGGGCCAGCTAACCGGCGCGGCTGAGCAGGAGGCGGAGACCTGGGCCGAGGGGGACCGGTTCTCTGTAGCCACCATCTTTGAGAAGCTACAGACTGCCTTTGAGACCCGTACCGAAGCTGAGCTGAGGATGCAGTTTTACCAGTACCGGCAACGGTCTGTGGATAGCATTCGGGACTATGCTTTACGTCTGCAAACTGCCCTCCGCACGCTAAAGCGGGTGGACACTATCAATGAGGCGGACAGCAACAAGATGTTAGTAGAGCAATTTGTGCAGGGGATGAGGTCCTCTGAGGATCGCAAACAGCTCCGGCTGTGGGCCCTAGAACACCCTGATGTGGACTTTGGTGTGTTAAAGGAACGGGCCATCAAGGCACTGCAACCCCCAGCTTCAGAAATCTTGGAGCCAGCCCCGTGGCCCATTGAGACCGCCCCTGTCGTGGTGGCCCCTGCCCTGCCAACCTCTTCAATACCTACAGCCCCAAGCAGCACGATGGAAGAACTGGCAGCTCAGGTCCGCCGCATGGACGGAGACCTCGCCAAGATCCTTGCTGCACTCCAACCTTTGACCAGATCCCAGCCTCCAGCAAAGATACAGCTTGCCAACAGCCCTGAGGATGTTCCCTGGATCCAGCGGAGAAGTGCTAACAACTCGCGGAACAGACCTCCAACCTGTTACAAGTGCAGTAAGCCTGGCCATTACTTCCGACAGTGCCCGTTAAATGAGCAACCCCTGGGGCCCCGGGCCAATCCTCAGGAGTAGAACCCCGTGGCCCCCCAGACTGGCGGGACCGGTATATCGGGGCCCGGCCCATCATCCCCGTGGCTGTGGACGGCATACCGGTGATGGCTCTCTTGGACACTGGATCACAGGTAACCACCATACCATACACATTGTACCAGCGGTATTGGGGGATAGACGAGCTGGCACCCCCAGATACTAGTATAACACTGATTGCTGCTAATGGACTCCCATTGACCCAAGTGAGGTATAAACAGGTGGCTATGACTGTGGGGCGAGCTGAACTGCAACACCAGGGTATGATTGTGATCATGAATGAACCCAGTGATCATAACCCGAAGATAGTGCTAGGAACCAATGTGATGGAGCACTGTATGGGTGATGTGTTGGCCCTACTGCAACAGCTGGCCGCCACGGCGGCGGGGAGCCGACAGAGAGCTGTGCAGCGTGAGATCCGAGCCTTGATGTACCGCCAGCATGTAAACTCAACAGGAGGAGAGATTGGTGGAGTGAGAGTGATGGATGTTGCTCCGTTGATTGTGCCCCCTAGGAGTGAGATGATGATTTGGTGTAGGGCAGCAGTAGGGCCTCAGGGGCGTGACTACCCTGCCATGATGGAGCCCATGCCCTCCGAGCACTGGCCCACTGTAATGGCCGCCCGAGGGGTGGTAGACGTAAAGAAGGGGAGAGTGCCCGTGAGGGTACTGAACTGTGGGGAGGAAGAAGTCAGGCTTCCCCGGTATGCCACCCTTGCCAAGCTGCTCACCCTAGATCCCCACACCATCCACGAGGCCACTCCCTCAGTTTCCCCACCTACTACCAGCACTCCCCCGCCCCAAGGGGAGGTGAATGAGTGGCACCAACAGCTACACGTGGGCACTAACGATACCCATACACATCACAAAGCAGGGGTATACAGGGTGGTGCGGGAGTATGAGCAAGTTTTCAGCAAACATCCACTAGACTTTGGGCAGATCAAAGGGGTCCAACACCACATCCCCACCGGTGAGCACCCCCCTATCAAGGAGAGGTACAGGCCTATTCCCCCTGCACATTACCAGTGTGCCAAAGATATGTTGAGGAACATGAAGGAGGCAGGGGTTATTCGAGACAGCTGTAGTCCCTGGGCCGCTCCGTTGGTACTGGTCAAGAAGAAGGATGGCACCATGCGGATGTGTGTGGACTACCGGAAGATTAATCAGATAACGCATAAAGATGCCTACCCACTGCCCCGTATTGAAGAGTCTTTGGCCGCACTGAGAACCGCAAATTACTTCTCTACCCTTGACCTCACCAGTGGGTACTGGCAAGTGGCAGTGGCCCCGGAGGACCGGGAGAAAATCGCCTTCACCAACCCAATGGGGCTCTGTGAATTCAATAGTATGCCGTTTGGGCTGTGCAATGCCCCTGGAACCTTCCAACGGCTGATGGAGTGCTGTCTGGGACATCTAAACTTCGAGACCGTCCTGTTATACCTGGATGATGTGATCGTGTACTCTCAGACGTATGAAGCCCATCTGGAGCACCTAGCCGAGGTGTTCGCGTCCCTTGCCAAATACGGGATAAAGTTGAAGCCCTCTAAGTGTCACCTGCTGAAACCCAGAGTGCAGTACCTGGGGAATGTGGTGAGTGCGGAAAGTGTCGCCCCCGACCCTGAGAAGATCACTGCCATCCAGGACTGGCCAAGACCAACCACCGTGAGGGAAGTAAGGCAGTTTTTGGGTCTGGTGGGGTACTACCGACGCTTCATCGAGGGGTACACGAAGATGGCTGCTCCCATGCAAGACCTCCTCGTGGGACAGACCAAAGGTGGTAGACCCATCGGAGCCCCACTGGTGTGGGAGGACAGGCATGAGGAATCCTTCCGCCAGCTGAAAGCGGCCTTGACTGGAGAAGAGGTCCTAGCGACCCTGACTATGGCTGCCCATTCATCCTCTACACAGACGCCAGCAATGTGGGTTTGGGGGCAGTCCTGTCCCAAGTCCAGGATGGAAAGGAGAAAGTGATTGCCTATGCTAGCCGAAAACTCCGGCCGACTGAAAGGAACCCTGAGAACTACAGCTCCTTCAAGCTCGAGCTCCTGGCACTGGTGTGGGCTATCACCGAGCGGTTCCGCCACTACTTGGCCGCAGCAAAATTCACCGCTTTCACGGATAACAATCCGTTGACTCACCTGGACACGGCCAAGTTGGGCGCGTTGGAGCAGCGGTGGGTGGCCAGACTAGCCAACTATCACTTCACAATCAAATACAGGGCCGGTCGTGTCAACATTAATGCTGATGCACTCTCTCGGATGCCCCACTTGTCAGAAGGAGGGTGCGAGGATGATGACCTCGAAGAGATCAAGTTGCCTGCATTTCACCAGCAAACTGAGAAGGTACATGTCCACCTACAACGGGTGAACCTGGATCCGCTGCCCAGTCAGGAGTGGCAGGAAGCTCAAAATCAGGCGCCCGCTGTCCGCCTAGTCAAGACCCTGGTGGAGCAAGGCGCTGCTGGGATGGACCCTGCCGCCCCAGCTGAAGCCCAACGCTTGTGGAAGGAGCGGACCCGGCTGTATCTACATCAAGGGAAGTTGTACCGTGAGCTGATCAACCCGAAGACTCATGAGAAGATCCGCCAGTTGGTTATTCCCCAAGCTGATGTACCCACTGTTCTGCAGGCGTACCATGATGGTGCTGGACACTTCGGATGGAAGAAGCTGGAGATGCTGTTGAGGGAGCGGTTCTATTGGAGTGGGATGCAGGAGTCTGTGGAGGCCTGGTGTCGAGAGTGCGGTCCTTGTACGTTGAGGAGGAAGGACGAAGCTAGCCAGAAGGCTCCCCTACGCCCGATCATTACATATCAACCGCTGGAGCTGGTCGCCTTGGACCATGTAAAGCTCACCCCCAGCCGAAGTGGGTACACTTATGCTCTGACCATAGTAGATCATTACTCCCGGTTCATGGTGGTTGTCCCGGTCAAAGACCTAACCGGCCGTACCGCCGCTAGAGCGTTCCAAGCTTACTTCTGTCGAACCCATGGATACCCTGAGAAGGTGCTTACCGACCAAGGCCCAGCCTTTGAGGCGGAGGTGTTCCATGAGTTCTGTCAGCTGTACGGCGGCAAGAAGATCCGGACCACACCTTACCATGCCCAGACCAACGGTATGTGTGAGAAGATGAACCATTTGGTCCTTGGCCTCCTCAAAACGTTGCCGTTGGAAGAGCGGAACCTGTGGCCGGAGAAGCTGCCTGACTTGGTCGATATCTACAACAATATCCCGTCTAGCTCAACGAAGTGCACCCCAGCGTATCTAATGAGGGCTCGGCCCGGCCGACTGCCGGTGGACCTGGAAATGGGACTGGAAGCCCCAGAGACACTCCCCTCGACGGCTGAATGGGACACCCGGCGGAGGGTGCAGTACCGACAGATTCAGGAGTATGTGGAGAAGAATCTAAGTCGGAGTCGAGAACAACAGGAGCAGCGCTTCAATCAGAAAGCGTCTGCAGGCCCTTTCCAGCCTGGAGATGTGGTGTTAAAGCGGAAGAGGAAGACCCACAAGCTGGATGATCAATGGGAACAAACCCCATACGTCATACAGCCCACAGGATGGGAGGATGGGAAGGCCTACCAGATCAGTCATGATCAAGGGGGCACTTTGGCCACGGTTTCTCGAGACCATCTGAAAAGGTGCCCACCAGCATTGAGGGCAACGCCTGAAGTACCGGTTCCTCCACCAGCAGAGAAGGCAAAAGAGGTGATCCACACCGTGATGGGTGACTTCCCAGCAGATTGGCCTACACAGAACGGCGCGGTGATTCTTCCAGTGATACTGTTCCCACAACCTGTGGATGAAGAAGTGATGGAGGCGGTCAACCGTGAGCCAGAACCAGTGCCAGTGCCCAGGCATGAACCTGTACCCAGCTCCCCTATGCCTCCGCCTGCCCCACATGATAGCAGGGAGGAGGAACTGATTGTTCCCTCTGCCCCACTGCCTAGCCCCACTTACACCGGACCCCGGAGGTCCACCCGTCCCAACCTAGGTAGACCCCCACGTAGGTACAGGGAAACCGTCCTTTAAAAGGGGGAGGAAGTCTGAGTGCGTTTGAAAGTTTTAAAAAGTTTGCCAAAGAATAAAAATGAGAAAATGATTACTGTGAAAGTAACCTGATTATCTGCAACCGTGATTTGGAAACCGGCCGTTGCCGGCACCGTTGTCCCCGTGGGGACCATCTAGCTGCATAGGAACTCCTATGGACAAGCCCGTGAACTTGCAGGGCAACCACAAACTTAGTGGCTTGTAAATAAATTTGTTGTTGCAGCTAACCGTTACCGCCTCCGGAGAGGCAGGTTGGAGGGAGGGCCCGCAGTAGAGCAGGCTGGGGCCCAGCCACCACAGGAACCGGTGGCTACCCTCTGGAGGGGAAGGACAGATCCCGCTCGGGTAACTGGTTCAGGACTGGGGTCAAGGGGTGCTGCCTGGGTTTTAGGGGCAGCATCAGGGCCAGGTTACTTGGGTGGGAGAGAGCGGCAGCCGCAACCGTTTTAATGTTACCGTTTCGCAACGTTTAAGTACCAAACCTCCCGATGTGGGATGATGTTTTTCTATTTGTATGTGTGTTATTCTTTTTATATCTTTTCAGAAAATAAAACCGGTGTTGGACGGGCAGCCTGCGGACGGTCTGCATTTTGCTAAGGGGGAATGTGACGCCCTGGGCAAGCCAGGGGTCACAGGTCATGACACCACCACACCCTACACCCCAGATAGGAACACCAAGGCTAACCAAAAATCCTTGTTGCCTTCCTCCAGGGGCTGATGTCCACACCAGGGGATGGGCCAGGCAGTTGGCTCCGCCCACCGAGGAGTTCACAGCCCTGGAGGCGGGAAAACCAGGCAGATCAGTGAAGAACAGTTTTAGGGAGTGAAGGAGAAGGAAGTGGTAAAGGAGGACAGTGAGAGTAGTGACAGAAAAAGGAACAGTTAAGAAAGCCTGAAGTTGGTCCGGGTGTGTGCCCCGGACTGAGACAGCAAGATCAGCAGACGGCGGTGACTGTCTGCAGGAGAGGCTGCTTGGAGGTTGTCGAAAGGACCGTGGACGGGTGGTGGCCCGGCGGTACCGGAGCGGTATACAAAGAGCAGTCAGCACCATTGGCAGGGGCCTTTCGGATCCCGGCAAGGCTAGGAGTCGCCGTGAATTTGCCAAATCCGTCAGTGAAGGGGACCTCTGGGTCTCCCAACAACCAAGTCCCGATTGAAGGCAACAGTCCAACCGTTAGAGAGAGACACCGCCACCGCCAGGGCACCAGTTTCTCAGGGCCAGCGCCTGCGGGCAAAGTAGGGCTCATCCGGCCCATAACCAAGTCGGGGAGCGGGTTACCGGTGGGAACCCATCGCTACCATCATCATCTCAGGTGCAGGAAAAGGGACCGTCACCGTCAACTACTGGGGAAAAGCAAGTACAGCCGTCCGTGGGAACCGTCTTTCCAGCCGTGTGTTTTACCGAGAACTGTGTCACCGTCTCAGGCTGAGTGAGTACCACCGTGCCGTGAGGCACAGCGCTGCCCCCGCGTCCCTGCACCCCGTCAAGCCCTGCACCGGCCCCACCATCCCTCATCACCCAACTCATCACTGGGCCCCGGGACAACCACCCCCTACCCACGGAGGGGAGAACTAACAACTTTGCTGCTCCCTGTCACCGCTCCCGGGATCCCCATACAGAGCAGCGGTGGTGTCCATACAATCACCACAACCGTGGGTGGCGTCACGGACAATAAACCATCCCAAAAACCAATCCCCTTTCACTCACGGGCGAGGAGCGCCGCTCGAGTCCCCGGGATCCGGCCCATCGCTCGAGCCACCGAGCAGCAGCAGCGGCAGCCGGACCCGAGCAGTGGGAGAGCGCGGCGTCCCCCCCCCCCTCCGCCCGCAACATAAGTTTCATCAGTATTTTGCACTTGTGTTACCCCAACCTTTATCACTGGGGTCTTCTGTATTCTGCTAGTGGATTGGAAATCTGAAATGGTGTTGTACTTTACACTGTGAAGTGTAAAGTACACGATACATGATTTAGTAAATATTAAAAAATATAAATCTGAAAATTGAGATGTGCATTTATGTTCAGTTCCCCCAAGTCAAGACTTTGTACAACCCCATTTTGCTGCAATTACTGATGTAAGTCTTTTGGGGAACGCTTCTACCAGCTTTGTGTCATGCCCCAACCGGCACGTCCAACCCCTACTGGGCAGGGGGATCAGCGCCCAGCACGCTGCTCCGTACGGTCTACCCATCCTGCTGTCCTTCCTTACATACAGGGTGCTCACTTGGATCGCAGTCCTGGATCTTCCTCTAGTTCTCTGCCTGTAGCCTGCACATCCAGAAACATGCAGGTATTAAACAGGTCTTCCAGTACCTTCCTTAGACAACGCCTGCCACATCCTGCTGTGATTTATAGGGCCAGTACTCCTTAACCTGGAGGTGCTTCTCAGCCTATTGCAGAGAGGCACTGGATATATATTTAAGGCATCCTCCCCTTCTGGTAGGTGCCTGAACAATATTCCTGTCTCTTTGTATGGCATTGCTTCTCCATCAGGTCTCTCTTCTCTGCCTTTGTTTAACCTTGTTCCTGTTCCTAATTTCTGTACGTTGCCACTGCCCAGAGCCAGCCGTGCCTGTCTGCTGCTCCAGTCCTTACCTGGGTCCCTGTGCTCCACAGAGTCTATACCTGCCCGGCTGTGACCACTCCGCTTCAGCTCGCTGGATTAGATCAAGCACCAGTAGAGGAGGTCATAAGTGAGTCGCCTGTGTCAACATCCTTTCTACTACTGGATCAAGGCCTATCTCAGTGTTACCATCTACCTCCATTTTGGACTGGACTTCGCTGGTGTTCAGGTCGTACCTGCTGTGCATTGCTTCTCGGCCATACCTTTGGGTATTCGGACTATTCTTGTGCTGGCTGTACTTGCACGCTGGACTCTATTCTAGGACCTTTTGTTGTTTGGCGCTGGTTGTTCGCTGATCATTAAAGTCCTTTCCTTCCTCCAAGCTTTGTCCGAGCCCGTCTCTGGGGTCAGGTGTCCCCTGTGGTTTTGTGGGTTCACTACTTTGCTCATTCTTCTTTGCCCACAAGCTCTCTCTCAGTGAGATTGGATTGAGACATCTAAACAGCAATTTTCCAGTTTTGTCACAGATTCTCAATGGGATTCCGTTCTGGCCTGTGACCGGATCATTTACTCACACGAATATGTCTTAATCTAAACCATCCATTGTAGCTCTGGCAGGATGTTTATGGTCATTGACCTGCTGGAAGGTGAACCTACACCCCAGTGTCAACCTCTAACATGTTTTCCTCCAGGATTGTCCTATATTTAGGACCATCATCTTCCCAACAATTCTGACCAGCTTTCCTGTCCCTGCTGGAAAAAAAAAGCCTCCCCACAGCAGAATACTGCCACCACCATGTGTGACATTGGGGATGGAGTTTGCCAACACACAGTGTTTTGTATTTAGCCCAAAAGTTCTACCTTGGTCCCCACCTGACCAGAGAACCATCTTCCACATGCTATGTAGCTTGTAGGGGAAACAGCCAGCGTGTGCTGTCTGAATAGACTCCAGAGTAAATTTCTCCTGGCTGCTCATTGGCCCTCAGTGCAGTAATCCCTGCCTCTGAGGAACGATATAAATTGAGAGTGGTAATTCTAGCTTCACACCTTAATTTCTGGGCAGCACCAACTTTGAAAGTTTATTTTTTTCCCATGATTGTCATTAATTAAAATCTTAAAACTAATCACCAAATTCTATGAATTCTGATACAGGGTACACTCACATTTGAGTGCATTGTCTGTTAGGGCATAAAGTAGTCTGAAATCCACTTCCTTGTTGTCACAAACCACCGGGGGGGTCACTCAGAAATCCCCCGCGCTGGCTACCAGTACGTCACAATCGGGGGGTAGCAAGGGGGCGTCCCCCTCCTTTATACCTCCCGACCGACAGACAGAGCACGTGACGCGCTCTCTAGCGCCCCTCTTATAGTCAGGCCAATTATGGAATTGCCCGACCATAAGCAAGGAGGCCGCTATACTACTTATGCCGATTATTGAAGGGTCCCCGGTGAGAGTAGGGTATATATTCCCCCGACCTCCGCGGGCGGAATATATAATATCTTCCCGAATCTCACTGGCCTCCCCACAATAATCCTTGGCACAACTCGCTGCCACCAACCGCTTCACGGTAACTATTAGCCGAACACACAGACGTGGGATTCGAGATCGAGATAACAGAACAGCTCAAGATTAATTATATAATTTAATCGCCTAAAGCACACTAGAAACTACAATATATACAATAGGGAATCTACAGAATATACATATGTCAGAGTACAGTTACAGTCAAAGCATGGGTTACAAACAGGTATACAATTACATCAGTTACCTTGTGTGTCTGGCCACAGGGGGGCGCTGTAGACCAGGTTTCCAGGAACTCTCTCACAGGTCTGTCCCAACCAGGCCCCCGAGCAGAAGAACGCTGGAAAATGGCCGAAGTAGGGTTATCAACCTGGGCAGATCCAGGTCCCCTCCTACCTTAGTGACCTCACAGGGAAGCACTGCCACTCCCCCTGCATGGATCAGAATTATCCAGCAAAGGGGATTTTGGCTATAACTTTGCCTGGGAGCGTCGTAGGCAGACGCCAATGCTCTCATTGTGACAGTTATGAATTTAGCTACAGAACGAGGGGACTCATGACCTGTCTACGAGTTCCCATATGGCTGATATCACGTTTGGTGTGTTTCCCAATGTCCTACTTCCATAAAAAGGGTGTGCCAGCATCGTCCACATGCGGAGACACCATTGTTATGGTTGCCATATTTATCGGAGATATGGCTTGCGAGATATGAACCATTTTTTACTGGAGTCGTTCTGTCTGGCTATTTCCATAGCCTTGCTAATTAGATAGCAGCTCCTACTACAGGGTGACAGCAGGGAGTCATCCTGTGTCCATTGTCCCAAAGCCACCTAATTTCCATATCACAGGACATGGCCATGGAGTTTGTTGCTAAACCAGTTGTGTGGGGGAAAGGGGGTAGTGACACCAGGAGAGGGCTTCCTGACATGACTTGAATGTCATGATTTATCGTCATATCTCCGGATTTACCTCACACCTCCCCCCTTTTGAGGGCGCTAGGGGGCAGCACACTCCGGTGTTCCCCCGTGCGCCCGTCCGCGACCTCTCCTTGTCGGGACAGCCCGTCTGCGTTACCGTGGTCACGGCCCCTTTTGTGGCGAATGGTGAAGTTGTATTGCTGGAGCGCAAGGCTCCATCGCAACAATCGCCCATTCGTCCCAGAGACGGTGTGCAACCAGCTGAGGGGATTGTGGTCCGTCTCCACGATGAAGTGGCGCCCGTATAGATAGGGTTGCAGACGCTGCAGGGCCCACACTATGGCCAGGCACTCCTTCTCCATTGTAGAATAGGCCACTTCCCTTGGTAACAGCTTCCTGCTCAGGTACAAGACTGGGTGCTCTTGGCTCGCAGAGTCCACCTGGCTGAGCACCGCACCGAGGCCGAAGTCACTGGCGTCGGTCTGTACTACAAACGGCCGCGTGAAGTCGGCTGCCTGTAGCACGGGCGGGCTGGACAGGGCGTCCTTTAGGGCCCGGAAGGCTGTCTCGCAGTCCATTGTCCAATCGACTGCAGAGGGCAGCTTCTTCTTGGTGAGGTCCGTCAAGGGCTTTGCCAGGCTACTATAGCGTGGAACAAACCTCCTATAGTACCCAGCGGTCCCCAAGAAGGACATCACCTGCTTCTTGGTCCTGGGGGTGGGCCAGGATGCGATGGCCTCCACTTTCTCAGGCTCAAGCTTCAGCGTTCCCCCACCTACCCGGTGACCGAGGTACTGGACCTCGCTCATGGCCAGCTGACACTTTCCCGGCTTGATGGTCAAACCTGCCCGGTGGATCCGCCTGAGCACCTGTGCTAGATGCTCTAGGTGGTCCTCCCAGGTGGGACTGAAGACGGCAATGTCATCCAGGTACGCGGCCACGTACCCTTCAAGTCCCTTGAGCAGGGTGTTGACCATCCGCTGGAAAGTGGCAGGGGCATTCCTCATCCCGAATGGCATCACCGTGGACTCGTACAGTCCAAATGGGGTAATAAAGGCAGAGCGTTCCCTGGCCTTGGGAGTCAGGGGGATCTGCCAATATCCCCGGCTCAGATCCATGATGGTCAGGTACTGAGCCCCGGCCAACTGATCGAGCAGGTCATCGATGCGTGGCATTGGGTACGCATCGGCGACCGTGACAGCATTGAGCCCCCTGTAGTCCACGCAGAACCGAGTGGTTCGGTCCTTCTTAGGGACGAGGACTACAGGCGAGGCCCAAGCGCTGTTGGATGCCTGGATCACCCCCAGCTTCAGCATCTCGTCAATCTCCTGGCGCATGTGTTGCTGCACTTCCAGGGAGACCCGATATGCTGAACGCCGGATCGGGGGATGATCCCCAGTGTCCACGTGATGGACAGCCAAGTCAGTCCTTCCGGGCTGGTTGGTAAACAACCCCCGGAAGGGGTGTAGGGTGGCCCACAGCTGGGACCGTTGGTCCTCCAAGAGCTGGTGGCCAACCTCCACATCCTCAAGGGATCCGCCTGCCCTAACCTGGGCTAGCATATCCAAGAGGGTTTCCGCTTCTCCCTCCTCGGGCAGGTTGCACACGGGGAGCGCACATGCCTCCCGCTCATGATGTGCCTTCATCATGTTCACATGGAAGGGCTTCCGCCTTCCACGGGCAGGGTCCAGGGTGACCAGGTACGTTACAGGGTTGAGCTGCTGGTACACGAGGTATGGGCCTTCCCAGGCTGCCTGAAGCTTGTCCTGTGGTACGGGGACCAGTACCCACACCTCTTGACCCACTTGGTAGGTCCTCTCACAAGCGTTCTGGTCGTACCAACGCTTCTGATCGGCCTGGGCTTGAGCCATATTGTCGTGTACCAGTTGCGTCAAGGCCTGCATTTTGTCCCGGAAGCGCATGACATACTCGATAACCGACACTCCAGGGGTGGCCAAATCCCCTTCCCAAGCCTCTTTCACCAGAGCCAGGGGGCCCCGCACACGTCGCCCGTACAGGAGCTCAAACGGTGAGAATCCTGTTGAGGCCTGTGGAACCTCCCGGTAAGCAAATAACAGGTGTGGGAGATACCGCTCCCAGTCACGCCCATGGGAGTCGACCAACATCTTAAGCATCTGCTTTAAGGTGCCATTGAACCGCTCGCACAGGCCATTAGTCTGTGGATGGTACGGGCTGGCCACCAGATGTCGCACCTGGACTTGCTTACAGAGGGTCTCCATCAGCTGGGACATGAATTGGGTCCCCCGGTCGGTGAGCATTTCCTGGGGAAAACCCACTCGGGAGAAAATCTCCAGCAATGCGGTGGCCACCTTGTCAGCCCGAATGGACGACAAGGCCACTGCTTCTGGGTACCGGGTGGCATAGTCCACTACCGTCAGTATGAAGCGTTTCCCGGAGCTGCTGGGGATGGCCAGCGGGCCGACCAGATCCACAGCCACCCTCCTGAAAGGCTCATCGATGATTGGCAGAGATACCAGTGGGGCTTTGGGGCGTGGCCCCGCCTTCCCCACTCTCTGACAGGTTTCACACGAACGGCAGTAGGCAGCCACATCGGCCCCCATT
Source organism: Anomaloglossus baeobatrachus (assembly GCF_048569485.1). Classification (NCBI taxonomy): domain Eukaryota; kingdom Metazoa; phylum Chordata; class Amphibia; order Anura; family Aromobatidae; genus Anomaloglossus; species Anomaloglossus baeobatrachus. The sequence goes on from NC_134360.1 coordinate 42,862,781, forward strand.
TTTGGCCAGTAGAAATGCTGGTTTAACCTGGCCTTGGTCTTAGCGATCCCTAGGTGTCCGGCCATCGGAATCTCATGTGCGATCCGCAACAACTCCGTCCGGAACGGATAGGGTACCACCAACTGTCGGTCCCTGGGCCACGCCTCCGGTGAACCCTGCTGGACCGTGGCCCGGTACAGCCGTCCTTGGTCCCAGACCACTCGCTCCGGGTCCGAGTCCGAGGGAGGCTGTGCCGCCTGCTCCTTTAGAGCTTTCAGGCTGTCGTCAGCTTCTAACGCTGCCTGAAACTCCTGACTAGATGTGGCCAGAATCGACGAGACTGTCACATCTTCAGTCAGTACCCCGGGACCTGTGTCCTGGCCTCCACCTGACTCGGCTGCCACTTGGTCAGAAGGGGAAGAGCTATCGGACCTCCGGGAGGCCCCTTGGCTTCCAGCACTCCCACTGCGGGTGACAGCGGCCACAGCCGCTGCGACCGTGGGTCGTGCCTGCTCCTCCTCCGTTCCTGACCAAGTCGCCGGTTCAGGCAGACCTACCTGGCTTCCTGACACCCCGGTTGTGGGGGAACCATGCACCGAGATCTTACCTGGGAGCACTTCCGCTCCTGGACCGGCCCCAATCTCACCTGCCTGTTCCCCTCCTGCAGCAACAGAACCCCGCTGTGAAATCTCTGGGGACCCCACATTTGCTGTGGTAGCCCCCACCCCACACACTGGTCCTCCCCCTGCAGCACCCTGCTCTCTGCTTATCCCTGCAGAGGGCAACAGATCCCAGCTCACAGGCTGGTTACTTGTAGAGGCATTGTCACACCTTTCTCTGACCCCCTCCCCTGTCACAGCTGCAGCTGTGTGTGTGTCTATGGTGTCTATGCAAGCAGAAATATCAGAGTTCACTCCCTCCTCCCTTACATCATTCATAGATAACACATTAACATTGTCCGGAGGCATGTCAGTACTGGCTGAAGGTTCAGCCCTCGGTTGGGGCCCAAACTGGGAGGTTATTTGCCCCAAATCTGTCCCAAGTAGCACGTTTGCAGGGATCCGATCAGTTACCCCCACCTCCCTCACCCCTCGCCCTGCGCCCCAGTCCACATAAATGTTAGCAACAGGCAGCGCCGGGTCAATGCCTCCAATCCCGGAGACAGCGAGGGTTTTTCCAGGGATCAAGTCTTGGGGGGACACCATCTCAGTCCGCACCAGAGTCACCTCCGAGGCGCTGTCTCGCAGTCCTATGGTCACAGACTGGCCGACGGTGACAGGTTGGAAGCTGTCCAGGGACCTACCACCACCCCCACCCACACAATACACCTTGGGCGGCCCTTGGGACGGGGACGGAGCCGGGGCCTTGGGACGCTGAGGGCACATGGCCTTGAAGTGTCCAGGTAGGTTGCACTGGTGGCACCGTCTTGGTTCTGCCACGGGCCTGGAGAGGGGAGTTGAGGGGGACACCCCCTGCAGTCTAGGGGCAGGTGGGGCAGTCGCAGAGTTCATCTTACCCCCTCTCCAGGTGCTGCTGGTGGCTGCTCTCCTGGCTTCAGGAGCCCGATTGTTGGTGTAGTCATCTGCCAGGGCAGCTGTAGCCGTGGATCCCTTTGGCTTCTGGTCTCGGATGAACTGGCGGAGATCCTCAGGGCAGTTCCACAAGAGTTGCTCCGTGATGAACAAGTCCAGGATCTCCGGTCCGGTGGAAAGCTGCAGGCCTTGGGTCCAGTGGTCGGCAGCTCGGGCAAGTGCCCGCCTGTGGTCAGCCCAGGAGTCCTTTGGTCCCTTCTGTAGGCTCCGGAACTTCTTGCGGTAGGACTCCGGGGTGAGGTTGTACTGTTGGATCAGGGCCCGCTTGATGGTGTCGTAGCCCTGATCTGCCTCAGCAGGCAAGTCCCCAAGGATATCCAGGGCCTTACCCCTTAAACGGGGGGTCAGGTATTTGGCCCACTGGTCCTTGTCCAGATGGTGCTGCAAGCAAGTCCGTTCAAAAGCAGTCAGGAAAGAGTCCAAGTCTCCATCCTTCTCCAGCACTGGGAAGTCCTCAACACGGACCTTTGGAAGTTTGGTGTCTTGAAGGTCACGTGTGGCTGATGAGGGCCGGAGCTGAGCTAGCTGCAGCTGGTAGTCACGCTCTGCCTGGCGCTCTTCACGCGCTGCCTGCCGCTCTGCCCTGCGCTCTGCCATGAGTATCTCGTAGGTATCCCGGTCTCCAGCCTGGAGAAGGGCCATAGCCATTTGAAGAAGGCTATCCGAGCCTCCCAGGCTCGGTGGAATGGCACGTGGTGATCTGCGGCCCGCTGCGGAGCCTGGTGCTTCACTGTCCATTGCAGAGCGGAGGGCTGGCATCTGGCTCGTTGAGGAACCTTGGGCGAGCTCCTCCTCATCTTGTCCAGCAGTGCCCGGTTGTGCAATGTCCTCGGCAGAACGGTTTTCTGGCGTCGAGCTCCTGGAGGGCTCGTGGACAACCTCCTCATCGTCTCTGGCCTGAGCATCGGCCATTCCTTTGGCTTTGCTCCTGGTGCTATCAGCCATTGTTGCAGACTTTGGTCACTGACACAGAACTGACACCTGATGCCTCCACACACCTTACAGTATCTGCACTCTGACACTCTAGTGTTGAGCTAGTCTGAAGACCCCAGCAGCCACAGCTGCTGCAGGCAGTCTTTAGTGTCTGGGAGTATGGGTCTCACACTCACACACACTATTATCTCGATCCCACCGCTTGCCACCAATATGTCACAAACCACCGGGGGGGTCACTCAGAAATCCCCCGCGCTGGCTACCAGTACGTCACAATCGGGGGGTAGCAAGGGGGCGTCCCCCTCCTTTATACCTCCCGACCGACAGACAGAGCACGTGACGCGCTCTCTAGCGCCCCTCTTATAGTCAGGCCAATTATGGAATTGCCCGACCATAAGCAAGGAGGCCGCTATACTACTTATGCCGATTATTGAAGGGTCCCCGGTGAGAGTAGGGTATATATTCCCCCGACCTCCGCGGGCGGAATATATAATATCTTCCCGAATCTCACTGGCCTCCCCACAATAATCCTTGGCACAACTCGCTGCCACCAACCGCTTCACGGTAACTATTAGCCGAACACACAGACGTGGGATTCGAGATCGAGATAACAGAACAGCTCAAGATTAATTATATAATTTAATCGCCTAAAGCACACTAGAAACTACAATATATACAATAGGGAATCTACAGAATATACATATGTCAGAGTACAGTTACAGTCAAAGCATGGGTTACAAACAGGTATACAATTACATCAGTTACCTTGTGTGTCTGGCCACAGGGGGGCGCTGTAGACCAGGTTTCCAGGAACTCTCTCACAGGTCTGTCCCAACCAGGCCCCCGAGCAGAAGAACGCTGGAAAATGGCCGAAGTAGGGTTATCAACCTGGGCAGATCCAGGTCCCCTCCTACCTTAGTGACCTCACAGGGAAGCACTGCCACTCCCCCTGCATGGATCAGAATTATCCAGCAAAGGGGATTTTGGCTATAACTTTGCCTGGGAGCGTCGTAGGCAGACGCCAATGCTCTCATTGTGACAGTTATGAATTTAGCTACAGAACGAGGGGACTCATGACCTGTCTACGAGTTCCCATATGGCTGATATCACGTTTGGTGTGTTTCCCAATGTCCTACTTCCATAAAAAGGGTGTGCCAGCATCGTCCACATGCGGAGACACCATTGTTATGGTTGCCATATTTATCGGAGATATGGCTTGCGAGATATGAACCATTTTTTACTGGAGTCGTTCTGTCTGGCTATTTCCATAGCCTTGCTAATTAGATAGCAGCTCCTACTACAGGGTGACAGCAGGGAGTCATCCTGTGTCCATTGTCCCAAAGCCACCTAATTTCCATATCACAGGACATGGCCATGGAGTTTGTTGCTAAACCAGTTGTGTGGGGGAAAGGGGGTAGTGACACCAGGAGAGGGCTTCCTGACATGACTTGAATGTCATGATTTATCGTCATATCTCCGGATTTACCTCACACTTGTCTTTCCCCCATTCTTTACACTGCAGCTCAGCTTCTTTTGATTATCTGCTGTGTACAAGCACAAATCCAGCAGAATCTCAGTTTATTGGAGGTGCAGTTAGTATAGATTACAAACAAACTAATAAAATTATATTCAGGCAACATAGGACTGGAAATAAAAAAGAAAAAAAAGAAAAAAAAAGAAAAAAAAGAAAAAAAAAGGAACCAGCACGATCTGAAATTGGCATGCATCATATAAAAAGTGAAAATTCACAAATTTATTCCAACTGTACTATAATAAAAAAATGAGATTTTTAGCAAATAATTGATCAATTTTTTGAGCCACCCCTGCTAACGTCACGGCAAATCTCAATAGGGGGGTCCTACTCTATATTCTGTATTTCATGTGCCATGCGGCCTCCTAGATAAAGTTAAAAGCAGAACCATAATGGAGCACACATACCTGTAACCTGTATATAGCCGCTTCCATGTTGCAAAAAAGGCACTTGTGGATAGAGACCAGCTCAGGTCCCAGCATGTGGAGCAAGCCCTACACATACCAGGACTATATCAGAACTGATCCTCCCAGTGTCAAACAGCAACCATTGATAAAAGTGGACCAGATCCAAGAATGGTGCTTAATTAGCATTGCCTGTGGAAAGGGGTGAGGAGGCCGCATGGCACATGAAATACAGAATGTAGAGTAGGACCCCCCTATTGAGATTTGCCGTGACGTTGGCAGGGGTGGCTCAAAAAATTGATCAATTATTTGCTAAAAATCTCATTTTTTTTTTATTGTAGTACAGTTGGAATAAATCTGTGAATTTTCACTTTTTATATGATGCATGCCAATTTCAGATCGTGCTGGCTCCCACTCTCTTCTCTCTTTATAGGACTGGAAATGCAAAACTCTCTTCCGCATGCATGAATTTAGAGAATCTATGGGGTATTGTTAAGAGGAAGATTAGAGACACCAGACCCAACAATGCAGACGAGCTGAAGGCTGCAATCAAACTACCAGGGCTTCCATAACACCTCAGCAGTGCCACAGGCCGATCGCCTCCATGCCGATATGAGGAAATTGACATCAAGGCCAAGAATGTGAGAATCTGCCTGCCTTTTCTAGGTTTAGGTCTATTGGAAGCACAAGCGGTTGTCAGTCCCATGTCCTAGACTCTACAGAGGCCCAAAAAACCCTTGTTTCATAAGAAGACACCAGAATTATAAATGACACAATAAAGGTAAGGCCCAGTTACAGGTTATACATTTGGGGGCAGAAGTTCCTCATTTTACTGCAAATCTCTCTTCTCCCATTATAGTCATGTACAACAGCCCTATACTGTATAGAAATATCCAGACAATCGCATCTCGTTCAAAGAAATTCCAATTACTCTGAAAGAAGCTTGTGGTTTCTGAAGTATCAGGAACGTCTCCAAACTTGCAATCTCCTCGTGCCGGTTCCATCCAGCAAAATGAACTTCGGCTTTTTTTCAAGCGGCTGCACAGCCAATCATATTAATTGGCCTGTCCAATATTCAATAAGGAACTTGGATCTCCTATCACTGCTATTATTACCGTACCACATAGTGCCATATACTGAAGTGTGCTGCAGAGGAGCCTGCGAACCAGCGAGACCTGACATCTACACAAAGGAGAGAATCAAACGGGCAACTGCGCTCACTAGCCATGTTCAAATTAGCATCACATTTTTCAGAAGTTAAATGGTGAAGACACATAAGAAAGAAACCGTATTAAATCTATCTTTTTTGTTCTAAATACTGAAGAATATAACTACTATAATACTACCCCCTATTTACAAAATATATAAATACTATTATTATTATTTATTATTATAGCGCCATCAATTCCATGCGCTTTACATGTGAAAGGGGTGTATATAATAGGGACAAGTACAATAATCATAAACAATACAAGGCACAGACAGGTACAGGAGGAGAGAGGTCCCTGCCCGCGAGGGCTCATAGTCTACAAGGGATAGGTGAGGATACAGTAGGTTAGGGTAGAGTTGATTGTGCGGCGCTGTATCAGACTGAGGGTTAAGGCAGGTTGTAGGCTTCTCGGAAGAGGTGGATCTTCAGGTTCAGGTGTATATGTACAAGAATATAACTACTATAATACTGCCCCCTATGTACAAGAATATAACTACTATAATACTGCCCCTATGTACAAGACTATAACTACTATAATACTGCCCCTATGTACAAGAATATAACTACTATAATACTGCCCCCTTTGCACAAAAATATAACTATTATAATACTGCCCGTATGTACAAGAATATAATTACTTTAATACTGTCCCTATGTACAAGAATATAACTACTATAATACTGTCCCTATGTACAAGAATATAAATACTATAATACTGCCCTTATGTACAAGAATATAACTACTATAATACTGCTCCTATGTACAAGAATATAACTACTATAATACTGGCCCTATGGACAAGAATATAACTACTATAATACTGTCCCTATGTACAAGAATATAAATACTATAATACTGCCCCCTATGTACAAGAATATAACTACTATAATACTGCTCCTATGTACAAGAATATAACTACTATAATACTGGCCCTATGGACAAGAATATAACTACTATAATACTGGCCCTATGGACAAGAATATAACTACTATAATACTGTTCCTATGTTCAAGAATATAACTACTATCATACTGCCCCTATGTACAAGAATATAACTACTATCATACTGCCCCTATGTACAAAAATATTACTATAATACTGCCCCTATGTACAAGAATATAATTACTATAATACTGCCACTATGTACAAGAATATAACTAGAATAATACTGGCCCCCATGTACAAGAATATAACTGATTTAACTAGAGATACTGCTGGGTACTAATGATTTTGGTACTGCTCTCTTATTTTTGGGATATTGCCCCCTTTGGTATATTCTCTAATAACTGATTTTCCTGGCAATGCTTCTCCTCTTTCTCTCAGGTCCATGTCTCTCGTGTGCCCCTTTGCCTCCGGCTTTCACCTTGCCTCCTTTTATACCAGCTCGGCCAGCGCTTATTGTATTTTCATTCTTTCCTCAGCGGCTTCCAGACTAACAATGTATGGCGCTTGGGCAGAGTTTCCCTTCACCGCTCCTATATCATCCTGTTATCCTGCTGAGTTGTAAATGCTGGAGTTTTTTTTTCTTTTTTAATAATTTTGGGCATTTACAGCCCATCATAACTAATTCAAGGGAAAATTACCTCGCGCTGTAAATGTCATAACAAGAGCCAAATGCCGTAAACTAGTTAAATGCAAAGGAAATTGAGAGACGACCAAATTTTAGCAGCCTTGCCCTGTGTGCCTCACCTCGTATATACGGAGGGCAGGAGTATGACGATGCAGAATAATGGTGACCATTCATCACTTGTATCCGGATTGTTATTGCTTCCATAATGTCATCTCGCGTGTTGTGTAATCTTTTGTTATTTCGATGAGATTGAAAACTAAAAAAAGAAAACTTAATTCCAATGAAGATTCAACAGGAAAATGGTGGCAGCCATTACTGTGAATAATACTACAATCGACACAAACTAGGCCTCATTTGGCAAAACTGTCTAAGGGTACTTTCGCACTTGCGTTGTTTTCCTTCTGTTACAATCCGCCCTTTTGGAAAACAGCGGAATCCGTTAACGGATTCCGCTGTTTCCCATAGACTTGTATGGTTGACGGATTGTGCCAAAAGGACCTGCGTTGCTTCTGCTGGGCGACGCTCCGTTGCTTCTGCCCAGCGGGAGGAATGCAGCATGTAACGTTGTTTCGAGCAGCGGAATCCTCAGGATTTCACTGCGCATGCTCTTTTTTTTTAAATCACAAACATTATTTTGTCTCGCGGTGGCTGAACGTTTAGCTGAGCGCCCGCCCGCCGGCAAGTGACAGCGCTCAGCTGAGCGCCCGCCCGCCGGCATGCCCAGCCGCCGGCAAGTGACAGCGCTCAGCTGAGCACCCGCCCGCCGGCATGTGAGAGTGCTCAGCTGAGCGCCGGCAAGCCCGGCCGCCGGCAAGTGAGAGCGCTCAGCTGAGCGCCCACCCGCCGGCATGCCCAGCCGCCGGCAAGTGACAGCGCTCAGCTGAGCGCCCGCCCGCCGGCATGTGAGAGTGCTCAGCTGAGCGCCGGCAAGCCCGGCCGCCGGCAAGTGAGAGCGCTCAGCTGAGCGCCCGCCCGCCGGCATGCCCGGCCGCCGGCAAGTGACAGCGCTCAGCTGAGCGCCCGCCCGCCGGCATGCCCGGCCGCCGGCAAGTGAGAGCGCTCAGCTGAGCGACCGGCCGCCGGCTATTGAGAGCGATCAGCTGATCGTTCACAATAGTCTGCTGCCGGTAAAGAAGGAAAAAAAAAATTAAAAAAAAAAAAAGCTTTCCGTTGTTTTGTACGATCCGTAGCATCCGTTGTGCCACTATATGCAACGCATCCATTGCATCCGTCACACAACGCAATGCTACAGAAGCCATCCAACGCAAGTGTGAAACTAGCCTAACAGAAGAGTAGGCTTCGTTGCCTGTAGCAACCAATCACAGCTCAGCTTTCATCTACAAAATGGCTGTGAAAGACTGTAAGCTGCATTCTGATTGGTTGGTATGAACGATGAGGCGTGTTCTTCAGTTTTAGATAAACGAAGCCTAAGGAAATTTTGTTCCAAAATGGCAAAAAGGGTGTGTGGGCGGCCTAGATGTGTAATAGGTTAAAAGGAGTGGAAAAGCTACCGCCATCCCCCACGACCCTTGAAGATCTTATAGTATTTTCATGCATTGTCATGTGTTTTATTATATATATATATATATATATATATATATATATATATATATATATATATATATATATATATATATATATATATTCATAGTATATTATATATATGTGGTGTTATCTAGAATCCACCTGTCCCCCCACTATTCCCCGACCTCTCTAATCTCTTCACTGGCTTCCCATTGCCCAAAGACTCAGTTTCATAACACTAACCATGACATACAAAGCCATTCGCAACTTGTCCCCTCCATACATTTGTGACCTAGTCTCCCAATACTTACCTGCACATAACCTCTGATCTTAACAAGATCTCCTGCTCTCCTCCCATCTTATCTCCTCTTCCCACAATCGCATACAAGATTTCTCCCGCGCCCCCGCCCCATAGTCTGGAATTCTCTACCCCAACATATCAGACTCTCGCCTACCATGGAAATCTTCAAAAGGAACTTGAAGACCTACGTCTTCCAACAAGCCTACAACATACAAAACCCTCAGTCCACTGTAACACCGCACGACCAGCTCTACCCTCACCTACTGTATCCTCACCCATCCCCGTCAGTCCACTGTAATGTGGCGCCCCTGACCTGGTCAGGCACCACTGAGTACTGCACCCATGCTGGGGACAGTACAATACAGGTAATCCAGAAGGCTGACTGGGGTGTGGTACACAGGCGCATAGTAATCAGCTCTCACACATGTACCCATGAGAGGACCCCTGGGGATCCCAGGAGGGGGAAAAGCCTTGACCTTCACTGGAATAGTGGAGGGGGCCAAAAGCCTCCATCTCCTCTCAAGGGGTGTGGTAAGAGAGTCTGGTTGCTAGGTGGCGTAGGCAAGAACAGGAGAGGAGGGGCAGTGAGTCAGTTAGAGCAGAACTCCATAGGGCTCAGTGAGGAGCAGACCTGTGGGGCTGTTGCTGTCTAACAGCGCCCGCGCAGTGGCTACTGACGGGGGAGAACGGTCAACTAGGAGTGCTACCCGAAATCCATCTTCAGCTAGAGAGAGAGCAACGGAGTGGGAAGTAAGGAGACTGCTAGAGAGTACCAGGCCCAAACGGGCGGCAGATCCCGAAGCGGAGATAGATCCAGCTTTCTTTTGCTAAACCTGCCGGTGTGGGGCTCTCAAAGCCCACGCCACAACACCACAAAAAGCCGCAGCCACGTAGCCACAGTTAGGGCCCATAGCTCACAGGAGGCAAGAAGCTGGAGTGATCTGGCCCAGGCGACAAGCACACGGCGAACGAAGGGGAGAGAGGCTGCAGCATCTTCCCTGGGTGACCCCCATAGGGACTCAAAGTCGGGGTCACCCCAAACCACCAAGGGCTAAGGAAGGCGAGTTAGTAGTCACCCTCACAAGTCAGCCTGAAGGACACCTGGTTCCCGCCTGGTTCATCCCAGCTACGCCCGGGTTACTCACCCTGCCACCTGAAGTGAGTAAAAACCCTGAAAGACATTTTGCCTGTGTGGAGTTATTCTGCGCCTTGTGGTACTACGCACCTACACCGGGCCCTGGGGCTTGCCTCACTCTCAGGAGGCTATTCCAACTAACTGCACACACCATCAGCCCCAGGCGACCCTCAACCTGCAGTGGCGGTCCCTACTGGCCGCAATACTGAGAGTGGCGTCACGACAAGAAGAAGATCTCCTACCTGTGACCAGATCCAGCTACGTGGAGTCCCTGAAGGTAATGCACCGACACTGCGTTTGCGGGGCTTCACAGTAACACCGCACGACCAGCTCTACCCTCACCTACTGTATCCTCACCCATCCCCCTCAGTCCACTGTAACACCGCACGACCAGCTCTACCCTCACCTACTGTATCCTCACCCATCCCCCTCAGTCCACTGTACCACCGCACAACCAGCTTTACCCTCACCTACTGTATCCTCACCCATCCCCCTCAGTCCATTGTACCACCGCACAACCAGCCTTACCCTCACCTACTGTATCCTCACCCATCCCCCTCAGTCCATTGTACCACTGCCCGACCACCTCTACCGTGTCCTCACCCATCCCTTCTAGAGTGTGAGCCCTCGCGGGCAGGGTCCTCTCTTCTCCCTGCCTGTGCCTTGTATTATTCATGATTATTGTACTAGTCTATGTATGCCCCTTTGCCCATGTAAAGCGGCATGGAATAAATGGCGATATAATAATAAATAATAACAATTTTGTTGCCTGCAGCACTTAGTTAGCCAGCTAACTATTGGTGGGTGGAGTTGCATAGCCATAGGAAGTGACTTTGTTCGTTAGGCAAATAGGGAAGAGTACTGAAGAGAGAAGGACCTATGGTTTTAATGTTAGCAGACCTGCATTGGAAAGGGAGTTGTGTGCGAAGAAGGCCATACTTGGATAGCACATTCTGTAGTAAAGCAAGATTAAGTGGAAGAAGGGTTCCTTATCTCAGGTAAGTGGAAGCCTACAGCAAACGCTAGCTCAGGCAAGTGGAAGCCTACAGCAAATGCTCTCTATACAAGGTAAGTAGTGGAAGTGTAGCCAGACCTGGGGGTCATACAGGAGAAGATGGACAGGCTGGGACACGTGGTCTATGTTGGGGAATTGAAGATGCAGTACCAAAGGGCAATTGACAGTTTAAAAGTTGACGTATATACTTTTCATTGGTTTGCTCAGTAAAGAAAAGTTTATTTTTTAATACTGGTCTCCCTCAACAGATACTGGCCTGACATGTCAAGCGGCAGCAAGTGGCCTGCAGTGGTGTATCGCTAAAGTCACAGCATACACACCCAGCCAGGAGGATCCCGGTGTCTGCTGTGAGTGTCGGCTACTGAGCACATTACTGTCGCGCCCAGGGATATGGGCAGTGTATGTCTTGGGAATGTCACTGTGGTGGCCGTTGCCCGGTTCCGTGCCCTGGGCCCTTTTTGTAATGGGGGTATATTTACAGGGGATTAGGTTAGTGTTCATACGTGACGCCACTTGCGGTGTTGCGGCTATAGGTATGGAGCCGCCGCTGCAGAATGTCACTACTGGGACTGGTGGTAATTGTAGCCTGGATGATAGGCCCTCCGCAAGCAGGGCCGGGGCACTGAGGATGGGTGATGTGACGGCCGTCGGAAGAAGGTAGTCCACACAGAGGTATAGTGCAACTGGTTTTTACTCACTGCTGGTAGGTGGTAACAGGTCCCCCGAGGACGGCTGGTTTCACCGTCAGGTCCCCTTCGTCCCAGTGCAAGTTCAGTACTCTGGTACCTTCTTCTCCTGCACCTGTCTCTGGTAAATGGGTCCCCGCGGCGTAGAGCAACTGGGGTCCCCATCCGGTAGTTTGTCCACTTTTTGTCCGCCTGACGGTAGCGTGAACCCTGTGGGGTTGGAGTCTCTGGTCCTATCCCCGGTTCTCCCTTGCTACTGAGTCTTCGGATTTTTAGGGTCAGCAAGGTCCTTGATGATCCCCTCGCTGTGCAGGTGATAACAGGTCGGCTTGGAGCTCGTTCCTGTCCTAGGGTCCTGTACCCCGTCAGTGCATAGTTCCGGGAGCACTCCACCATACTCCACCGGCAACCACTCTCCTGGGTACCAGGTTACCGTTAACCTGAGTCAGGACGTTACTTCACTTCCACCTTCACTCCGCTACAGCCGGCAACTCACTCTGACTACTCTCCACAGTCTGCCCCTCCCACCTGGTCAACTAGTGCAGAGGTCCTCAACTCCAGTCCTCAAGGGCCACCAACAGTGCAGGTTTTTGGGATTTCCTTAGTATTGCACAGGTGTTAATGTAATTACCTGCCCAGGTGCTGGTTCCAACAGCAGTGCAATGCTAAGGAAATCCTGAAAACATGCACGGTTGGTGGGCCTTGAGGACTGGAGTTGGGGAACCCTGAACTAGTGGACTGGATTGGCTCCACCTCTAGGCGGCCATCCATTGGTCTGACCCTAGCCAAGAACCATTGTATGGGGGATTATTGGGGAAAACTGGGATTACATGGTTTTTGGTGTTACCGGCACTGGGTCTCTGGGTCCCTAGGGGGCAGGCCCTGCATCCTTGTGGGGATGCAGAACCTTGTAGCCCCCTGATGGCTTGAGGGCCCCTACATTACCATAGAAAACCCTGAGGCCCTACTATATAACTTGTGACAGGTTTGTGCAAAGGAGCAAAAGTGGCACTCACCGACAAAACAAAATCTTTATTGAAGTAATTTAAAACATGCGGTGGGAAAGATGGATAGCAGGTGAGACTGGTAGAATCAAATGACGGCCATTTTGCCAGCAAGAACACATCTATGAATCTGATCTGACATACGGGATTTATCATCCCTGCCCAAAAGAACCACATGGGAACCCTTCCAAAATGGACACTTTTGCTTATGGTTATGCTACACACTTTCCTTGTCTACCTCAGTTGTTTACCTGACAGTTCTAATAAAATCCGGACTATTAGCAAATATTTAATATTGCCGTTACATAAGCCTTTGTCCCAGTGTCTGTAAGAAATAGGTCTGGCACCAACACCCGGAGAGCCAGGGCAACTGCCAGGGACCATCTCATCCCACTATGGAGCAAGCTTAAGAATTTTAGTTTGCTCCATACAGCAAGGATGTCGGTTCCCATCACAGCAGTTTAACCCCTTTAGATGCTGCTGTCAGTTGTGACAGCAGCATTTAAGGGGTTTGAAATCAGCTGCCTACTAAAGGTCACCGGATGTTTGCAACCCTATGAAGCCAGGGGCTCCTAGACTTCATAGGGGAATTGGTAATTTATAATACACTGCAATATTACAATATTGTTCAACTGTTTGCAGGGGACCAAAAGCAAAAATGAAAAATATTTAAAATTAAAAAAGTATATAACAGTTAATATCCAATAAAGTAAATAAAAAAAAAAGCAAAAATAAATTTGACGTCATCACGTGTATAAATTTCTTTGGCAACAAAATATTATATAATTCATTCCATATAGTGAAGGGAAATATATATATATAAAAAAAAAAGAAAATCAAACAGGACAGAATCACTGTTTTTGATCCCCCAAGAAAAGTGTTTTAGCTTTTTTGAGGAAAGGAGGAAAAATCAAAAGCGAAGATGGGGCACACTGGCACTGTTGCCTAAGAGGCTATATATATCTGGAGCCGGCCCTGGTAAGCACTAGAAGAAAAACCTCACATTGGCAAATATTGTGTATTTGAAGAAAAAAAATCCAAAAGATAATTATGCTCTAAAATTGGTCCGCAGGAGAGAAAAGGGGAGAACTCCTGGACTTCTGGATTAGGCTAAGTTCACACTTCCGTTGTTTTGCATCAGTCACAATCCGTAGCCTTGAGGAATTACGGTATCCTGCAAAATATTTTGCAGGAATCCTGTTTTTCCCCATAGACTTTTTTTTAGTGACGGATTGCGACTGATGATGCTGCGTTGCATCCGCTGCGTCGCGGTCAGTAGTTTTTTAACTGACCGCCGGGCGGGAGCAACGCAGCCTGTAACATTTTTGAGCAGCGCGATCCGTAGGATTTTGCTGCGCATGCTCTCTCTGGCTCCCTGCCCCCGTAACCAGGATACACAACGGGTAACCAAGCAATGCGCTTTGGTTAGTTACCCGATATTTACAGTGGTTACGGGTGCAGGGAGCCCGCGCTAAGCGGTGTATGCTAGTAACCAAGATAAATATCGGGTAACCAAGCAAAAAGTGCTTTGCTTTTAGTTTCCCGATATTTACCCTGGATACAGTGTGCAAAGAGGCCGACACTTCACCACTCGGCTCCGCCCCCTCCCGCACTCCGCATGAGTACACTCACACTCACACACACACACACGTCCCCAGCCCTGCAGTCCCCGCGGCACTGACGTCCTCAGCTCCACGGCCCCGCTCGGCTCCGCCCCCTCGCGCTCCGCCCCCTCCCGCACTCCGCATGTACACACGCATGTAGACACACACACTCACTCACTCACCTGTCCCCAGCCATGCAGACCGCGGCACTGACGTCCTCAGCTCCGCCCCCGAACTCCGCCCCCCGAACTCTGCCCCCCGAACTCCGCCCCCCACACACAACGGAGTCCAAGAATGAAATTCTTTTTTGTCATCCGTTGTCATCCATTGTACAACGCATCAGTCACATGCGTCAAGCAACGCATGTGACTGATGCAAAACAACAGAAATGTGAACTTAGCCTTAGTTGGCAAATCTCTTGGGTGCTCCAGAAACCTGTAAGAAATCAATCCTTGAAGGTTTTGTGTGTGTGATGTCAGGATGCCTCGTTATGGGTGAGATTTTACCTTTGAAAGGAGTTGTCCATACATTTGCTTAAATTTTACTTAAATGCATATAATTGGTGTGAGGTAGCACGGTCGGCTGCGCTGCAGAAGACACGGGATCCAGGCATTAAGGTTCACAGCACACGGTTTTAATCTCCAAACAAAAAAAAAGTCCACAACAATATATACATGTGCCTCTCCAGCAGAGAGGTCAGGGAGTTCTGTTCACTCCCTCACACCCGGCACACCTGCCCTCGTTCCTGTTTCCATTTAACCCTTCCTTCAGCCTGTAGGGAAACAGGATTAACCCTAGAGTGGATTTACTTTCTATCATGGAGTGAGCACAACCGGGGCGAGACATACCGGCCGTCATAGATAACCCCGGTCACAGTCTCACATACCCCCCCCCTCAGTTCAAGCGTGCGGGGTTGAACTCCCGCCATCAAACACGGGCCGCGGGACAAGGCATCGGCGTTGCCCTGCAACCTACCGGCCCTATGTTCAACCGTAAACCGGAAGTTCTGCAGAGAAAGGAACCACCGGGTAACCCGGGCATTCCGTTCCTTGGCGGACCTCATCCAGACCAGTGGAGAGTGATCCGTCACCAAGCGAAACTGCCGTCCCAGCAGGTAATAGCGTAGGGACTCCAAGGCCCACTTGATCGCCAGGCACTCCTTCTCCACTACGCTATAATTCCGCTCGGGAGGGGTGAGCTTCCTACTTAAGAAGGTGACGGGGTGTTCCTCCCCCTGAACCACCTGAGACAGCACTGCCCCCAGGCCGACCTCTGAGGCGTCAGTCTGTACTATGAACTCCTTCCGGAAATCAGGGTGTACAAGAATGGGCTGTCCGCACAGGACCCCCTTCAGGGCCCGGAAGGAGTCCTCGGCCTGCGGAGTCCAGCGCACCATGACGGACTTCTTGCCTTTGAGAAGGTCCGTCAAGGGGGCTGATAGTCCCGCAAAATCCTTTACAAACCTCCTGTAGTATCCCACGATACCCAGGAAGGCCCTAACCTGCTTCGTGGTCAGGGGTCTAGGCCACTTCTGGATCGCCTCAACCTTGTTAATTTGGGGCTTAATCACTCCTTGGCCTATCACGTAGCCCAAGTAGCGGGCTTCCGTGAGTCCCAACGCACATTTCTTGGGATTGGCTGTCAATCCGGCTGTTCGAAGCGCGTCCACCACCGCTTGTACCTGTTCCAAGTGGGTCTGCCAATCGGAGCTGTTAATAATGATGTCATCAAGGTACGCTGATGCATACGCCTGGTGGGGTTCCAGCACTAAGTCCATCAACCTCTGGAACGTGGCTGGAGCGCCATGTAACCCAAAAGGCAAGACAACATAGTGGAAGAGACCCTCCGGCGTAACAAAAGCGGTTTTCTCCTTGGCGGACTCCGTCAGTGCCACCTGCCAGTACCCCTTGGTCAGGTCGAGCGTGGTAAAATACCGCGCCTGTCCCGGCCTATCAATCAGCTCATCCACCCTGGGCATGGGGTAGAGATCGAACTTGGATATTTCGTTCAATCTCCTAAAGTCATTGCAGAACCTTAAGGAGCCATCGGGTTTTGGTATTAGGACAATCGGACTAGCCCATTCACTCCGGGATTTTTCGATGACCCCCAGGCGTAACATTGTCTTTACTTCCTCCGATATGGCTTGTCGTCGAGCCTCCGGTACCCGGTATGACTTCAGGCGTACCTTCAGGTGGGGCTCGGTGACAATATCATGTCGTATCAGACTGGTCCTACCGGGCAGCTCGGAGAAGACATCGGGGTTCTGCTGAACCAACCGTCTGGCCTCTCGCCTCTGAGTCTTGGTGAGGGCTTCTCCAATCCTTACTTCCGGTTCGTCCTCTCCGGAGGTCGCTGGAGCCGGAGGTGAACGACCCGAAGAGGAGGAAGATGGGGAAAAAACAGCCATCAGGCTTTCCCGTTCCTGCCAGGGTTTTAATAGGTTGACATGGTATATTTGTTCAGGTTTCCGCCTACCGGGCTGCAATACTTTATAGTTAACCACCCCGACTCTTTCCTTTATCTCGTAGGGGCCTTGCCACTGAGCCAGGAATTTACTCTCCGCCGTGGGGATTAATACCAACACCCGATCCCCGGGTTTAAAGGTCCGCACGGTGGCTTGTCTATTGCAGCGGCCGCTTTGCGCGGCCTGAGCCTCCTGTAAAAGCACCTTCACAATTGGCATAACCGCGCTTATGCGGTTCTGCATACCCAAAATGTGTTCAATCACACTTTTATGGGGGGTGGGCTCTTGCTCCCATGTTTCCTTTGCCAGGTCCAACAATCCCCGGGGATGTCGCCCGTATAACAACTCAAAAGGCGAAAACCCCGTGGATGCCTGTGGCACCTCACGGATGGCAAACATCAAATAGGGAAGCATCATATCCCAGTCTTTCCCGTCTTTTGAAATCACCCTTTTTAGCATGGTTTTCAGGGTTTTATTGAAACGCTCGACTAAACCGTCCGTTTGAGGATGATACACAGACGTACGCAACTGCTTGATCTGGAGTAGCCGGCATAGCTCTTTGGTCACTTTAGACATGAATGGGGTCCCCTGATCCGTAAGGATCTCCTTGGGCAACCCCACCCGGCAGAACACAGCAAACAACTCCCGAGCTATAAGCTTTGCTGCAGTATGTCTGAGAGGTATCGCCTCGGGATACCGGGTGGCATAGTCAACGATCATTAGGATGTGTTGGTGCCCTCGAGCAGACTTTACGAGGGGCCCCACCAGATCCATCCCTATCCGTTCAAAAGGGACTTCTATAATGGGTAACGGTACCAACGGACTGCGGAAATGGGTCAGGGGTGCGGTAAGCTGACACTCCGGGCAGGTTTCGCAGAACCGTTTTACCTCCCCAAAGACTCCGGGCCAATAGAACCTTTGCAATATTCGCTCCTGCGTTTTCTTGACCCCTAGGTGGCCACTCATCAGGTGTTTATGAGCCAAGTCGAGGACCCGCCGACGATGCGGCTGGGGCACCACCAACTGCTCTACCCCCACGCCCCGTATTTCATCTACCCGGTAGAGTAAATCCTGCTTAAGAGCGAAATGGGGGTACCCTACCTGGGCACCGGGCAGCTGTGCCACCCCGTCAATTACTGTCACCCGACTCCGGGCATGTATTAATGTAGGGTCCTGGAGTTGGGCAGTCCCAAACGTATCCAGGGACGCCTCCAACTCCGGGATGGGTTCGACCGTCTCAGCCTCTCCTGCCAATACCTCTAGGGGCGACCTATCGGGTTCACATTCTGTCCCTATCATGGGGACCCCTACGGCAGGTGTCCCGGATTCAGGATTGTAGGGCTCAGGTCCCGGACTGACCAATATCTGAGGAGACTTAGGGGGTCCCTTCCATAAAGTCCAAAAATAGGGCAGATCCCTTCCTAGGATCACGTCATAAGGAAGAGTGTTAAGAAGTCCCACCTCATGTTGCACCTGACCGCAAGGTGCTGTGATGGTGACAATCCCCGTGGGATAGTCTCGGCGGTCCCCATGTATGCAAACCACCCCCACGGTACGTCCTGTGGCCTTTACTTTAGCCCTCAAGGTGGATCGCACAAGGGTCACTAAGCTTCCGGAATCCAACAATCCTGTAACCGGACATCCATTCACCTGTATTTGGCACAAGTGGGGCTCCGTCTCTGGGGAGACCAGGTCAGCGGTACACACCACCTGAGCATACATTGAACCCCGCCGGGTAACCCCACAATCCATGGGCTCCGTGGTGAGTGGACACTGGGCTTCCATATGTGTCGCCCTGGGCAAGCCAGGGGACACAGATAACAACACCACTACACCCCACACTCCAGGTAGGCACACCTGCTAACCAGAAATCCTTGTTGCCTCCCTCCAGGAGTCTGTGATGCACACCAGGGGGTGGGCCAGGTGGTTGGCTCCGCCCACCAAGGAGCTCACAACTCTGGAGGCAGGAAGTGACCAGGCAGAACTGTCAGGGACATGAACGAGTGAACAGCAGAGTAGCCCAGGCAGGGGCTAGAGGAAACAACCAGAAGTGAAAGTGAAGGAAAGGAAAGTGGAAAAGGAGGAAAGCAAGAAGTGGTGACAGAGCAGAGAGAAGGAGAAGCCTGAGAGCCCAGCTGTGTGTAGGGCTAGAACAGCAAGGTCAGCGACGGCGGTGACTGTCCGGAGGGGGACCGTTTGGAAGTTCCTGGAAGGACCCCG
Organism: Anomaloglossus baeobatrachus; assembly: GCF_048569485.1. Lineage (NCBI taxonomy): Eukaryota > Metazoa > Chordata > Amphibia > Anura > Aromobatidae > Anomaloglossus > Anomaloglossus baeobatrachus. The sequence goes on from NC_134360.1 coordinate 42,881,953, forward strand.
TTGGCTGTGTGCCCGGTGGTCTGGAGCAGTGTTCCGAAGGACAGTCAGCACCAGGGCAGGGGCCTCTCGGACCCCGGCAAGGCTAGGAGTCGCCCAATTTGCCGAATCCGTCAGTGAAGGGGACGCAGATCCCCCAGCAACAAAGTCCCGATTGACGGCAACAGCCTGACCATTACCGGGGAGACACCGCCACCGCCAAGGCACCAGTTTCCCCAGGGCCAGCGCCTGCGGGCAAAGTGTAGAGCTCCTCCGGCCCAGATTGCAGTCGGGGAGCGGGTAACCGGAGGGAATCCACCGCTACCATCAGACAAACAGGTGCAAGGAAGAGAGACGTCACCGTCACCTACCGGGAGTGCAGGTGCAACCGTCTGTGGGACCGTCCTACCAGCCGTTGGTTTACCGTACAAACTGTGTCCGTGTCTCAGGCTGAGTGAGTACCACAGTGCCGCAAGGCACAGCGCTGCCCCCGCGCCCCTGCGCCCTCCAGGCCCTACACTTCACATCTCTTCACCGGGCCCCGGGATCACCAACCCCTACCCACGGAGGGGCAACACAACACCTGGCTGCTCCCATCACCATCCCCGGGACCCCCACACTGAGCAGCGGTGGTGCCATCACCACAACCGTGGGTGGCGTCACGAACTATAATCCCAACAAACACCCCCCCTTTCACTCACGGGCGAGGAGCGTCGCTCGAGACACCCCGGGATCCGGCCCGCAGCTCGAGCCACCAGGAGCAACTGCCGGACCCGAGCAGAAGGGGTGAGCACCCTCCTCCCCGCCCGCGACAACTTGGCGTCACGAACAGGATCTTACCGCTCTGCCGTCTGGTAGAGGTGCGCCTTGTTACCGCCGGAGGCATCCGGCAGAAAAATTTCAGAAGTCGCCATCTTTGGCGCGAAAAGTTCCCGCTCGAGCGTCTTCTCGAGCAGTAGAGGCGCGAAGGCCAAAACTCCGCCCCGAGAGAGGAGGGGCCGGAAAGAGCTAAGGGGGACGGAAACAAGATGTCTGCGCCCGACGAAGCCGCTGGAGGAGCGGTGGTCGCAGCCGCAGCGGCACCCGCGGATGGGAATGGGCCTGCCCAGGTCCCGGCCGTACTGGCGGGAGGTGCCGCGGCCCCCGCGCTTGCTCAGGTCATGCCGTTTTCCTTGCCCTATGCGCCCGGAGCTGTTTGGCTACCGCAGTATGACGGGAAACCGGATGCCTTGCAGGCCTTCCGGAAAAAGCTTAACCCGTTGCTAGAGCTGTACCCCCTAACTGATAAGCAACGTGCAGCGATAGTGCTAGGCCAGCTAACCGGTGCGGCGGAGCAGGAAGCGGAGACCTGGACCGAGGGGGACCGGCTCTCTGTAGCCACCATCTTCGAGAAGCTACAGACTGCCTTCGAGACCCGGACTGAAGCTGAGCTGAGGATGCAGTTTTACCAGTGCCGGCAACGAGCTGGGGATAGCATTCGGGACTATGCTCTACGTCTGCAGGCCGCCCTCCGCACGCTGAAGCGGGTGAACGCTATTAATGAGGCGGATAGCAATAAGATGTTAGTGGAGCAATTTGCGCAGGGGATGAGGTCCCCTGAGGATCGTAAACAACTCCGGCTGTGGGCCCTGGAACACCCTGATGTGGACTTCGCTGTGTTAAAGGAGCGGGCTATCAAAGCACTACAGCCCCCAGCTGCTGAAGCTCTGGAACCCGTCCTGTGGCCCGTCGAGACAGCTCCCGTTGTGGCGACCCCAGCCAAACCAACCTCCTTACTACCCGCAGCCTCGAGTAGCACAGTGGAAGAACTGGCAGCCCAGGTCCGTCGCCTGGACGGAGACCTTGCCAAAATCCTTGCTGCGCTTCAACCTCTGACCAGATCTCAGCCCCCAGCGCAGATACAGCTTGCTGACAGTCCCGAAGATGTTCCCTGGATGCAGCAGAGAAGCGCTAACAACCCACGGAGCAGACCTCCAATCTGCTACAAGTGCCGTAAGCCGGGCCATGTTTACCGACAGTGCCCGTTAAACGAGCAACCCCTGGGGCCCCGGGCCAATCCTCAGGAGTAGAACACCGTGGCCCCCCGGACTGGCGAGACCGATACGTCGGGGCCCGCCCTATCATCCCTGTGGCTGTGGACGGCATACCCGTGATGGCTCTCTTGGACACTGGATCACAGGTAACTACCATACCGTACACATTGTATCAGCGATATTGGGCCACAGACGAGCTAGTGCCTCCAGACAATAGTATAAATTTGATTGCCGCTAATGGACTTCCATTGACCCAGGTGGGGTATAAAGAGGTGGCTATGACAGTGGGGCAAGCTGAACTGCAACACCAGGGTATGATTGTGATCATGAATGAGCCTAGTGATCATAACCCGAAAATAGTGTTGGGAACCAATGTGATGGAACACTGCATGGCTGATGTGCTGAACCTTTTGCAGCAGCTAGCCGCCACGGCGGCGGGGAGCCGGCAGAGGGCTGTGCAGCGTGAGATCCGCGCCCTGATGTACCGCCAGCATGTAAGCTCAACCGGAGGGGAGATTGGTGGAGTGCGAGTGATGGATGTCGCTCCATTGACTGTGCCCCCTAGGAGTGAGATGATGATCTGGTGTAGGGCAGCAGTAGGGCCTCAGGGGCGTGACTACCCTGCGATGATGGAGCCCATGCCTTCCGAGCACTGGCCCACTGTAGTGGCCGCCCGAGGGGTGGTAGATGTGAAGAAAGGGAGAGTGCCTGTGAGAGTGTTGAACTGTGGGGAGGAAGAAGTCAGGCTCCCCCGGTATGCCACCATTGCCAAGCTGCTCACCCTGGACCCTCACACTATCCAGGAAGCCCGTCCATCCACACTCCCACCTACCACCAGCACTTCCCCACCCCAGGGGGACACCAAGGAGTGGCACCAACAGCTACATGTGGGCACTGATGATACCCCTACACATCACAGGGCAGGGGTACACAGGGTAGTGCAGGAGTACGAACAGGTTTTCAGTAAGCACCCCCTAGACTTTGGGCAGATCAAGGGGGTCCAACACCACATTCCCACGGGTGAACATCCCCCTATCAAAGAGACGTATAGACCTATTCCCCCTGCACATTATCAGTGTGCCAAAGATATGTTGAAGAATATGAAGGAGGCAGGGGTTATTCGGGACAGTTGTAGTCCCTGGGCCGCTCCGTTGGTACTGGTCAAGAAGAAGGATGGTACCATGCGGATGTGTGTGGACTACCGGAAGATCAACCAGATAACCCATAAAGATGCCTATCCATTGCCTCGTATTGAAGAATCTTTGGCTGCACTGAGAACTGCAAACTACTTCTCGACCCTTGACCTCACCAGCGGATACTGGCAAGTGGCCGTGGCCCCCGAAGACCGGGAAAAGACCGCCTTCACCACCCCGATGGGGCTATGCGAATTCAATAGCATGCCGTTTGGGCTGTGCAATGCCCCCGGGACCTTCCAACGATTGATGGAGTGCTGTCTGGGACATTTAAACTTCGAGACCGTCCTGTTGTATTTGGATGATGTGATTGTTTATTCCCAGACGTATGAGGCCCATCTGGAGCACCTGGCCGAGGTGTTCGCGTCCCTTGCCAAGTTCGGGATGAAGTTGAAGCCCTCGAAGTGCCATCTGCTGAAACCCAGGGTGCAGTATCTAGGACACGTGGTGAGTGCGGATGGTGTCGCCCCCGACCCGGAGAAGATCACTGCCATCCAGAGCTGGCCGAGACCAACCACAGTGAGGGAAGTAAGGCAGTTCCTGGGTCTGGTGGGGTACTATCGGCGCTTTATAAAGGGGTACACGAAGATGGCTGCCCCCATGCAAGATCTCCTCGTGGGACAGACCAAAGGTGGTAGACCTATTGGAGCCCCACTGTTGTGGGAGGACAAGCATGAGGAGTCCTTTGGCCAGTTGAAGGCGGCCTTGACCGGAGAAGAGGTCTTGGCGTACCCTGACTATGGGCGCCCGTTCATCCTCCACACGGACGCCAGTAACGTGGGGTTAGGAGCGGTCTTGTCCCAGGTCCAGGATGGGAAGGAGAAGGTGATTGCCTACGCCAGCCGAAAACTCCGGCCGACCGAAAGGAACCCTGAGAACTATAGCTCCTTCAAGCTCGAGCTATTGGCGTTGGTGTGGGCTATCACAGAGCGGTTCCGCCACTACCTGGCGGCGGCAAAATTCACCGCGTTTACGGACAACAATCCGCTAACTCACCTGGACACGGCCAAGTTGGGCGCGCTGGAGCAGCGGTGGGTAGCCCGGTTAGCCAACTATGATTTCACCATAAAGTACCGAGCTGGTCGTGTCAACATCAATGCAGATGCACTCTCCCGGATGCCCCATTTGTCAGAGGAGGGGTGTGAGGATGACGACCTCGAGGAGATTGAGTTGCCTGCGTTTCACCAGCCGCCTACTGAGAAGGTACAAGTATGTCAGCAACGGGCGGACCTGGACCCGCGGCCCAGTCAAGAGTGGCAGGACGCCCAGAACCAAGCGCCGGCTGTCCGCCTTGTCAAGACCCTGGTGGAACAAGGTGCTATGGGAATAGACCCTGCCGCTCCAGCCGAAGCCCAACGCTTGTGGAAAGAACGAAAACGGCTCTACCTACACCAAGGGAGGCTGTACCGTGAGCTGATCAACCCAAAGACCCATGAGAAAATATGCCAGTTGATCGTTCCTCAAGCTGAGGTTGCTACTGTCCTGCGGGCATACCATGATGGTGCTGGCCACTTCGGGTGGAAGAAGCTGGAGATGCTGTTGAGGGAGCGGTTCTATTGGAGTGGGATGCGTGAATCGGTGGAAGCCTGGTGCCGAGAGTGCGGTCCTTGTACGCTGAGGAGAAAGGACGAGACTAGCCAGAGGGCACCGTTACATCCCATAGTCACCCATCAGCCGCTGGAGCTGGTCGCCCTGGACCATGTCAAACTCACCCCTAGCCGAAGTGGGTACACCTACGCGTTGACCATGGTAGACCACTACTCAAGATTCATGGTGGTAGTCCCCGTTAAGGACTTGACTGGTCGAACCGCTGCCCGAGCGTTCCAGGCCTATTTTTGCCGACCCCATGGGTACCCCGAGAAGGTGCTGACTGACCAAGGCCCGGCTTTTGAAGCAGAAGTGTTTCACGAATTCTGCCAGTTGTACGGCTGCAAGAAGATCCGGACCACTCCGTACCACGCCCAGACCAACGGCATGTGCGAGAAAATGAATCACTTGGTCCTGGGGCTCCTCAAGACACTACCGCTGGAAGAACGGAACATGTGGCCGGAAAAGTTACCCGACTTGGTCGACATGTACAATAATATCCCATCCAGCTCGACGAAGTGCACCCCAGCGTATTTGATGAGGGCCCGGCCTGGCCGCCTACCGGTGGATCTGGAGATGGGGTTGGAGGCTCCGGAAGCACTCCCTTCAACAGCAGAGTGGGAAAGTCGGAGGAGGGCCCAGTACCGGCAAATCCAGGAGTATGTAGAGAAAAACCTCAGTCGAAGTCGAGAACAGCAAGAGCACCGGTTCAACCAGAAGGCGCCTGCAGGTCCTTTCCAGCCAGGAGATGTGGTGCTGAAACGGAAGAGAAAAGCCCACAAACTGGATGATAAGTGGGAGCAGGTCCCTTATGTTGTACAACCCACCGAGTGGGACAATGGGAAGACCTACCAGATCAGTCGTGACCAAGGGGGCACCCTGGCCACAGTATCTCGGGACCATCTAAAAAAATGCCCCCAGCGTTGAAAACAGAGGCTGAAGTACCGATTCCTCCACCGGTGGAAAAGGCAGCAGAGGTGATCCACACTGTCATGGGTGACTTCCCAGCAAACTGGCCTACACAGAACGGCGCGGTGATACTTCCAGTGATACTGTTCCCACAACCCGTGGATGAAAAAGTAGTGGAAGCGGTTAACCGTGAGCCAGAACCAGTGCCAGTGCCCAGGGATGAACCTGTACCCAGCCCCCCTGCACCTCCGCCTGCCCCACACTCTAGCAGGGAGGAGGAACCGATTGTTCCCTCTACCCCACTGTCTAGCACCACTGACACCGGGCCCCGGAGGTCCACCCGTTCCAACCTAGGTAGACCCCCACTTAGGTACAGGGAGACCGTTCTATGAGTAAGAGGGGCCCGCAAATGTAAAAGAGTGTTGTAAGTTTGTTTGAAAAAGTTAAAAGTTGGAAAGTTTTGCCAAAGATAATGAAAATGATTACCCGAGAAGTCACCTGATTTATTTTGTGATTAGCAACCGGCTGGAGCCGGCACCGTTGTCCCCGTGGGGACCGTTAAAAGTTTAAAAATGCATGGGAACTGGCCATGGACAAGCCCGTGAACTCTGCAGGGCAACCACAAACGTTAGTGGCTTGTAAATATGTTGGGTACCGTTACCGTTTCCGCAATGCCGCCTCCGGAGAGGCAGGTTGGAGGGAGGGCCCTGAGCAGAGCAGGCCAGGGCCCAGCCACCAAAGGGACCGGTGGCTACCCTCTGGAGGGAAGGACAGATCCCGCTCGGGTGACTTGTGCTGGACTGTGGGTCAAGGGGTGCTGCCTGGGTTTTAGGGGCAGCATCAGGGCCAGGTTGCTTGGGTGGGAGAGAGCGGAAACCGTGACTGTACACCGTTGAAACGTTAAAAGTAAAATGTGCCTCCCGTCTTGGGAAGAGTTGATTGAAAATGCTTATGTTATGTTTAACCTGTTATCCCCTTTTTACAGAAAAATAAAACCGGTGTAGGACGGCAGCCCGCGGACGGTCTGCATTTTGCTAAGGGGGAATGTGTCGCCCTGGGCAAGCCAGGGGACATAGATAACAACACCACTACACCCCACACTCCAGGTAGGCACACCTGCTAACCAGAAATCCTTGTTGCCTCCCTCCAGGAGTCTGTGATGCACACCAGGGGGTGGGCCAGGCGGTTGGCTCCGCCCACCAAGGAGCTCACAACTCTGGAGGCAGGAAGTGACCAGGCAGAACTGTCAGGGACATGAACGAGTGAACAGCAGAGTAGCCCAGGCAGGGGCTAGAGGAAACAACCAGAAGTGAAAGTGAAGGAAAGGAAAGTGGAAAAGGAGGAAAGCAAGAAGTGGTGACAGAGCAGAGAGAAGGAGAAGCCTGAGAGCCCAGCTGTGTGTAGGGCTAGAACAGCAAGGTCAGCGACGGCGGTGACTGTCCGGGGGGGGGACCGTTTGGAAGTTCCTGGAAGGACCCCGTTGGCTGTGTGCCCGGTGGTCTGGAGTGTTCCGAAGGACAGTCAGCACCAGGGCAGGGGCCTCTCGGACCCCGGCAAGGCTAGGAGTCGCCCAATTTGCCGAATCCGTCAGTGAAGGGGACGCAGATCCCCCAGCAACAAAGTCCCGATTGACGGCAACAGCCCGACCATTACCGGGGAGACACCGCCACCGCCAAGGCACCAGTTTCCCCAGGGCCAGCGCCTGCGGGCAAAGTGTAGAGCTCTTCCGGCCCAGATTGCAGTCGGGGAGCGGGTAACCGGAGGGAATCCACCGCTACCATCAGACAAACAGGTGCAAGGAAGAGAGACGTCACCGTCACCTACCGGGAGTGCAGGTGCAACCGTCTGTGGGACCGTCCTACCAGCCGTTGGTTTACCGTACAAACTGTGTCCGTGTCTCAGGCTGAGTGAGTACCACAGTGCCGCAAGGCACAGCACTGCCCCCGCGCCCCTGTGCCCTCCAGGCCCTACACTTCACATCTCTTCACCGGGCCCCGGGATCACCAACCCCTACCCACGGAGGGGCAACACAACACCTGGCTGCTCCCATCACCATCCCCGGGACCCCCACACTGAGCAGCGGTGGTGCCATCACCACAACCGTGGGTGGCGTCACGAACTATAATCCCAACAAACACCCCCCCTTTCACTCACGGGCGAGGAGCGTCGCTCGAGACACCCCGGGATCCGGCCCGCAGCTCGAGCCACCAGGAGCAACTGCTGGACCCGAGCAGAAGGGGTGAGCGCGGTGTGCTGACACCCTCCTCCCCGCCCGCGACACATATGTCCCACCCGCTGGCACCACCAACATCTAATGGGGACGGAAACCCCCTTGACGGGTTGTCGTTTAGGGTACAGAACCTTCCGGACCTCAGGATTGGCGGCCGCGGCCTCAGGCGGGACGGTAGGGGACTCCTGCACCGTTGTCGGTGGTGGGTCCTTGGCCCTAGGCTTGGAGGGGCCGGACCGACGGGCGGTACGCAAAGTCTCAGTGTCCCGTATCAAGTCCTGCGTAGCCACATGCCGCTCTACCAGGGACACTAACTGGTCCAGGGTACTCGGGTCACCCTGTCCTACCCACCGTTGAACGGTGACGGGTAAAGTGCGCACAAAACGATCCACTACTACCCTTTCCACCATCTGCGCCGGGCTCAGAGTGTCAGGCTGCAACCATTTTTTTACAAGATGCAACAAGTCATAGGCCTGGGAGCGTACGGGTTTGGCTTCCTCATAGAACCACTGATTTACCCGCTGAGCCCGTACATAGGTATTCACCCCCAACCGTGCCAGTATTTCGGCTTTTAGGGTCACATAGTCAATGGCGTCCTCGGTACAGAGGTCCAGGTACGCTTTTTGGGGTTCCCCCGTCAGATAGGGCGACAATACCTCAGCCCACTGGGGGGTCGGCAGCTTTTCCCGCTCGGCCACCCGCTCAAACACCGCCAGGAACGCTTCCACATCGTCCCCCGGGGTCATCTTTTGCAACGCTTGTCTCACCGCTTTCCGGACGCTGCCGTCATCACCCGGTCCCGGGGTTGTTGCTGCCGGTCCGGCACGGATCGACTTGGCCAGGAGAACCATCTGTTCTTGGTGCCTTTTTTCCTGCGCTTGCAAGGATTGCTGCTGACGTTCCAACGCCCGGAGCAGGTGTGCATTGGTCTGTTGCTGCTGTGCATTAGCCTTTTGTAGCTGTGCATTAGTCTGTTGCTGCTGCCTTAGTACGTCCTCCATGGCGTCACCGGGTTTGGGCTGTAGTATAGCCGCTCGGATCCAGGACATGTGCTGCTGGGTCACCAGGGATGATGCTACACCTCACCGGCTGTCATGCCCGCATTCTCCACCATATGTGAGGTAGCACGGTCGGCTGCGCTGCAGAAGACACGGGATCCAGGCATTAAGGTTCACAGCACACGGTTTTAATCTCCAAACAAAAAAAAAGTCCACAACAATATATACATGTGCCTCTCCAGCAGAGAGGTCAGGGAGTTCTGTTCACTCCCTCACACCCGGCACACCTGCCCTCGTTCTTGTTTCCATTTAACCCTTCCTTCAGCCTGTAGGGAAACAGGATTAACCCTAGAGTGGATTTACTTTCTATCATGGAGTGAGCACAACCGGGGCGAGACATACCAGCCGTCATAGATAACCCCGGTCACAGTCTCACATTGGTTTTAAGAGTGTTTTGCCAAGTATTTAAAGGGATTGGATACGGCTGTAAAGAAGGCGATTAATTTTATTATACTGATTCAATGATTACAGAAAATAGGAAATAGTGTGATATTGCGTACATTTTGCATATTATAAATCACAAAGGTAAAGTACTTACATTGCACACAGGAAAAACTTCACCAGGAGTTACAAACATTATCTGTTCGGGAACATCAGCTGTGAGAAGCAAAACACTGAAGACAGAGAAATTCCTCTAATCCACACTGTGGCATCACGGGCATCCCCTTTTGCCCCACAGGTTAACAGGCCTCTGACTTTGCTGAAATCTTCAACAGTTTATATCTCTTTTAAAAACAAATGCTTACGTACACAAGTGTTACACAAACTCTAACAGGTTCTATTCCTCCAATATAGTATCCCTCTGAGTGGCCAACTCTTCAGATGTCAATCTACATCGGACAAATTCGTCACCGGAATGAGATATGCCAAAGGCTCCTGGTTTCAAATGTTTTACCATACTATAAACACGGGCACATTCTCACTAAACATTGATAAGAGAACTATGTGATACTTAGTGATGCTATAAACATGTTCTTTCTCACTAAACATTGATACTAAAATTATAAAGGCCACTTTACACACAGCGACATCACTAGCGATGTCGCTGGTGAAAGCACCTGCCCCCATCGGTTGTGCGTCACGGGCAAATCGCTGCCTGTGGCTCACAACATTGCTAGGACCCTTCACACATACTTACCTGCCTAGCGACGTCGCTGTGGCAGGCAAATCGCCTCCTTTCTAAGGGGGCAGTTCGTGCGGCATCACAGCGGCGTCACTAAGCTGCCCCCCAATAGAAGCAGATGGGTGGAGATGAGCGGGACGAACATCCCACCCACCTCCTTCCTTCCTCATTGCGGGCGGCTGCAGGTAAGGTTATGTTCCTCGTTCCTGCGGTGTCACACGTAGCGATGTGTGCTGCCGCAGGAACGACGAACAACCTGCGTTCTGCAACAGCAGCAACATTTGGCTTTAGAACGACGCGTCAACGATCAACGATTAGGTGAGTAATTTTGATCGTTAACGGTCATTCCTGCGTGTCACACGCAACGACGTCGCTAACGAGGCCGGATGTGCGTCACGAATTTCGTGACCCCAACAACATCTCGTTAGCAATGTCGTTGTGTGTAAAGCCTCCTTAAGTCCAGGTGTATGGGAAAATTACAGAAAAACAAGCTAATATAAACTAAACTGCTACAGTCTAATATCTTAAAGAGTTTCTTAAAGACAGACTACTAATATGGATTCCTGATGGCCACTAACATGTTAGCACTAAAGAGAGAAAAAAAGCTATTTTTATAACTGCGTTCCATGAAACATTTTTTAAAATTTGCCTTGTATAGTCTCTGTATTGCACTGTGTATTGCTTACTACAGAATGAGGTAACTGAGAACCAGTCAGTGAGCTCGTTCTGACCATCTGAAGGGGATTTTGTAACTGTTATTTATTCCCCGAGTTGGTTTCAGCTGATTTATGGCCACAGACCACATCAAAGTTAAATGTGTAGAGCAATAAAGTAAAACGTTGCAATAAAAATGTTGCATAATGATTGCAAATTGATTTTTCACCCCAAATAAATTTAAGCAAAAAAAAACAAAAAAGTGGCAAGCAAGCGACTTCTCTAATTTTTAGCACGAAGGAGAATAACAAAAAAAATCTCCTGTTCATTGCTGGAGGATGGCAGTCGTACAATATCCGCGATGTGTGGCGGAAATACACGGGTATGTTACACTAATACCAGATTCCTCCACATAATGCTCTGAACAGACTTAGATAAACTCCGGCTTATCTCTAATTCATCATCGAGGTCTTTGCTGTCACGAGTAGTTAATGCATCTTTTGTAAAGCCCATTACATGTTTGATTAAAAGCCTCCGGACCCTTCTAATGCATCATTACATCCAAATCCACTCAGAGCGCCAGGTGACGGGGAAGGCAATAAATGAGACACTTTGGCGGCATTTATCTCAGATGCATCATAGAAGGATATGGGCCCTCCAGGACACTGTAGAAACGCAATTGCAAAAACAAAACTCAGGTCTATAGGGTTAGGGCTACGCAAAAGGCAAAGCAGAAGACATCCCCCCATTACCCTAACGCCACACAAAAATAGTGCCCCTAATGAAGCCCCACACTATAATACTCCCACAGGGTATGACATCCCAAAGATTCCCCTCAAACATTGATGCCTCCCACATTGTGATGCCTTTACAGTGTCCCCCCACAATAATGCCAATAGCTCTACTATACAAAAGACACCCCCTACACATTATGATGTCCCCACACAATAATTCCCCCTAACAATCCTACTATACAAGATGCCCCCAGTGCCCCACACACAAAAAATGCCCACTACACATTATGCTGCCCACACAGTTGTTCCCCCCCCCACACAAAATATTGCCCCCTTCTGCCCTCCCCATAAGCACACACAATAAGGAGCCCCCACATCACAATGCTGATGCTTCAGACTCGACCACTATATTATATATATATATATATATATATATATATATATATATATATATATATATATATATATATATATATAAATAAAGAACAAACATGGTTTTAATTTATTATTTTGATAACAGCAGTATAGGTGAACATAAGTTACTTGATGATATTGTAATATTTTTTCTCCTCCTGGACTAATATTGAACTCTCAATTAATGGGTAAAATTATATACAGTCAATACAGATTTCTCCATTCCGGAGCTGTGCAATTGGGGGGGGGGGGCAGTTAGTCTTGTAAAAATAAATGGAGGAGTGTATAGGAGGGAGGAGCTAGAGGCAGACACATACAGAGGGGGAGGAGCTATGAGGCAGTCACAGACAGGGGGAGGAGCTAATAGCAGACAGACAGGGGGGGAGCTAGAAGCAGACAGAGGGGGAGCTAGAGGCAGACAGAGGGGGAGCTAGAGGCAGACAGAGGGGGAGCTAGAGGCAGACAGAGGGGGAGCTAGAGGCAGACAGAGGGGGAGCTAGAGGCAGACAGAGGGGGAGCTAGAGGCAGACAGAGGGGGGAGCTAGAGGCAGACAGAGGGGGGAGCTAGAGGCAGACAGAGGGGGGAGCTAGAGGAGGACAGAGGGGGGAGCTAGAGGAGGACAGAGGGGGGAGCTAGAGGAGGACAGAGGAGGGAGCTAGAGGAGGACAGAGGGGGGAGCTAGAGGAGGACAGAGGGGGGGAGCTAGAGGCAGACAGAGGGGGAGCTAGAGGCAGATAGAGGGGGAGCTAGAGGCAGACACAGACAGAAGGGGGACACAGACAGAGGGGGAGCTAGAGGCAGATAGAGACATTTTCTGCAAATTCTCCCAATATGGCAGTCACATTTCTCCATAAGACTTTATGAGCACCATCTGCCATCATTATCTCAGAAATGGGAAAATCTTTATTCATTGAAGACATATTTTACCATAGAAATCAGAATTTTGAGAATGAATTATCAGTTCAGGAAGAGAAAGATGCGGAGTTCTCTGAGAGTGTCTTATTTTCATATGTACAATTGATTTGTGGGGCAGGGGAGGGGTAGGGATAGACGGTTACTCTCTAACTATATGTGCCTCCTACTAAAGACAGAAATACGATTGGAAGTGGGGCTTGCTGCCCTCCTCTTGGAGTTTTTCTTATGTAGCGGTGGGTTAGGGTTGTATTTTGGACAGTGGAGAGGTGGGGGAATATTTAGACACTTTAGACTCATATTTTTTTCATTTGGAAACGTTCATGCTTCCTCCCAATTTAGGACTGTTCAACTGGATCCAGGATGGTCAGGAGGCATGGCTATAGGAGTTGGAGAAGGAGCAATAGCAGCTAGTCGAAAAGATTCATATGTGCTATGTGGAGACACCAGTATTATAAGTGTCACATGGAAGAGGGGGAATCCATTACAGAGATCGCTTGGGGGCCTTAGAGCTTCAATACACAAATCTGGCCTATGTTTTTGTTCCCCAACATTTGCAAAAACATTGAGCCACATGTTGAAATTAAACCATGGAGTGGCTTGTACTGGTCACATCTACGGTGGCTCAGTGGTTAGCACTGCAGTCTTGCAGTGCTGGGGTCCTGGGTACAAATCCTACCGGGGACAATATCTGCAAGGAGTTTGCATGTTCTCCCGGTGTTTGAGTGGGTTTCCACCGGGTTCTCCGGTTTCCTCCCACACTACAGACACATCCTGATAGGGAATTTAGATTGTGAGCCCTGATGGGGACAGTGTTGCCAATGTATTTAAAGCCCTATGGAATTAATATCGCTATATAATGAATAAATATTATATCTAAAAGACTGCCAGAGATCCACTCATAGGTGGTCACCGCTACTTAGATCACCATGTGTGGAGCTACTTGTCTATTACATTAAATAACATCATGCTCTTGCCAGTACCCAAAGTTTGGTGCCTCAGAGTGACCTTTGACTCTGCCTTATACTTCACACCACACATCCAATCCTTCACCACCTCCTGCCGTCTTCAACTCAAAAATATTTCCAGAATCCGTCCTTTCCTCAATTATCATTCTACAAAAATGCTAGTGCATGCCCTCATAATCTCCCGGCTCGATTACTGCAACATCCTCCTCTGTGGCCTCACTGCTAACACGCTCGCCCCTCTCCAGTCCATCCTTAATTCTGCTGCCCGAACAATCCACCTCTCTCCTCATTACCACCCCACTTCCCCCCTCTATTGGCTCCCTATCCTCCACCGTATCCAATTCAAACTACGAACACTGACCTACAAAGCCATCCATAATCTGTCTCCTCCGTATATCTCCGGCTACACTCCAACACGTAATCTCTGGTTCTCCCTAGATCTCCTTATCTCCTCCTCTCTCATTCGCTCCTCATGCAATTGACTTCTCCCGAGCATCTCCTGTCTTCTGGAATTCACTGTCTCAACACGTCAGATTATCTGCTACACTTGCAAGAAGAACTTGAAAACCTATCTATTCAGAAGTGCCTATAATCTCCAATGACCTCGCTGCCTCACCACCTCCCGAGCTGATGCTTCACCACCACCCGAGCTGATGCCTCACCACCTCCCGAGCTGATGCCTCACCACCACCCGAGCTGATGCCTCACCACCACCCGAGCTGATGCCTCACCACCACCCGAGCTGATGCCTCACCACCACCCGAGCTGATGCCTCACCACCACCCGAGCTGATGCCTCACCACCACCCGAGCTGATGCCTCACCACCACCCGAGCTGATGCCTCACCACCACCTGAGCTGCCGCCTCACCACTGTGCCAGATCTGCTGCCCGACCAACACCCTACCTACTGTCTCCTCCCCAATATCCTATAGAATGTAAGTCCACAAGGGCAGGGCCCTCTTCCCTCTGTACTAGTCTGTCTATTGTAACTTGTATATGTATTATGTATGTAACCCCCTTCTCATGTACAGCACTATGGAATCAATGGTGCTTTATAAATAAATAATAATAATAAAGAACGTTTTCAAAAACTAACTAGAAGTGATGTTTTAAACATTTTTCTATGGTGTGAACTTTACACCGTTTCATTGCCACAGTTTGTCAAGCTTCTCAATTTTAGTGTGACTAGTCACGACTAAATGTGGCCATGAAGCCCCAAAGTAAGGTGTAAGCTATGTTTTTGAGAATTTTTTTTGTTAAATTTCTCAGAATTCTAATGATTTTATTGAATGGACAGTGAAGTGTGTGATTTAAGTCCATAGATGAAAACATCCAATTTATTTTTAATTTTTCTTTTCTTAAAAACCATTAAGAGATCATTAAAGCCTGAGAAAATTTGCTCTTAGGACTTACTATTAGGTGCCAGTAGGTCAAAGCTGAATATTCTGCTTCGGAATCTCATTACATGTTTTTTTCTCTCCTTTCGAAAAAAGTATTGTTCCTTTGTTCCATATGGGATCTTAGTTTTTCTTGCAAAAAGATCAAGGTAAAATTCCTTTCCGACTAAATGGGCTAAGGAACCCATTACGGTACTTCTATTGTAGATGAGACTATTTTGGACTGCCTTGCTTAACTAATACTTTATATAAAAATCTTTAAAAAATGCCCCTTAAAGTGTCATGGTCCTTGTGGGTGTGTCTAGTTAAGCAGGAGTGTTTCCTAAATTCACCATCCATTTCACCACGTAGGAGTTGTTATAAAACTAGTTGAATGATAGGAATCTTATCTGATGGCGATGTTCATATAGCCAGAGTCACACTAGGTACGGGGAAATACTGAGTGAATGACGGAAAGGGATGGGAGGGAAGCCCTGTGTCAAAGGGAGGGGGATATAGTGACTCCTGATAAAATCTTCCTCTGGCCCCTGGCACCCCTGACCTCCCTAGATAGGTTCTGTGGAGACACGGGGCTCAGTGGGTGCTCTCGTCCACTAAAACCCGCCGCCTTTAGAAAGACAGCGTGGCTCAGGGCTCATCGCAACTGAACGCCGGCCTCCTTAACCGTGGGCGTAACACTACTCAGACAACACAGGGTGAGGGAACCACAATAATTAGACTTTATTGGATCCCCAAACAATTAACGGCACATAACACATAACCAGCAAAACACAAATGTAACAGGCAACAGAGTTTCACCCTTCCGCTGGCTCACCAGGGATTTAGAATGTCCATGCCTCAGAGCTTCCAGGGCCGCTTACTCCAGTCCAGCAGCACCCCGCTTTTGGTGGGCACCCACCGAGAAAGGAATAACGCCAGATTTAGGAAGCTGTGTGAGGTCTGCAAAGTCTGTAACAGGTGACTGAACTGTCCCAACCTGAGTGTCCTCCTTAGGTAGTCCTGGTATGATGATACAATCCTGGCAGCCGGAGTAGAAATCCCTAGGCTGTGGATATGGTCTCCAACCGGAACCGGAGTCCCTAGATTGAAGCCATAAGATATCCTGATCCTCTAGTCAGCTCCAAAGAGCTTAGACTGGATCCATTAGCATCCATCAACCTTCATCAACCCTGGTGGCTTAAAGAAGTCCCTTTTATAGCCATAACTGTCCCTTAGGATACACTGCGTCCTCATCGATTGGTTGGACAAGATTGCTTCTCCCATTGGATGAATTTCAAGCTGCATGGATAATGTTCATTTAAATGATGTGCATAGAAAGACTCAGTATATCTACATGGAGTCGGCAAGTCACCGACTAGACAATGGCTACTAAGTTAATTACATTATCAATACACAACTACAAAACAATGATTACTGGAAAAGTCTGGAGAGCAATAGCTAAGCAAACATGACTTAGCACAGATAAGAACAATAGTCTGGCTGAATGTTAAGAAACTTTAACCCATGAGAGTCCATGTCGTCACATCCCTCCTCCTTCTTAATATTAGCCAGACATGATAGGCTTCCGATCATCCTTCTCCTCTTGACGGCATTGTCCTTTTTAATGGTGAGGTCAGCAACAGAGGCTTGCATCTATACACCTCCCCCTGATTACCTCCCCCAAGTTGAGCAGCCATATTGTGGACAAGCACTAAGGTGGGGTCCATGAGTTGGGCCTGCACAAATCTCCCACTATCAATCCTCCCCCAGTCAATAGCCACAGTGTGGTTAGGCTTACTCACGGTTCTTGGCTCAGAAGTGGATGATGGAGACCGGGAATGCAAACCATCCCTGGAAAAGATGTTAGGAAGATCCACATCAGGGTCCTGCTTGGCTTGGAGGTGGGTGATGGCTGCTTCAAACTGACTGGATAGTCCTTGTCCTAGGTCATTCTCCAAAATGACTGGTGTGAGCAGGTAATTCACAAGCCCCACTTTCACTTCCCTTTGAGTGGTATCCGAAACAACAGGCTTGGTGGGGCCATCTATGAACCCCACTTCAACTTCCTCCTGGCTAGTCCCCGAAACAACAGGTGTGGGGAGGCTGTCCATAAACTCCATATGGACCTCTTCCTGGTCAGACCCCAAAGTAACTGGTGTGGGGACGGTGTCCATAAGCTCCACATCAGCCTTGCTCTGATTAGTCTCCACAATGACAGGTGTGGGGAGGCTGTTCACAAGTCTCACATCAACCTCTCCCTGGTCCTTTCCCGAAATAACTGGTGTGGGGACGGTGTCCATAAGCTCCACATCAGCCTTGCTCTGGTCAGTCTCCACAATGACAGGTATGGGGAGGCTGTTCACAATCCCCACATTGATCACTTCCTGATTGGTCCCCAAAATACCAGGTGTGGGGAGGCTGTCCACAAGCTCCACCTCGACCTCTCCCTGGTCGGTCCTTAGGTCCAACTGTACACATGCCAGAGGAATGTCTGAGCGCTGGCCCTCAGCCAGGGAGATGGATAATTGGGAATCTGGTACAGGGTCTTCTGGGGAAACAATAACTTGGCTTACCAGGGTAATGGAGGAACCAGTGTCTCGTAGTCCCTGGCTCTTGACCGGCTGAGCTGGTAGATGGGCTCCAAGCATGCGGCCTCGGTTTTGGAGACAATCTTTATCTATATGTCCATGGCGCCCACATGTATAACAGCGCCATAGATTGGGCGAGTCACAGGCCCTGTTTGTAGTCCTTTGTTTTGGCGCAGCTTCTGCTGGGTAGCGGGACCAGCGGGACCATCCTTCTCGACCGGCTGGTGTTAGCAGTACTGCAGCTGGAATCCCATAAACATATTCCAGAACATAAGCCCTCTCTTCTCTTGAGGATCTAGGCCCCAATGCATCTAACAACGCTGTGGCTTGGGCCATTCTGGACAAAGTTGATTCCCGATTTTCACTAGATCCATGATGTGGCACATAGCTTAAATCCTCTGGGTCAATATCGGCGGGATCCTTATCGTCCTCTGCATCATTCTGGGCATCCCAACTGACTAATTTCTGGATCAAGTCTGACCGAGTCTCAGCGTTCCAGTAGATAATCTTTCGCCTCTGGCACAGATCCTGTAGCATCCATTTACTGCAGCGGTCGTAACTTCTCTCTTGTCCTTGTCCCATGGCTGAGCTGGTGGGGTTGGACATGGCAGCGTCCGAAACCTGAATGCCTCCCCTATGGCCTGCTGGGTATGCTTATGTGCCTCCCTGGTTGTTGAGCCCTGGACGGTGTCCGAAAACACCAGTCCACTGCAGCTCCCCTGGGTAAACCAGGCTGAGTAGTATCCCACTGCTGCCACCAATTGTGGAGACACGGGGCTCAGTGGGTGCTCTCGTCCACTAAAACCCGCCGCCTTTAGAAAGACAGCGTGGCTCAGGGCTCATCGCAACTGAACGCCGGCCTCCTTAACCGTGGGCGTAACACTACTCAGACAACACAGGGTGAGGGAACCACAATAATTAGACTTTATTGGATCCCCAAACAATTAACGGCACATAACACATAGCCAGCAAAACACACAAATGTAACAGGCAACAGAGTCTCACCCTTCCGCTGGCTCACCAGGGATTTAGAATGTCCATGCCTCAGAGCTTCCAGGGCCGCTTACTCCAATCCAGCAGCACCCCGCTTTTGGCGGGCACCCACCGAGAAAGGAATAACGCCAGATTTAGGAAGCTGTGTGAGGTCTGCAAAGTCTGTAACAGGTGACTGAACTGTCCCAACCTGAGTGTCCTCCTTAGGTAGTCCTGGTATGATGTTACAATCCTGGCAGCCGGAGTCGAAATCCCTAGGCTGTGGATATGGTCTCCAACCGGATCCGGAGTCCCTAGATTGAAGCCATAAGATATGATGTGCATAGAAAGACTCAGTATATCTACATGGAGTCGGCAAGTCACCGACTAGACAATGGCTACTAAGGTAATTACATTATCAATACACAACTACAATACAATGATTACTGGAAAAGTCTGGAGAGCAATAGCTAAGCAAACATGACTTAGCACACATAAGAACAATAGTCTGGCTGAATGTTAAGAAACTTTAACCCATGAGAGTCCATGTCGTCACAGGTTCCACACCTATGCGCCGAGCAGCATACCTGGCCCTAGCTGACTCTGAACTGGGCCATAAGTAAGGAATGTGCAGGATGAGCGCTAGTCAACCCCACTAAGCCCCAAAGAAAACACAGGAAAAAGAAACAAATAACTTATCTCCAAGATGACTTAACCCCTTAACGACCCATGACGTACTGGGTACTTCATGGATTGTGTGCCGGTAAGTCCCGCCCCCTGCCGCCGGCAGGCGGCGGCGATCCGCGCACATATCAGCTGTTATCAACAGCTGATATGTGTGTCTGCTAGCCGCGGGTGGAATCGCTTCCACCCGCGGCCATTAACCCCTTACATTTTGCTGCCAAAATCTGGCAGCGATATGTATATGGGCGCCGCCATGACAGTCACTTAGCCCGCCCCCACCGGAAGTCACGTGACATGATCACGTGACTTTCGGCGGTTGCCATGGTAGCACAGGGTCATGTGATGACGCCTGTAGCTAACATGACTCACGTTCTCTCAATGCCGGAATACAGCCGGCATTGAAAGTGAAGCAGCAAATCTGCAGTTCTCAGCTCTGTAGCTGAGATCTGCAGATAGTGCAAAGCGATCGGATTGCTGATCGCTATAGCCCCCTAGGGGGACTAGTAAAATGTAAAAAAAAAGTAAAAAAAAAGTTTTAAAAAATTAAAAAAAATAAAAAAACCTAAAAGTTCAAATCACCCCCCTTTCACCCCATTGAAAATTAAAGGGTTAAAAAAATAAAAAAATACACACATATTTGGTATTGCCGCGTTCAGAAATGCCCGATCTATCAAAATATAAAATCAATGAATCTGATCAGTAAACGGCGTAGCGGCAAAAAAAATCCAAACGCCAAAATTACGTTTTTTGGTCGCCACAAATTTTGCGCAAAATGCAATAACAGGCGATCAAAAAGTAGCATCTGTGCAAAAATAGTACCGTTAAAAACGTGAGGTCGAGACGCAAAAAATAAGCCATCACTGAGCCTCAGATCCTGAAAAATGAGAACGCTACGGGTTTTGGAAAATGGCGCAAAACGTGCACCACGTTTTTTGGACAAGCTTGTGATTTTTTTTTAACCCCTTAGATACAAGTAAACCTATACATGTTTGGTGTCTACAAACTCGAACCGACCTGAGGCATCACATAGATACCTCAGTTTTACCATATAGTGAACACAGTGAATAAAATATCCCAAAAACTATTGTACGATCACACTTTTTTTGCAATTTTTCCGCACTTGGAATTTTTTTGCCAATTTCCAGTACACTATCTGGTAAAACTTATGATTTCATTTAAAAGTACAACTCGTCCCGCAAAAAACAAGCCCTCATATGGCAAGATTGATGGAAAAATAAAAAAGTTACGCCTCTCGGAAGAAGGGGAGCAAAATACAAAAACGCAAAAACGGAAAGTGTCCGGGGGCTGAAGGGGTTAAGGTCGCTTTACACGCTACGATTTATCTGACGATCTGTCGTCGGGGTCACGGATTCCGTGACGCACATACGGCATCGTTAGCGACGTCGTTGCGTGTGACACTTACGTGCGACTCCGAACGATCACGTATAGGTTAAAAATCGTTGATCGCTGACACGTCGTTCAGTTTCAAAAATATTGTTCGTCGTTTGGAAGGCAGACATATTGCTACGTTTGACACCCTGCCAACGACGAACAACATCCACACGACCGCCTTGGTCAAACAATATAACTCTGAACGATGTAGCATCGTTTGTGTGATGTGTACGTGTGACCGCTACAAAACGACCTATGAGCGATCTCGGCAAATCGTAACAACTATCTGGGCATGTCACATCGCTAACAAGATCGCTAGCAATATCGTGTGTAAAGCAGCCTTTAGGGAGAGGAACAGCAACATACAACATTTCTCAAGATGAATACCATCCAACTGCTTGCAATCAGGACCTTATAGAAAGTTAACTATATCACCAGCAATATACCAAGGGGAAATGTGGGTATAAAAAAAAACAAAAAACAAAAACAAAACAGAGTGTGAGAGATAATGATTAGCAGCTGATAAAAGATATCTGCAGGGTCCTAAAGGGGAAAGAGTAAATGCTAACAGAGACTCACAAAACACCATTCCCAGGGGAAAGGATGGAATATCAAGAAGCAGTTTGTGCAGCTGAACACCACAGGGTTGTCTGTCAACCATGACAGGCAGGTACTCTACATTATTGTGCATTTTTGTGCTATTACATGCTGGGACTTGTAGTTCTGATGCGTGGCAGGGTAGCTAAAAAACTTGTGCTTCTAGCAAAGTGTTGATTTTTATCAGTTACAGTGTATTCTGGATGATAAAATAAAAAAAGGGAAACAAAAAAGCAGTGAGGCACAGAATGATACGAAATGAACTTCCTGCGTCTCCGAGGATTTCAGCTACAAATAAATAAAGTGGAAACTCATCCAGGAAGCAATTAATTATACATCATGCTTTCCAGAAAATCTCGTCTACCAAACATAATTCAATTATTATTAAATCAAGCATCACACTGTGATCAGTACACCTCAAAAATGCTGAAAATGGAGCACATTTTATCAGTCATTGATCGCCTGCGTGGGGAACAGGGGCATCAGTGCCCACAAGAGGGGTACAAATTCGGATCATGGGAGCGTGGACGGCTCGGCTACTGTCTAATATCGGTGGGAAAACAAATTGTGACCTAATATTGTCAAAAGGCATTTGGATTTTGAAGCTTTAAAAAAACGGAATTAATTTTTTTTTTTGTTTATTTTTTGGAGATTCCCAATACAGACTTGAGACATCTCAAAATGTTGAATTATTCTGACTGCTTAGGACATGTTCACAGATGAAGGCTTTTTTTTACGTGAAGTTGTGTAGTGCCGGGCTGCATCCTCCCCTGCAGCCCCATGTGCTCGTCTGCCTGCCTCTCCCGCCCGTGGCCTGTATACGCCACAGAGGGTCTCTGGGAATGTGCTTAGGTCGCGTGCTCTTAAAGGGCCGGCCTATGGCTGAGAGGCACTATATATTTAAGGCATCCTCCCATTAGGGGAGGTGCCTGTTCAACATTCCTAGTTAGTTAGTCTTTCAGTCTGCTACGTAGTTGTCAGTTCCTATTATCCCCGTGTCCATCACCTGTTCGAGTGCCTACCTTCCCATACCTATCTGTCCCTGCCATGCCCACCATACCTGCCTGTCCGTCTACATCAGTTAACCCACCTGTACCTGCCTGCATTCGTATCCGTCCCTGCCCTGGGGGTCAGCTGCCAAAGTCCCAGTCACTTCCTTGGGAGTAGCACCGGGCTTACCCCATTAAAGGGTAAGCCCGGATCCCCCTGTGGCCCAGTGGGTCCACAACTCCCGATCGCTGACTCTACACCGGCCGCAAAAGTTACAATTTGAAGTAGATTTTGCTCCAAAATCCACAAAAAAATCCTTTTCAAATACTGTATATTCGACGCAGGGCTGTTTTATTCCCGTGTGTAAAAATAAGCAACACATCATTTCTTGGTGTTTCTGCCAGAAAAAAAAAATGCAAGGAATTAGTCTGCTGAATCAAATGAAGCAGAAAATACATTTCATACACAAAAATAGCAGTAAAAAAACATCAATAAAAGTGTTTTATTTAAGCACATTTTTTTTAGGGTATATTAATTCTGTTTGCTTCTTTGATGCAGCTTCCTTGTGGAATCCTCCAAACTTGGACGCTGTCAAGTCAAAAGACTGCAAAAACCCATGTGGGGGAGGGGGAGGGGAGGGGAGGGAAATGCTTCAAAAACTTTTCCAAATCGGAAAACCTTGCATTTTAATTTTATTTTTTTTGCAAATGTATTCCACTTGAAAATCATGTTTAAGTATTCTGCTTCCAAATCCACTTCAAATATTCATTCAATAGTAGCAATTGTTATACACGTGAGAATAAGAAACTTTGTGATATGTCTTATAAGAGAAATCTGATTCTCTTGCGCTCTGGATGGATCTTTAACTCCAAATCCATGGGTAAAATCTGTATTCAGTGAGATTAGAATTTTAGGAGATGACAGTTGGTGCTGATAACCTTGTATGGAGAGAAAAGGGGAGGAGCTAGAGGCAGACAGACACCCTGCTGCAAATTTTCCTAAAACAGTTTTCCATAGAACTTCAAGAGCACCAACTGTCATCTCCCATCTAAGTAAGAGGAAAACCTATATTCACTTGAATGGAGAATAAAAAAAAAATCAGTCCAGAAAGAGAAAAGAAGCAAATTTCTCTGTTAAAAAAAAAAAAATCACAATTTCCCATTTTCACATGGATTATTGATTTATAAAGAAAAATACATAAAATGACAGTTATATTTCCAGCTAGGTCACAGACAAGCATAACTCACAACTTTGCACCGCTTAGAATCCCCTTTCATTGCATCAAATATTTAAGGCACCTTCCCCTTAAGGGAGGTGCCTGGGCAACTTGCTCCTAACATTGCTAGTTCTCAAGACCCTTTGTGCTGCCACTGCTGTGTGCTGCATTACTGATACTCTTCTGTGTTCCAGTGTATGACTATACCGGCTGCTGTAACTACCCACCCCTACTATTGCTGCTGTCACAATTGTCCACACTGGCCATTCTTACGATACCAGCCGCTGCTGAAGCTACCCATCTCGGCCATCGCTGCTACAATGACCTTCTTCAGCTGAACTTACGATACCAGCTGCTGCCCCTACTACCGTATCAGAGACTATTTGTGTATATACCCGTGGGGCGAGCTGTCAGGGCACCCTGATCCCCTGGGGCTGCCCTTGTCGGTTACCTACCAGCATATCTCCACCTTCAGTGGCTTTAGTGAAGACACTGTAGACATTAAGGTTTGCTCCTCCAGGTCAGTGATCAGTGCTTTTGGTCCATTGGATCAACTTACCCCTTGCTCGCCTAGCGTGTATTACACTTTAACTTCTGCCTCCTATTTCATATGAGGGAACCCTGGATAAATGTTTTCACCCACTTCAGCCTTCCATGAAATCTTGAGGATCCCTGTTCTTTTTCGAACAGGGATCCTCAAGATTTCATGGAAGGCTGAAGTGTGTGAAAACATTTATCAAGGGTTCCCTCATATGAAATAGATCTGATCTTTTCAGTAATGCACAAAGTGACATAACACGAGCAGTAAGCAGGGGATTACTAGTGACGTATAGCAGATCTTCTGTACAGAGGAGAAACATTTTGGATAGCACTTTGTGTTTTGTTTTTTTTTATCTTATAAAAGGAGCAATGTATTTCTCTAATTGTGCTCATTCAACATCTTAGTCCAAAACATCTGCTTTGGTCCTGGTTATTGAAAGCCTATGATATCAAGCTCAACAACAATAAAAAATATTTGCACCTATGGCTACTCTGGGTGCCAATGTGGCACCCCTGAGGCTTCAGTTGCCACAGAGTATTGCACCCAAATTTGGGTGTAATGCTAAACCCGGTTCCTGAGGAGGTCAGTCTCGGTTTCACCACATTACACACTCAAATACACACCAGGTTGCCCTGTTCCCACTGGGGACTGGGCTAGGGTCGGGTAATAAAGGAGTCACCGACAGAGACGCATTTTCAGGATGCCCTCAACAGGGGCCCCAGTCCCACTAGCTTAGGACTTGGAAGGGGGGGAGGTGCAGCCAGCAGGGGGAGTCAGGAGCCAACACAACAGTTGGAGAGAGCTCTCCAGCAGGAGAGCAGCAGAGCAGACGTGCCTCACAAGTGGTCCGGTGGGAAGGAAGAGAAAGTTCGCACGGTTGCCGTGGGGAGAGTGAACCTGCTCCCCTCGGAACCAACACCACACAGGGCAGCAGGACCCTAGGGAAGATCATACTTCACGTTGGTTTTCCAGAATCTGCCTGGACGAGGAAAGTTTCAAGCTTCCCTGACCAAACAGCACAGTGTCATATAGGATCCGGGGCCTCGTATCAAACCGGACCCCAAATCGGAACCGCAGCACCTGCAGTTAGGGACAAGAGTACATCTTGTGAAACCCTGGGTTCCCTCATAGCTTCAAGCCAGGGGTCCACAGACAGGCGTTACAAAGGAGGGAACACACTGAACACCCAAACCGGACTGATCTCTAATGGGATTCGGGTTTGATAGAGCCCATCATTT
This sequence comes from Anomaloglossus baeobatrachus, assembly GCF_048569485.1. Classification (NCBI taxonomy): domain Eukaryota; kingdom Metazoa; phylum Chordata; class Amphibia; order Anura; family Aromobatidae; genus Anomaloglossus; species Anomaloglossus baeobatrachus. The sequence continues at coordinate 42,907,340 of NC_134360.1, forward strand.
CAAGTGACCAGTATTACCTGGGTGAGCGGCATCGTACAAAAGTGAGTAAAACAACCTGGAACCGCAGCTATAGACTCTCTTTATTACTGGTACTGCCGCTCCCCGCCGCCATTACTGCTCCCCTCATCATCCTCCCCGGGGCCCGCTCTACCTGTGGAAAGCGATACCATCCCTGGCTGCTACTACCATCTGCCCCGGAGGACAGCGACAGCAGCGATGGCCCATTCCCTGGCCGCATACCACAGGTGGCGTCACGACAAACACTTCACAACTACCTCCATCATCCCTTCCCAGCCATCTTCTGTATGCCTCGGGGCAACAGAGCCGGGCTAGGCCGCCCGTGACCACGACAGTCGACGGCCTGGCAACGAGTAAGTTAAATGCACCTGCCCCGTGGGGCGCTACACCAAAAAAATAAGAAAAATCCCCAAATATTTTAAAAACAGTTCCTATTTGGTCTCAAAGGTAACAGACTACAAACAAACCATGTGTAGTCTGATCCTGCAGACTGTTGTCTTCTCTGCTTGATGACCAATGGAACGTATGGTAAGTAAAGCTGGGCCCGCATACCTCACCTGTTCAATCTGGTGAACCTTGACGCTCCCATTAATTTAGACTTGAAATTTTAAAAAAAAGTCATTTGTCAACAGAAATGAAGGAAAACACATGGAATGGTGAAAAAAATTGCCAATGAAAGCCACAATACCATGTACTTCCCATATTATGCTCCAGGCCCACCCGCCATCTCCCCATCCCTCTCCATCAACTTGCTACCAATTCTGAGACTCTAACATCCTCCCGCCTGATTTCCCAACTTTATAGTTATCGTATAACTAGAAGGTGGCCCGATTCTACGCATCGGGTATTCTAGAATTTACGTATTGTGTAGTTCATGTATGATTTTTGTTATATATATTTATATATATATAGAGAGAGATGTTGTTGTCTGTAGTTACCAAGTGTTTGTGTAGGCGCTGTACATGTTCTGGGTGTTGTCTGGGTGTGACGGGGGGTGAGAGCGGTGTTGTATGTGTGTTGCGTTGTTTGTGGAGCGCTGTGTGTCTGTAGCGTTGTGTGTGTGAGGTGTGTTTTGGGGGGAGGTATGTTTTGTGCAATGTGTGTGTTGTGCGGTATGTGCGTATATTTGTGTGTGCCGCGGTGTTTGTGTGTTGGGTGTTGTGTGTGTGCAGCGTTGTCTGTGTGTGTGGGTGTCTGTGTAAGGCAGTTGTTTGTGGTTCCCAGTGTGTGTGTGTGTGTGTGGTGTGTTGTGCAGTGCGCGCGCGTGTGTGTGTGTGTGTGTGTGTGTGTGTGTGCATCAGCCTCTCGTCTCTCAGCCTACCTCTCCCAGCCTCCCAGCCTCCCTCAGCATCAGCCTCCCTCTCCCAGCCTCCCCAGCATCAGCCTCCGCCAGCATCAGCCTCTCTCCTTCCAGCCTCCTCCAGCATCAGCCTCCCTCTCCCAGCCTTCCCCAGGATCAGCCTCTCTCCTCCCAGCCTCCGTCCTCCCAGCCTTCCCCAGCATCAGCTTTGCCCTCCCAGCCTCCCTCAGCATCAGCCTTCCCCAGCATCAGCCTCTCTCCTCCCAGCCTCAGCCTCTCTCCTTCCAGCCTCCCCCAGCATCAGCCTCTCTCCTTCCAGCTTCCCTCAGCATCAGCCTCCCCTTCCCAGCCTTCCCCAGGATCAGCCTCTCTCCTCCCAGCCTCCTTCCTCCCAGCCTCCCTCAGCATCAGCCTTCTGCTCCCAGTCTCCCCCAGCATCAGCCTCCCCATGCATCAGCCTCCACCAGCATCAGCCTCTCTCCTTCCAGCCTCTCTCCTTCCAGCCTCCCCCAGCATCAGCCTCCCCTTCCCAGCCTTCCCCAGGATCAGCCTCTCTCCTCCCAGCCTCCTTCCTCCCAGCCTCCTTCCTCCCAGCCTCCCTCAGCATCAGCCTTCTGCTCCCAGTCTCCCCCAGCATCAGCCTCCCCATGCATCAGCCTCCACCAGCATCAGCCTCTCTCCTTCCAGCCTCTCTCCTTCCAGCCTCCCCCAGCATCAGCCTCCCCTTCCCAGCCTTCCCCAGGATCAGCCTCTCTCCTCCCAGCCTCCTTCCTCCCAGCCTCCCTCTCCCAGCCTCCCTCAGCATCAGCCTTCCGCTCCCAGTCTCCCCCAGCATCAGCCTCCCCAAGCATCAGCCTCCACCAGCATCAGCCTCTCTCCTTCCAGCCTCCCCCAGCATCAGCCTCTCTCCTTCCAGCCTCCCTCAGCATCAGCCTCCCGTTCCCAGCCTTCCCCAGGATCAGCCTCTCTCCTCCCAGCCTCCTTCCTCCCAGCCTCCCTCAGCATCAGCCTTCCCCTCCCAGTCTCCCCCAGCATCAGCCTCCCCAAGCATCAGCCTCCACCAGCATTAGCCTCTCTCCTTCCAGCCTCCCCCAGCATCAGCCTCCCCAAGCATCAGCCTCCACCAGCATCAGCCTCCCTCGTCCCAGCCTCCCCCAGCATCAGCCTCTCTCCTCCCAGCCTTCCCCATGATCAGCCTCTCTGCTCCCAGCCTCCTCCAGCACGCCGTGCTCCTCTGCCGACACTCACACACCCGATCGCACCCACTCACACACACCCGATCGCATCCACTCACACACACCCGATCGCATCCACTCACACACACCCGATCGCATCCACTCACACACACCCGATCGCATCCACTCACACACACCCGATCGCATACACTCACACACACAGACACTGACGATATCGCACATACGCGCTTATACTCACAACATCCGGGGATATCACATGCTTCTGGCCATGTGATCCTCCGGCAGGTCCTGGAAGATCACAACAGCACAGTATCGCCGCCGAGAAGCAAGCGATATCCCAGGATGTTGTGAGTATGTGGATGCGATGTGATGTGTGTGTGTGAGTGAGTGTGATCTGATTTGTGTGTGCTGTTATGTGTGTGCTGTTATGTGTCTGTATTTTCCGCCGCTGCAGGACCTTGATGTGTGGATGCGATGTGATGTGTGTGTGAGGTGTGTGTGAGAGTGAGTGTGAGCCGGTGTACACTGGTAACTATGATACACATCGGGTAACTAAGGGACCTTAGTTACCCGATGTGTATAATGGTTACCAGCTTTCACGGCCTCCGTGAAGATGCCAGCATCGCAAGGTTATGTCTGGCGCTGCTGGGATCCTGACGGAGCCGGTGTAGAAGCAAGCGATATCCCAGCATGTTGTGATGTGTGAGGTGTGTGTGAGAGTGAGTGTGAGAGTGAGTGATCTGATGTGTGTGTGTGTGTGTACTCACCTGGGAATCGGGGCTCCGTGTCAGTTGGGCCAGAGCGAGCGTGCATTGCGTGAGGGGGGCGGGGCCTGCAGAGAGCCGGGGCCAGAGGCCAATCCGTGTGGGGGGGCGGGGCCATAGCGAGCCCAGCGGCCAATCAGCTTTGTGTCACCGTAAGGACACAATTTCGGAGCATGACAGACAGACAGATAGACAGACAGACAGACAGAATAAGGCAATTATATATATAGATGATATAAATAAGTGACAAATTATCGCAGGAAGCAAAATAAGCTAAGTAAGTAAAACTGCGAAGAGTGAACTAATTTAGTGTGATTGATTACAGAACTGGGAAGGACGGACTGTCGCCCTTGGAGAAGAGAATCCGGTAATATGAGAAGACGCAGATAGAATCCAAAAAAACACCGATGGAAATGGTTATTAATGATTTGTGACCACTATACTAGGCCGCCATGTTGTTTAAGGGCGGAGCTGGACTAGTCCACTGGGCAGAGGGCGGGGGGCTGCCATTAGCTGTGGTTCTGATATAATACTTTGTCCGATGCTAAACAGGATCCAGAAGTCAAAGTATGGATCACCCCACTTACAGTTTGGGAAATCCCTTTGTGAAAACCGTGGTCAAGGTTTATATCTAGGGCCAGCCAAAAAACAATGGTAGGTTGTCCCAATAAGTGATGCAATTATTGGATTATGCAAATATCCATTAATAGAAAACACATCAATATATTAATTAAAATGAATAAAAATAGCCAACCTGTGCGGTGGAGACCTGCGATATCACAGCCAAAAAGGAGCGAGGATTAAGGTTTGCGCCAGAATGCACCTTGAAATGATCTGCTAGTGAGCGAATGACGTCTGCAATGTCACCCGTGGCTCGTAGAGAATATCAGAGATCCCTCGGACAGTTCCAATTATTAACAATGCAGCCGCATTACAGTGCGTGATGTCAATGGAGTCTGCAAAATTCATATCATTCGATAGTACTGTGAATGGAGGTGCAAGTACAAAAACTGCCTGTATTATACTCCGGAACTGAGCTCACAATTCTGCTGGTGATTAACAGGATCAGTACAGGCTAAGTAATGTATGTACACTGTCACATCACCAGCAGAATAGTGAGTGCACCTCTGGAGTATATGTAACTCAGGATCACTAATGTATGTACACAGTGACTTCACCAGCAGAACAGTGAGTGCAGCTCTGGAGTATAATACAGGATGTAACTCAGTATCAGTACAGGATAAGTAATGTAATGTATGTACACAGTGACTGCACCAGCAGAATAGTGAGTGCAGCTCTGGAGAACAATACAGAATGTAACTCAGGATCAGTACAGGATAAGTAATGTATGTACACAGTGACTTCACCAGCAGAACAGTGAATGCAGCTCTGGAGTATAATACAGGATGTAACTCAGGATCAGTACAGGATCAGTAATGTAATGTATGTACACAGCGACTGCACCAGCAGAATAGTGAGTGCAGCTCTGGAGTATAATACAGGATGTAACTCAGGATCAGTACAGGATAAGTAATGTAATGTATGTACACAGTGAATACACCAGCAGAATAGTGAGTACAGCTCTGGATTATAATACAGGATGTAACTCAAGTTCAGTGCAGGATAAGTAATGTAATGTATGTACACAGTGACTGCACCAGCAGACTAGTGAGTGCAGCTCTGGAGTATAATACAGGATATAACTCAGGATCAGTAATTTAATGTATGTACACAGTGACTGCACCAGCAGAATAGTGAGTGCAGCTCTGGAGTATAATACAGGATGTAACTCAAGATCAGTATAGGATAAGTAATGTAATGTACAGTTAGGTCCAGAAATATTTGGACAGTGACACAATTTTCGCGAGTTGGGCTCTGCATGCCACCACATTGGATTTGAAATGAAACCTCTACAACAGAATTCAAGTGCAGATTGTAACGTTTAATTTGAAGGTTTGAACAAAAATATCTGATAGAAATTGTAGGAATTGTACACATTTCTTTACAAACACTCCACATTTTAGGAGGTCAAAAGTAATTGGACAAATAAACCAAACCCAAACAAAATATTTTTATTTTCAATATTTTGTTGCGAATCCTTTGGAGGCAATCACTGCCTTAAGTCTGGAACCCATGGACATCACCAAACGCTGAGTTTCCTCCTTCTTAATGCTTTGCCAGGCCTTTACAGCCGCAGCCTTCAGGTCTTGCTTGTTTGTGGGTCTTTCCGTAAGTCTGGATTTGAGCAAGTGAAATGCATGCTCAATTGGGTTAAGATCTGGTGATTGACTTGGCCATTGCAGAATGTTCCACTTTTTTGCACTCATGAACTCCTGGGTAGCTTTGGCTGTATGCTTGGGGTCATTGTCCATCTGTACTATGAAGCGCCGTCCGATCAACTTTGCGGCATTTGGCTGAATCTGGGCTGAAAGTATATCCCGGTACACTTCAGAATTCACCCGGCTACTCTTGTCTGCTGTTATGTCATCAATAAACACAAGTGACCCAGTGCCATTGAAAGCCATGCATGCCCATGCCATCACGTTGCCTCCACCATGTTTTACAGAGGATGTGGTGTGCCTTGGATCATGTGCCATTCCCTTTCTTCTCCAAACTTTTTTCTTCCCATCATTCTGGTACAGGTTGATCTTTGTCTCATCTGTCCATAGAATACTTTTCCAGAACTGAGCTGGCTTCATGAGGTGTTTTTCAGCAAATGTAACTCTGGCCTGTCTATTTTTGGAATTGATGAATGGTTTGCATCTAGATGTGAACCCTTTGTATTTACTTTCATGGAGTCTTCTCTTTACTGTTGACTTAGAGACAGATACACCTACTTCACTGAGAGTGTTCTGGACTTCAGTTGATGTTGTGAACGGGTTCTTCTTCACCAAAGAAAGTATGCGGCGATCATCCACCACTGTTGTCATCCGTGGACGCCCAGGCCTTTTTGAGTTCCCAAGCTCACCAGTCAATTCCTTTTTTCTCAGAATGTACCCGACTGTTGATTTTGCTACTCCAAGCATGTCTGCTATCTCTCTGATGGATTTTTTCTTTTTTTCAGCCTCAGGATGTTCTGCTTCACCTCAATTGAGAGTTCCTTAGACCGCATGTTGTCTGGTCACAGCAACAACTTCCAAATGCAAAACCACACACCTGTAATCAACCCCAGACCTTTTAACTACATTGATTACAGGTTAACGAGGGAGACGCCTTCAGAGTTAATTGCAGCCCTTAGAGTCCCTTGTCCAATTACTTTTGGTCCCTTGAAAAAGAGGAGGCTATGCATTACAGAGCTATGATTCCTAAACCCTTTCTCCGATTTGGATGTGAAAACTCTCATATTGCAGCTGGGAGTGTGCACTTTCAGCCCATATTATATATATAATTGTATTTCTGAACATGTTTTTGTAAACAGCTAAAATAACAAAACTTGTGTCACTGTCCAAATATTTCTGGACCTAACTGTATGTACACAGTGACTCCACCAGCAGAATAGTGAGTGCAGCTCTGGAGGATAATACAGGGTTAGTACAAGATAAGTAATGTATTCTAGAGGTCCTAGGAATTTTGCCCCTTTTTCTCACTTTAGGATTGCTGCTGTATTACATAGGTTGCTGGGGTAATTTGTATTAATCTCTTATCATTATATATTGGATCTATGTATCATGTGTGTATATTTTATGTATTTATACAGTATCAGTTCTCTGGTGTCACCTTTCTCAGAGATGCACTCCCTCAACTTCACCCTTATAACAGGTAAACCTTCTACGACCTCAACGCTGGAGCCCGGACCCCCAACCTTCACACCCCCTTCGTATCTGCAGCCGGATCTGAGCCTCACTACCCAGGATATTGGGGAATAGAGAACATGCTGGAAGCATATTCATCTGTGTGGAACCGAGATTATGGTCATGAAAACACATGTGAGGCAGAAACAGGAAATGACAAAGTATTTTACAGTTCATATACTGGGCCCCGCTGCTGACAAACACATCTCCAGGGATAATGTGCTGCTGCTCTGGTGTATCCAAACCTTCCATGTCTTATAATTGTTGTACAGTTGGATAAAAAAGGGGGTCATACAAATTTATCGAAAAGAGATGTGAAGGTTTTCAGATTACCAATAGAAATAAAAATATATAAAAAAAAAGTATACTATAATTAGTAAAAATCTGAGTTTAGATATAATTAAAAATCCTCACTTGCAGTACCACACCTGGCCACTTGGTGTGCTGTGATGCAGTCTCATTTGGACAATTGCAGTGCAGCACTCTACAGTGCCACCAAGTGGTGGAAATATATTCTGCTCCGATTGATCCTTTCTGCTTTTGAAAGTGCAAAAAAGACATTTCAATTGGAAATTATTTTTTATATAGCCCAATTCTTATACTGTGAAATGAAATACTACATTTTGTCAGAGCTCATGAACACACCTTGGTAGACTCATGAATCGTAGCTCCAATTTTAAAGTGCACCAATCACCAGGATTTTCCTATATAACCGAAAGCCAGCGCTATACTGGCACTATCATGCTGATTCTATACATACCTGTAGTGGTCAGCTCGGATGTTTAGGTTTTGAAATCCAAGAAAGTAAAGTTTGTAAAATCAGCAGCTTCTTGAGTGACAGCAGCTGAGGATCAGATAATATAGTGTGGATTTTTTAGGTTTTTGCACCCAGTTCAGACTCAGTATGGTGTTCCAGACGTTATTTCTTGATTGATTCGTAGTCTTTCGTTTGTGAACTCGGCCCCACCCACACCTATTGCCAGTCCACATTATACGCATATATAGCCTGGGTCTCAGCTTCCCATACACGGTAAGTTTTTTAACTGCATGAGAGGACACACACAACCTAGGGACCCCAACGTAGAGAAATACTTTGGCGTAGTGTTGGGGCTCTATTGCATTGATCAATTCAGTAGCTAAATTTCTCTTTATTCATATGTTCATGGCAGTAATGCAGATTCCATTTTTCATATTTTCATTCTTACATATAGCTATTGGATTTTTCATGTCAGTATTCACACAGCTGTTTCTGCTTTTCATATATTCCCCTTGCATAGTCACTGGTGTGCATACCTTATCTCCAAAGAGTGTAGATTTTTTAGGTTTTTGCACCCAGTTCAGACTCAGAATGGTATTCCAGACGTTATTTCTTGATTGAGGATCAGATAATAGCTGGAGGTGTATTCATAGTTATCCCCTTCCCTTGTTAGTTGTGCTAATTATATTATAGAATCAATTTACTTTGTGACTAAAAGGACCAGTGATGATGTCATTCCCATGTGACCATAAGGGGCGGGGCCTCAGCAAACACAGCCGATACCAGGAAGCAACATTTTTATGTTGGCTGAGGCCCCGCCCCTTCTGGTCACATGGGTATGACATCAGCACAGGTCGATTTAGTCACACACTAAAACGATTGTATAATAAAATTAGCATAAGTAACAGGGGGAGGGGATAACTATGAGTACCCACCCCAGCTATCAGCTGTCATTCAACAAGCTGCTGATTTTACAAACTTTACTTTTTTGGATTTAAAAACCTAAACATCCGAGCTGACAACTACAGGTATGTATAGAATCAGCCTGATAGTGCCAGTATAGCACTGGCTTTAGGCTATATAGGAAAATCCTGATTGGTGCGCTTTAAGCTTCAACCTATTAGGGTATATGGTAACCGAATGGGGGGTCCTCTCAATTGTATCCCATTGTTCTTCTAACAAGACTCAATGTGACCATGTATTACATAGCGGATCATAATATAATAATGGATGACTCTGTATTATAACGCTACGGGAGGGATGCAGAATAATTCCCGTCCGGCGGATCAAGGTTAGATCATTCCTATAATTTACACGATTAGAATTTTACTGTCTGCGCCCTTCATTGTCACAATTACAATAAAATGTGCCTGTAATAGAAAAAAAAAGAAAAATCGGAAAGCTTCAAGTGACAATCTCGCCCCCTCCCGAATCGGAGCAGAGAAGTTTTCTGGCTGACAGTCTAAAACACACACGCGGGAATCTCTTCATCTGAGCACATCAGAGCCTTGGAAATGACACATATCATCCTTGCGAAAAAAAAAAAATCACTGACATATTCTGCTGCACAATGCATATTCATTTAGCTGGGGAGGGGGGAGCTGTTCAGCCTGGGCATCGCAGTATGTGGTTCCTAGAGCCGGTCTGGCAGCCCTTTAAAGGAGAAGGGTTACGTTTTTATTAAGGAAATTAGCATGAATATGCAGAATAATGATGTGGAGCTCGATCTCCGGATGATTCATCATCATTGTAGCAAAACCGAATACATTTATATCACTGACAGCAAAATGACCCCCGTCTACTTATAGAATAATAATGCCCCTGCACAGGACATGCTCCCCACAGGGATAGCTCAATCACATGGTTCATATCAAGGCTAGAGATCTATAATGTAGATATGTTGTATCCACACAGGACTGGAAATGCAATAATGTATCCAATAGGCTGCAGTTATAGATTCTAGACAAAAAGACTGACGGCACTCCCAAAATGCAATCTGAACATGTATATATAATAACAAAAAAAAAGACAGTTGCACTCTGAAAGGCTAAAGCATGAGAACCATGAATATAAGATTATAGATATGTATTATTGCTTAAGGAAATCTAGGCAAAATTGAGATAGTTAGCATACAAAAATGGCAATTTCAATATCTGCCCAGTAGCCACGTCAAGGCATACCTAGATATTGGAAACCTACACTAAACTGAAACCTCCATGTGTGGGCATGTAGGAACCTGCTACGAAAGAATAAAATCCCCTGTGGCTAATAGGGGAGGTGTGCACAGTCAGAGGGCATGACTCCACAATCTAGTCAAAAAGACTGACGGCACTCCGAAAATGCAGTCTGAACAGGTGCAAAACTGAACATGACATATGAAAAAAAAATCAGTTGCACTCTGAAAGGCTAAAGCATGCAAACAATAAATGCAAGAATATAGATATGCATTATTGAGATATTTAGCATACAAAAATGGCCATTTCTATATCTGCCCAGTAGCCACGTCAAGGCATATCTCGTATACTGTTACCCTACACTAAACTGAAGCCTCTCTATGGGTTACAATGGGGAGATAAGGTATGCACACCAGTGACTATGTAAGGGGAATACATGTAATAGCAGAAACTGCTGTGTGAATACTGACTTGAAAAATCCAATAGCTATATGTAAGAGTGAAAATGTGAAAAATGGAATCTGCATTACTGCCATGAACATATGAATCAAGAGAAATTTAGCTACTGAATTGATCAATGCAATAGAGCCCCAACACTACGCCAAAGTATTTCTCTACGTTGGGGTCCCTAGCTTGTGTGTGTCCGCTCATGCAGTTAAAACACTGTTGGGGCTCTATTGCATTGACCAGGGGTTCGAGTCCGCTTCAGAGCAGCACTGAAGTGCAGGGTTTTATTCCCGGACTTACCTAAACACGCAATAATCCACCCAATTTTTTTCTTTTTTCTTTTTATTTCAAACCTTTATTTTTATTTCATTTCATGTGATAATATGATGATATTGTCATATGTGATCGTTTATTTTCTTTGATCGTGATTTTTATTGTCATGTGTGTTTTTGTGTTTTTTTATGTGTTCTTTCCCGCCGATTTTTTTGAAAAAGGTTGGGTTTTGACGTCATCATGACGGAATGTATATAGATCCTGCAGTCCTCATGGTCTAGCAGATTTGATGTACTTTTTTCCTGTGTGTCCTGAGGAAGGGAGCAGAGACTCCAGAAACGCGTCGACCTAAAGATGAAATAAAGGAACATTAATTCTCTATGGTCAGAGTGGTCACTGGCGCGGCCGTGCAAGCCCTACTTCAACTTTCTCTGTTATCAGCCACATTGGGTGCTGCTGCCTTTGGCCGTGATTGTTTGCCTGCATAGTAGTTGTGACTCTCACAACTCTCGGGGTGAGTGATTTTCTTTATTTCACCCCGCATATAACTCGGATAAGACCCTATTTGCGCTTCTTTTTCCACAGCTTCTCTTATTGAGGACTGGAGTTGGGAACCTCTGCCCTAGATAGATGCGGAACCTATGCGCTGAGCCAGATATCTGACTCCAGGTATCCCTAGTGCTGGGCCCTAAATACTGAACGGGTGGAATGAGCTCTTTGGCAACCCCACTAAACACTAAAGAAGACACATGGGGGAAAAAGCATAAACTACTTATTAGATGAATCAGGTGGAAGTTCAGCAAAGTTTTCAGCAATGATACCACAGAGGAGTACAAGCCACCTGCTTGCAACCAAGGCTTGAAGGAACTGAAAATATCACCAGCACCAGTCCAGGAAGGAAGGGATATTTAAACACACCAAGGGAATACTGACAATCAACAGCTGGGTGAAGGTCGAGCTCCTGCTGTATCCAAGGAATACGGACAGCAGGAACAATAGAAAGTCGGGGAGCATTCTGCGCAGCCAGATGCTGTGACCTTCTATGGCCAGAAACCACATGACTGCTGTCACAGGTGACACAGAGGCAGCAATCACATCTGGTTCCTGGTGCCTATTAGAGTCCAAAAGCCAAGTAGATGAAATGTCACTAGAGAGTAGGGCCTTGTTATAGGTTTTGTATTTTTAAAATTAGTCCCTTTGCTTCCATACCGACCCATAACCATAGTTGTCAATGCTCCTGAGACTCCTATGCTTAAATGGGGGAAGAAGTCATTATTCGGAGGGGCATTCTTGTGATGGCCAAGTCTTAAAAGTCCACAAAAATGATGTAAGCTATGCCAAGCTTTCAGTTGCCTCCATGAGCCATGATGTCCTCAACTAGAGGCCATAGGGCATGAATGGAGTTCCCATAACAGTCAATGGGCACCCTATTACAAGGACCTTATTGCTGAATTTTTTTTTTCTGAAGTTCTTAAATCTGTCTTCATTAAACCCATAAATGTGAACGCCGCCATCAATATTTGAACATAAATAGGAAATCTGTGCCAACGCGGGGGATCGGTACCAGGGACTCCTGAGTTACCTGCGGCTGTAATCCGTCTGTCGAATACATTCACGATACACAATTTAACCCTTGCCGTCAGGAGGCCGGGGGATAATGATTTTCAGGGGCCCATCTGCTTCTGCGAAATAAAGTGTCTTTTGTAATAAATTGGAACATTTATCACATTAGCTCCCATGATCACATTTGGATCTTAATGATTTTTTGTGAAATAAGATGAATTTTCGCCTGACACTGGAAATATCATTTTATTAGTTTTGGCAGCTCAGAGAGGTGCAGAGCTCCCAGCCAAAAAAATAAAACATTTCATGTTTGCAAATTGTATCTGACGAGTAAATACGGCCCCCCGTGTGTATTACAGACAGCGGGGGGGGGGGGGATGAGGAGGACGCGGAGCGGGCGTGATTACAGTCTTGGAAGGATCTCGGGTCTAATTGATCGTCTTCTGAAGCAGAACCTTCAATGGCCAAAGGGAATTCGTAATTATTATTAAAAATACATAGAAATTATCTGCGGAGACTTTCATCTGTCACCAGAGCCCCTTTCTTCATGTGTTGCAGCGTGTGATGTCCACATGGATTACATGTTTTGCGTTGCGAGTGACTTTTTATAGATCGAATAATCCATAGGCACCAGATACTTAAAGGAGATTTGCAGTTATTGCATGCATTAATAAGGACATTGTATTGGTAATGAGAACCCCCGACCTTCTGAAAAATACAACCAAAACGTATGTCTTTGCTCCAAATGTCTGCTAGAATTCATTAAAATAAATGGGACACCTCAATGCCACATTGAGGGCCCCTCAAGGAATTTCATTCAACCCTATTCTCAGATGGACCCTCCATATTCTGAAGATTCATGTTGTCCTCCATCCCCAAAGGCACAACTCCTCTGAAGACTCCCATTACCCACCATATTGATTCCCATTGACCCCACCTGTTCTAGACCCTCATTCACTCCCTCCTTACCAACTACTCTGAGGATCCTCATAGTGCCCTCCTCACACTCCAACTACTTCCATTGAGTACCCTTATCTACTCATTCCCTCAGACCCACAATGGGAACGCCTATTGCCCCACCTTCTCTCTGAGGATGTTGATTGCCCCCTCAACTCTGTAAACTCCTACTGTGCCCCTCTATTCTCTCATTCCCTCCCTCTCCACCGCACGCTTTGGGGAGCTCCACTGACTCCATGCCAACTATGCATAATCCCATTGCCTCCCACCACCCACTCTGTACTCTCATTAACTCCCACTCCGAGCACCCACTCTTTATGGTCTCACTTTTGGGACTCCCATCACTGTCCCCCATCTATAGTTTCACAACCTCTCCACTCTCCCTCAGTAGACTCCCACTGAGCTTAGTCAGTACCCTTATTCCCTGGGACACCAATTGTCCCCCACATCCACTCTGTGCCCTCATTCCCACCAATTATGAAAACAGCCATTCACGCTGCCACCTACTCTGGACACTCATTTTCTCCCTTCCCCCCACATATTCTGCAGATCCCCACTGGCCCCACCCGGCGGAACCCCAATGGCCCCACTTGGCGGATCCCCACTGGCCCCACCCTTCGGATCCCCACTGGCCCCACTCGGCAGATCCCCACTGGTCCCACTCGGCGGATCCCCACTGGTCCCACTCGGCGGATCCCCACTGGTCCCACTCGGCGGATCCCCACTGGCCCCACTCGGCGGATCCCCACTGGCCCCACTCGGCGGATCCCCACTGGCCCCACTCGGCGGATCCCCACTGGCCCCACTCGGCGGATCCCCATTGGCCCCACTCGGCGGATCCCCATTGGACCCACTCTGCGGATCCCCATTGGACCCACTCTGCGGATCCCCATTGGACCCACTCTGCGGATCCCCATTGGCCCCACTCTGCGGATCCCCATTGGCCCCACTCTGCGGATCCCCATTGGCCCCACTCTGCGGATCCCCATTGGCCCCACTCTGCGGATCCCCATTGGCCCCACTCTATCTCTGAAAACTTCTATTTGCCTCTTCTTTTGGGCATCCATTGATTTCTACCTGGTTCCTTGAGTTTTAAAAAGGATTCATGGAGACCCAGTAATGGGATATACCACGTTTTAGGGCCTGAAGGGATTTGTCAAACCAGGACACCCCCTTAATTACTGAATGTGGTCCATAAAGCATTGTATCCTTCCCCTGCTGATCACAATTGGAAGCCCCCAGTCTCTGTGCACGTTTGGTTTATACCAATACATTGATCAAAACTGATATGGCGACACAATTGTATCCAAAATAATGCACTAATTCGAGAGTCTGGTGCAGATGTAGCAGCATTCTGTGCCACACACCATAACCTTCAATGAAATCCGTACATCTACTGGCAGTGCCCCTTTGTACCCATAGGAGGACATGTAACCGTAGACAGTTTGACATAGGTGTTTAGTTCTATTGAAATGAATAGGACTGAGCTACAATACCACCCACCACCTGTGGACAAGGGAGGCGCTGTTGTTACAAAAATGCAGCTATATTTTTCTACTCCTGAACAACCCCTTTAAGGACGGTCTCTGTTGCAGCCTCCACTCTCCGTGCCATTATCTGGTGCTTGGATGGTATTAGATTTTCTTGGCTCTGTTCTGTATAATAATCTTAAAAGCAGCAAAAGCAAATTACAGTCCAGGATCGGCACCAAATCACAGAGCCGATGACAAATATTCAGAGCCATGCTAATAAATTACAGCGATATTGACCAGGAAATTACCAAGTGCGTATGGCACATTCCTCCGATTCATTAACCCTCGAGGTGCCGTGGTCTTTCCAGTAGGGAGTAGACCCCTGCATTGAACTCATCTGGTCAGAGCATTGATTACATTATAGTCTGCGTGGGAAACACGGGAGAAGGAAGAAATGGGATGTAATTAACGGCAACGTAGACTACCCGCCAAGGCATTGAATAGGAGAAGTTTCCATCCCAGTGTATGCAGCCGCAGGGGGGACGAGCAGCGGGCACACGACCAGCAGAGACGTCACCTCCGGTGTCCCTACAACAATCTTTACATATACAGGGACACAAAAACGTAACATTTTACACTGGCACAAGAGCCATCTGGCTCGCCCACCGCTCCAAATCTCCATCCTGCTTCATATAATTCTTAAAATTGAAATTCTGAAGTTTATAGTTTTTGCTAATTTTTTTTTAGTGGATCCTATGAAATTGGCACTGCTACACTGCATGGTCAATTACAATAAGGCTGGTTTCACACCACGTTTTTTTAACATCCGTTGAAAACGTTTTTTTAACGGAAGTACGGATCCTGTGCAAATCCGTTTTCCTTTCAATGCATTTTCAATGGACTTGCGTCCACTTCCGTTTGCATTCGTTTGCGTCCGTTAGACGCAGGATCCGTCCTTTTGCGTTAATTTAACATGTTTCAAAAACGCAACATGTAGCGTTTTTTGGCTTTGTTAAATTAACGTATCTCACAGGATCCTTGACATTGCGCCTCTCTCTCTCTCTCTCTCTCTCTCTCTCTCTCTCTCTCTCTCTCTCTCTCTCTCTCTCTCTCTCTCTCTCTCTCTCCGGCTCTGCTATGTGCAGTCAGCCCGGCTCTGCTATGTGCAGTCAGCCCGGCTCTGCTATGTGCAGTCAGCCCGGCTCTGCTATGTGCAGTCAGCCCGGCTCTGCTATGTGCAGTCAGCCCGGCTCTGCTATGTGCAGTCAGCCCGGCTCTGCTATGTGCAGTCAGCCCGGCTCTGCTATGTGCAGTCAGCCCGGCTCTGCTATGTGCAGTCAGCCCGGCTCTGCTATGTGCAGTCAGCCCGGCTCTGCTATGTGCAGTCAGCCCGGCTCTGCTATGTGCAGTCAGCCCGCCTCCTAATAGCTGCAGACACTCGTAACCAAGGTAAATATCGGGTATCCAAGGCCGATGTTTACCTTGGTTACCAGCGTCTGCAGCTGTCTGAAGCCTCCTCCCAGTCTAGCTCCCCTCACTCCCGATCACATGACTCCTTTGCCCGCCCCTAACATCCAGTGCAGGATCCTGCAAAATAACATATGCGTTTGCATACGTTATTTGCTGTAAAAGCAGGATCCGTACTTCCGCTAAAAAAACGTTTTCAGCGGATGTTAAAAAGACGTAGTGTGAAACTAGCCTAAGAGCCATCAGCCAGGGGTCCAGAGCAGAAGAGGAGTAATCATTTCTGCAATACTGATGTTGTACGAAGGTTAATGGTATTGTGAAAATATTGTATACTTCTTTGTGTAGCGCCCCTGGACACCTCAGGGTGCTACAAGGTTCTGCATCCCCACCAGGATGCAGGGTCTACCCCCTTAGGGACCCAGAACCCCAGTGCCGGTAACACCAAAAACACAGGTAATTCCAGTTTTGCCCAACAATCCCCCATACCTAGCTAAGGTGGGACCATGGATGGCCGCCTAGAGGTGGAGCCACTCCAGTCCACTAGTTGACCAGGTGGGAGGGGCAGACTGTGGAGAGTAGTCGGGAACACAGGAAGTCAGTCTAAGTCGGAGGAGTAGTGACTGTGAGGTAGTACACAGTTGACAGTGAAAGTGGAAGGTGTGACTGAGCAAAGTCCTGACTCGGGTTGACGGTGACCTGGCACCCAGGAGAAGTGGTTGGCGGTGGAGTACTCCCGGAACTACGCACCGAAGAGGTAAAGGACCCTAAGACAGGAAAGAGCTTCAAACCGACCTGTTAACACCTGCACAACAAAGGGGACCATCAAGGACCTTGCTGACCCTAAAAAATCCGAAGACTCAGTAGCAAAGAGAGAGCCGGGGACAGGACCAGAGACTCCATCCCCACAGGGTTCATGCTACCGTCAGGCGGACAGAAGTGGACAAACCACAGAACGGCGACCCCCAGTCTTCCATACCACAGGGACCCACTTACCAGAGACAGGTGCAGAGGAAGAAGGTGTCAGGTTTCCGGGTTTTCCAGTCCTCTTTTGAAAGAGCTTGCCCTCGGTTAACATGGAGTTTTATGTTCTGTTGCCCTACTTCCTGTCCAGCTGCTTAAAAGGCCGCCTCTAAGCCTAGTCCAGTGCCTGAGTATACTGCTTGCTGTGTGCTCCTGCTTTGCTGCTGCTGCTACTTGATTACCTTTGGATCCTCCTGAAAATCTACCGACCGACTCTGGACCATACCCGGTTTCTTCAAACTGTGCCCGGACTCCGTCTGCCGTCTTTGGTCAGCACGTCTGCCCGGTTTCTTCCGGTTCATAACCATTCTGGACTTTCATCCCGTACGGACACTTCTGGACTTTACCGCTTGCCCCTTGTGTCCCGGCTGCGGCGCATTTAGGCCTTCCGGGGTTGATTGCCGGACAGTCCCTGTATAGGGGTTCGCTCTGGTGGTCTCCCTGGGGGAGTCCGGTGCGTGGCCCCGGGAATCCCCTTCGCTCCGTTTCGGAAAGGTATTTTCATGTGTTTGTTATACTGTGTATTTCCGTTGTGTATCTACCGTGGTTACATATCATAAACATCTTGTACCACAAACTCGTCTCTGGCTGTCATTGCCCTAACGCTATCGAAATCCTCAAAACATACAATAGTATTACAGAAGGTACCAGAGAACCAGACTGGCAATGGGACGAAGTGGACCTGGAGGCGAAACCAGCCAGCCTTGGGCGACCAGTTAACACCTGAAAAGTGAATAAACCAGTTGAACTGAATACCTGTCTGGACTCCTTCTTCCGATGCCCACCGCACCATACACCCGCTGGGGCAATACCCTACTTGCGGAGGGAATACCATACTAGCTGCCATACCATCAGCCCCAGTAGAGACACTGCAGCGGCGGCTCCCTACCTTTAGCCGCGACACCGCAAGTTGCGTTCACAAATCCCCTGTAAATATCCCCATTACAAAAATGGCCCAGGGCACGGAACCAGGTAATGGCCACCACTGTGACATTCCCAATAGAGACACTGCCCGGAACCGAGTACCCCATATCCCTGAGTGCTACATTTGCAACCGTTGCAAGAGGAGAGTAATGAATGCGGAAGCTGAGGGTACGACTAGGCCTGTGCTGGAGGCGGGCTCGCTGAACCCAACGTGTATTTTAGCTGGATGTGTCCAAGGATGCACATTCAGCTGAAATGTATTGCGGCACAGAGACTTGTCTGGTCCCTGCACCGCAATACACACTTCAGGCCAATCAGAGGACAGCAGCTGACGTTGGTGTTACAGTCACACGTGGCACATTGCATTGACGGCATGTGTCCACAGCAAGCACGCAGATGTCAGCTGCCACCTACAGAAGAGGACGTCACACATTGTGGTAGCAGGCGAGGGCGAAAAGAATGATTTTGGTATTGTTTTTTTACAATGAGATATATATATATATATATATATATATATATATATACATATATATACATACATACACACACCACAAAAGGGGCCCAGGAAGGGGGATAGATACCAGCAAAAGGCCCAAGATGGGGGACATATTGAAAAGGAAGGGGCCCAGGAGGGGTGACATACATACCAGGAATGGGCCCAGGATGGGGGTGACATATTTACTTGGAAGGCCCCCAGCATTGAGCCCATATATCCTTGGAAGGGGTTCAGAAAGGGCCATTTATATGAATGGGGGACTTATATACCAGGAAGGGGCCCAAGATGGGGATCATATATACCTGGAAGGGTGCTTCTAGTTTCAACCACTAGTTGCAAGGTTTTAAAGTATATTTGCATTTCTAATTCTTACAAACAAATATTTAAATTAATTTCATCCTTATCTTTTAACAATTACAAATTCCTCCCCCCAAAAAAAAGAAAAGAAAAAAATATCTCAAAGCTGGACCGACGTGTGTGTGCGTTTCTTCCTCGCCAGCCGGAATGATGCTGAGTACAGCTCGTCCCTCTAAAAAAGGTTTCATTCTCTGCAATCAATACCAGCAGACTACCCTGAAGATGATTACTGGGGATTAATGGACAGCGGAGGTGAGATTAATCCGCAATCTGCATGACACTCCGGCCCACTGGCGCTGCAGCCTGCTGCACAACACATAAATCCTCTATTCAGTTAAAGCCCAACAGCATCCAAATCTACACGCTATGAAAGCATGATGCACTCAGAAGCACGGGCGGACATATCATTGGTGCAACCTTTGCAGCTGAACAGGGGCCCAAGAGGTCACGGGGGCCACTATTACCTCCAAAACAGGGGGAATTGGGCATTATGATGAGCTATTTGACTACAAAGGGCCCCTATATTGTTCTTGCTCAGGAGCCCTTTACTGTTTGTGTCCGCCAGTGCTCAGAAGGGTCCAGGAAGCTGAGATATGGGGGGCTGGTTGCAGGGTAGAGCGGCCCGTGACATGCCAACGACATAGCAAGTGATGCCGCACTCTATGGCCTATTGCATGTCTTAGGCTAGGAACGCACTTTGCGTTCAGCTACTTGCAGTTCAAAACGCACCTTTTGTTTTGGGCTTAATTGATTTGACCAAAGTTGCCTTTTTCAGAACTTTAGCGCTGAAAACGCATGCGTATTTACCGCATTTTTTGATGCGTTTTCAGCGCTTTTTACATGCGTTTCCACCAGCGTTTTGACAGATGCGTTTTGATCATCAAGACACTGCCTAATAAAGTTTAAACAGTCAAAAAGAATGAAAAAAAGAGAAAAAAAAGGGAAAAAAATATTAATGGGAAAAATGAAAATAGATGTAATTCATAAAATTATAGCGCTAATATACATTTTATTGGAAATATAGCAATAAATGCATATTTTTCATAAAGGTATTTGTCGGATTTTGTGTCTGTGTGGTGTGTGTGTGTGTGTAAAGGGACATAGGAAATCATTATTTTGATGTCCAAAACGCATGTTTTCTGCACTGAAAAAGCAGGCAAAACGCAGGAATTTGAAGGAATCTTGGTTTTTGCCATTTCTCATTGACTTCAATGTTAGCAAAACGCTGCAGAAATTGCAAAAACAATTGACATGCTGCTTCTTTGATTGCATGGTTTTTGCCACAAAATATGCAAATTAAACGCAGCGTTTCAAAACGCAAAGTGCGGTCAAGAAATCATCATTTTCCATTGACTAACATGGAAAACCAAAACGCATGTGTTTTGGCACAAAAACGCTGCTGCTCAAAACGCTGCGGAAACGAAGGTAAAAACGCAAAGTGCGTTCTCAGCCTTACAATGCGATCTCATGTCATAAAATACATGCATGTCATACAATATCGCTTGCTGCAATTTAATAAAGGAATACAAGTGAGGGTATGTGCGCATGTTGCTTTTTACCTGCTTTTTACCTGCTTTTTTGCTGCTTTTTCTTCTGCGCTGTTTAATGCCAAAATGGATGTGTTCTTCTATTCAAGCAAAGTCTATGGGAATTTGGGTTTCTTGTTCACACTATGTTGTTCAAAATGCTGCCTTTTTGTGGCAGAACTTTGGTCAAAAACTCAGCTTTTCAAAGAAGCAACATGTCAATTGTTTTTGCCATTTGGGTTTTGCACTGCAAAGCTGAGTTTTTGACCAAATTTCTGCCTCAAAAAGGCAGCATTTTGAACAACCTAGTGTGAACAAGAAACCCAAATTCCCATAGACTTTGCTTGAATAGAAGAACACATCCATTTTGGCATTAAACAGCACAGAAGAAAAAGCAGCAAAAAAGCAGGTAAAAAGCAGGTAAAAAGCAACGTGCGCACATACCCTTAATCCTGCAGGCGAAAAGATTCAGTCTCCATTGCAATACTGCATAAAAGCAGGGCCGGCGTCAGCACCCGGCATACCCGGGCAAATGCCGGGGCCCTGGAGAGCCGGGGGGGCCCACTCGGCCTCGTCAGCTCTGGTGCACCTTGGCCGGGGCCCACTCTCCTTAGTTCTGCGGTCCCTGGGCCGAGTTCCGGGGACCGCAGTCCTCGGCAGGAATCTGCGGCGCCGTCTCTTTAAGGCGCGCAGACTTCCTGGTTTGAACTTCATCTGTGGGCGGAGCTACAGACCGGCATCCTGCTCAGTCCCACAGATGAGAGTTGCAGTGCCAGCCAGCGACCCCCAGCACAGCGTGTCCCTCCGGCGCTGTGTGGGCCCCCTCTCCACCGTGACCTGAGCGGTATGTGCCCTCCCCAACCCCGATTTATGCCCCCCCCGGAGCCGCGCGTGTCTGTCTCTGTCTGTATGTAGCAGAGCTAGGTGTGTATGTATGTAGCAGAGCTATGTGTGTATGTATATAGCAGAGCTAGGTGTGTATGTATATAGCAGAGCTAGGTGTGTATGTATATAGCAGAGCTATGTGTGTATGTATATAGCAGAGCTAGGTGTGTATGTATATAGCAGAGCTAGGTGTGTATGTATATAGCAGAGCTATGTGTGTATGTATATAGCAGAGCTATGTGTGTATGTATATAGCAGAGCTATGTGTGTATGTATATAGCAGAGCTATGTGTGTATGTATATAGCAGAGCTAGGTGTGTATGTATATAGCAGAGCTAGGTGTGTATGTATATAGCAGAGCTATGTGTATGTATATAGCAGAGCTATGTGTGCATGTATATAGCAGAGCTAGGTGTGTATGTATATAGCAGAGCTATGTGTGTATGTATATAGCAGAGCTAGGTGTGTATGTATATAGCAGAGCTAGGTGTGTATGTATATAGCAGAGCTAGGTGTGTATGTATATAGCAGAGCTAGGTGTGTATGTATATAGCAGAGCTAGGTGTGTATGTATATAGCAGAGCAATGTGTGTATGTATATAGCAGAGCTAGGTGTGTATGTATATAGCAGAGCTATGTGTATGTATATAGCAGAGCTAGGTGTGTATGTATATAGCAGAGTTATGTGTGTATGTATATAGCAGAGCTAGGTGTGTATGTATATAGCAGAGCTAGGTGTGTATGTATATAGCAGAGCTAGGTGTGTATGTATATAGCAGAGCTATGTGTGTATGTATATAGCAGAGCTATGTGTGTATGTATATAGCAGAGCTATGTGTGTATGTATATAGCAGAGCTATGTGTGTATGTATATAGCAGAGCTATGTGTGTATGTATATAGCAGAGCTATGTGTGTATGTATATAGCAGAGCTATGTGTGCATGTATATAGCAGAGCTATGTGTGTATGTATATAGCAGAGCTAGGTGTGTATGTATATAGCAGAGCTAGGTGTGTATGTATATAGCAGAGCTATGTGTGTATGTATATAGCAGAGCTAGGTGTGTATGTACATAGCAGAGCTATGTGTGTATGTATATAGCAGAGCTAGGTGTGTATGTATATAGCAGAGCTAGGTGTGTATGTATGTAGCAGGGCTATGTGTGTATGTATATAGCAGAGCTAGGTGTGTATGTATATAGCAGAGCTAGGTGTGTATGTATATAGCAGAGCTAGGTGTGTATGTATATAGCAGAGCTAGGTGTGTATGTATATAGCAGAGCTAGGTGTGTATGTATATAGCAGAGCTATGTGTGTATGTATATAGCAGAGTTATGTGTGTATGTATATAGCAGAGCTATGTGTGTATGTATATAGCAGAGCTATGTGTGTATGTATATAGCAGAGCTAGGTGTGTATGTATATAGCAGAGCTAGGTGTGTATGTATATAGCAGAGCTATGTGTGCATGTATATAGCAGAGCTAGGTGTGTATGTATATAGCAGAGCTATGTGTGCATGTATATAGCAGAGCTATGTGTGCATGTATATAGCAGAGCTATGTGTGCATGTATATAGCAGAGCTATGTGTGTATGTATATAGCAGAGCTATGTGTGCATGTATATAGCAGAGCTATGTGTGTATGTATATAGCAGAGCTATGTGTGTATGTATGTAGCAGAGCTAGGTGTGTATGTATATAGCAGAGCTATGTGTGTATGTAGCAGAGCTATGTGTGTATGTATATAGCAGAGCTATGTATGTAGCAGAGCTATGTGTGCATGTATATAGCAGAGCTATGTGTGTATGTATGTGGCAGAGCTATGTGTGCATGTATATAGCAGAGCTATGTGTGTATGTATATAGCAGAGCTATGTGTGCATGTATATAGCAGAGCTATGTGTGTATGTATGTGGCAGAGCTATGTGTGTATGTATGTAGCAGCGCTGTGTCTGTATGTATGTATCCAGCAGAGCTGTGTGTGTTTGTCTGTAGGCATGTATGATGTGTATCTATGTATGTCAGTGTATATGACTGTATAGATGTGTCAGTTCTATACGTATTTTTGTGAGTTTGTCGTTAAATATGTATATGTATGTGTACGTATGTGTGTCTGCGTGTAGATGGGGCCCACTGGGACTCTTCCGCCCGGGGCCCACAAAAACCTGGAGCCGGCCCTGCATAAAAGCAGTCAATATTTAGCAAAATTGCTATTTATTGAGACCCCATTAGTGCAATCCGTAGAAGAGCCCAAGCATTAAAAAACCCAACAAATTGTAAAAACTTTGCAAAAGTGATATAAAGAAACCATTAAAATATAAACTTACGTGAGCTCCAAAGTTGCAAAATAGTAGGAGATCTGCGCCATGTGTCTCATATTGGATGGAGAAGTTCCCAAATGCCATGATTAAACAGGTGAGGTAGAAAAGGAGATTTTTTTTTTTTGTTTGTTTGTTTTTTTAAAGGGGACACGTCATGATTTAGGTTGGATTTGGGCTACACTGTGTGCTGCATTATAATATCTGAATTCTCCGGTTTCCTCCCACACTCCACAAGTACACTGATAGGGAATATAGATTGTGAGCCCCAATGGGGACAGCATTGACAATGTATGTAAAGCGGTGCAAAATATGATAATAGCGTTATAAAAATAATGCATCTATATATATAATTGCCTTATTCTGTCTGTCTGTCTGTCTTGCTCCAAAACTGTGTCCTTACGGTGACAAACAGCGGATTGGCCGCTGGGCTCGCCATGGCCCCGCCCCCCGCACGGATTGGCTGCTTGCCTCGCCTTGGCTCCGCCCCCTCGCACGGATTGGCCTCTCGCCCCGGCCCACTGCACGCATTGGCAACTCGGCCACGCCCCGCCCCCTCACGCATTGCACGCTCGCTCTGGCCCCGCCCCCCGCACGCATTCCCCGAACCGACTCCCTGCAGCGGCGGAACACACACACACACATAAGAACAGACACACACACATCAGATCACACTCACTCTCACACACACCTCACACACACATCAGATCGCATCCACACACTCACAACATCCAGTGATATCGCTTGCTTCTTGGCGGCGATCCTGTGCGTGCAGTGATCTTCCAGGACCTGCCGGAGGATCACATGGCCGGAAGCATGTGGTATCTCCGGATGTTGTGAGTGTGTGAGCGCGTATGTGCGATATCGTCAGTGTGTGTGTGCGTGTATGCGATCAGATGTGTGTGAGTGTGTTCTGATGTGTGAGTGTGTGTGTGTGAGTGTATGCGATCGGATGTGTGAGTGTCGGCAGAGGAGCACAGCGTGCAGCACAGCTGCTGGGACCGCCCACCGGTGGGCACAGGGAGAAGTGGGGTGTGTGTGTGAGTGTATGCGATCAGATGTGTGCGTGTATACTGTCTGATGTGTCACTGTGGAGCACGATGGGGGGTGCACAGCATGGGGGACGGAGCACGATGGGGAGTGCGCAGCATGGGGGATGGAGCACGATGGGGAGTGCGCAGCATGGGGGATGGAGCACGATGGGGGGTGCGCAGCATGGGGGATGGAGCACGATGGGGGGTGCGCAGCATGGGGGATGGAGCACGATGTGGAGTGCGCAGCATGGGGGATGGAGCACGATGGGGGGTGCGCAGCATGGGGGATGGAGCACGATGGGGAGTGCGCAACATGGGGGATGGAGCACGATGAGAGTGCGCAGCATGGGGGATGGAGCACGATGGGGGGTGTGCAGCATGGGGGATGGAGCACAATGTGGAGTGCGCAGCATGGGGGATGGAGCACGATGGGGGGTGCGTAGCATGGGGGATGGAGCACGATGGGGAGTGCGCAGCATGGGGGATGGAGCACGATGGGGAGTGCGCAGCATGGGGGATAGAGCACGATGGGGAGTGCGTAGCATGGGGGATAGAGCACGATGGGGAGTGCGCAGCATGGGGGATGGAGCACGATCGGGAATGCGCAGCATGGGGGATCGAGCACGATGGGGAGTGCGCAGCATGGGGGATGGAGCACAATGGGGAGTGCGCAGCATGGGGGATGGAGCACGATGGGGGGTGCGCAGCATGGGGGATGGAGCACGATGGGGGGGTGCGCAGCATGGGGGATGGAGCACGTTTGGGAGTGCGCAGCATGGGGGATAGAGCACGATGGGGAGTGCGCAGCATGGGGGATGGAGCACGATGGGGAGTGCGCAGCATGGGGGATGGAGCACGATGGGGAGTGCGAAGCATGGGGGATGGAGCACGTTTGGGAGTGCGCAGCATGGGGGATGGAGCACGTTTGGGAGTGCGCAGCATGGGGGATGGAGCACAATGGGGAATGCGCAGCATGGGGGATGGAGCACGATGGGGAGTGCGCAGCATGGGGGATGGAGCACAATGGGGAATGCGCAGCATGGGGGATGGAGCACGATGGGGAGTGCGCAGCATGGGAGATGGAGCACAATGGGGAGTGCGCAGCATGGGGGATGGAGCACAATGGGGAGTGCGCAGCATGGGGGATGGAGCACGATAGGGGGTGCGCAGCATGGGGGATGGAGCACGATGGGGGTGCGCAGCATGGGGGATGGAGCACGATGGGGAGTGCGCAGCATGGGGGATGGAGCACGATGGGGGGTGTGCAGCATGGGGGATGGAGCACGATGGGGGGTGCGCAGCATGGGGGGATGGAGCATGATGGGTGGTGCACACCTCCTCCCGAAACACACACACACACACCGCCACACATGCACTGCACAACACACCACACACACACTGGGAACCACAAACACTGCCCTACACAGACACCCACACACACAGACAACGCCACACACACACAACACCCAACACACAAACACCGCGGCACACACAAATATACGCACATACCGCACAACACACACATTGCACAAAACATACCTCCCCCCAAAACACACACACACACCCCACACCCACACAAACCGCGCAACACACACACACAACGCTACAGACACACAGCGCTCCACAAACAACGCAACATACGCAACACACAAACAACACCGCTCTCACCCCCCGCCACACCCAGACAACACCCAGAACATGTACAGCGCCCTACACAAACACTTGGTAACTACACACAACAACATCTATATATATATATAACAAAAATCATACATTAACTACACAATACGTAAATTCTAGAATACCTGATGCGTAGAATCGGGCCACCTTCTAGTAATAAATAAATCCTTTACAAAGCTGACTGTATCTTTGGTGTGTTTTGGCACTGAAAAAAGGCAAGGGTGGAACGATCACTGTCACAGGGATTGCGACCGGGCCCATGTTTGCAGGGGGCACACCGGTCCATCCCCTGCTTCAGCTGGCCACACATTCAGCTGAAATGTATCGCAAGTGCACAGACGTGCAAACAGAAGCAGCTTTCATCGGCGTCCCCATGACTGAGGTGGCACATGACAATGATATCATGCATTGCTATATCACGGACGCCGATGAAAGCTGCCGGCTCTAGAGGAGGAAGCCACGTGGTGTGGGAGCCAGGGAGGTGGTGAGTACAGTTTATACCAGGAGGGGGACATTATATACTAGGAGGGGCACAGGATAGGAATATATATACCATGAGTGGGACAGTATATATCAGGAGAGTGACAGTATATACCAGGAGGGGGATAGTATATACCAGGAAGGGGATAGTATATGCCAGAATGGGGACAGTATATACCAGGATGGGGGCATATATACCAGGATGGGGGGCATATATACCAGGATGGGGAATATTTACCAGGAAGGAGCCCAGGATAGGGTACATTAGAACAGGATGGGGGACATTACTACATAATGGGAGGGCCATTCGTATGTCTTTATAGGATTTACAACACTACATGTATACATACATATAAATACATCTGACCAACATGCGAGGATGAAATTTTGCACTGGGGGCCCTCAAACTCTAGTTACGCCACTACCTAAAGGACAGGAATATAATGGAGGAAGAAGGACCAGCAAGGACGCGCACAGTAGATTTTCCAATATGCATTTTTTTTCTGTACAAAAGATTTCACCAAATCTCCTTTGTGCTCTGTAGAGAAAATTAACTGGTCGTACAAAGGGGTGACGCCAAGCAAAGGATGAAATGTGCGGCAAATCTTAATTGTTTTCTAAAAATGCCGCAGTGATTGTTATCCGTGTGCACAAATCTTTTTTTGTAAGGAAGGACATGGAAATCCCCATGATTTGTGGTAAAATTGCTGCTTTATCCTGAGTGACTCATTTGGTTATTTCCAAAAAAGTCAAGTTATCCATTCACATAGGTAACCAGATACGTTCCTGATTGCTAGGGGTATGACTGTTGGGATTCCCAGTAATCCCAATATTGAGTCCCTGGAATGTAGAGGAGGTATGTATGTGGCACCCCTGAGACTTCAGGCGCCACAGGGTACTGCACCTCACTTAAGGAGCAGTATTCATCTCGGATGCAGAGGAGGTCGTTGCCGGTAACAACCGCAAACATACTCATCCAACACATAAACATGGGAGCTCTTCTACTGGGACCGGGCTAGGGGTGGCCATCACGAGGTATGGGACCTCTTGCCCACTAGTTCAGGAACCCGGGAGGCGGGGCACCAACTGGGGAGTTAGGAGCCATCACTCAGACACAAGTGAGTAGGAAGTTGGTCAAGGATTCCGGCATGTGCTGCAAGCACCGGAGGACTTGAGAGCAAGCAAGCACAGACAAGGATAGTTTGGGGCCCATGGTCTGGAGTAGGGGGCTCGACCAGGGTCCTTAGGAAAGGAGGGGGATCCCAGGGTTTGCGGGGAGTGCGGAAGGCACCCGTGACCCGTTCTACGGCCCAGGAGCTGGGGTGGAGGGAAACCGTCGAAAGGTGACGCACAGAAGGAAACACCGGCCTCGACCTCCGAAGTATTCAGGATCGGCTGAAGCCCATCACAGCGTAGCCCGGTACTCCAACTGCGGTGTGCTTCCCGTGAATAAAAGACCTTGAACTGCACCATCTGTGTCGTCTCATCACTGCCGGCGCCCCCATCATTGCGCCCCTATGCCATAGGCGACTACTACCAGCATCATCCTTCCTGGGGCATAGCTCTGCCTGTGGAGAGCTGCAACACCCGACCTGCGTAGTCATCTGCCCCAGCAGAGAAGTCTCGCAACGGCGGCTAATATTGGCCACACACCACAGGCTCAGTACAGGGCTGCAGACCTTGGGTGTGTTGGGGGTCCCAAAGATCAGCACGTTATTCCCTACCCAATGCAGAACCTCCTAAAGTATCAAAAACGTGTGCTCCTACAATACCTCCAACTAACAGTTTCTGTAGAAAAAAGTGAAAAAATAATCACATCAGCCCGCGGCAGAGCTTGCCACTGCTGGAATACACTTATTAAAAACATTTTTTTTTCAATCTGTAACAAAATCTTCCCCAAATAACCTCATTGCTAAAACAGAAGAAAATAGAAATCTTGTGCAGAAGACATTCAGAAGATTTTACAGTCTATAATTGCATTACAAAAATAAGAACATTATAAAAAGTAACTCAGCCGAAATAAAGGATGGGAGCGATGCTATGACTTTAAATTAACTTTTCAATCACTGGGTTCCGGGAGAAATCTAGAATCGTCTTGCTTTAAATTGGACTTTTCCTATTGTACCTATCTGCCCCAAAAGTTATTTGATCCTTTAAAAAAAATGTTGGGTCCCATGATTGTGCTGCCATTAATACATCGATGGGTTAATGAATCTATGCCATATTGATCAACATTTACTCTCCCATCATTGTACCTATCAGGCTCCTTTCATATGTCCATTTAAAAAAAACGCATGTGTGGCATGTTCTGTTTTTACCATCTGAGTGTACGTGTGTCATCCGCGTGCTGTATGTGTGTACATGTGCTGTCATGTGTACGTGTCCAGGGATTCCGACGAACAAAGTCTGTTGAGCCTCGTTCTGACACGCCATAGGCTTTGCTGTTGAGCCTTGTTCTGATATTCCATAGACTTTGCTGTTGAGCCTCGTTCTGACACTGCATATGTGTCGCCCTGGGCAAGCCAGGGGACACAGATAACAACACCACTACACCCCACACTCCAGGTAGGCACACCTGCTAACCAGAAACCCTTGTTGCCTCCCTCCAGGAGTCTGTGATGCACACCAGGGGGTGGGCCAGGCGGTTGGCTCCACCCACCAAGGAGCTCACAACTCTGGAGGCAGGAAGTAACCAGGCAGTCCAGTCAGGGACATGAACGAGTGAACAGCAGATTAGCCCAGGCAGGGCTTGAGTAAAGAAGCAGCTTAGCCCAGGCAGGGGCTAGAGTAAACAACAAGAAGTGAAAGCGAAGGAAAGGAAAGTGGAAAAGGAGGAAAGCAAGAAGTGGTGACAGAGCAGAGAGAAGGAGAAGCCTGAGAGCCCAGCTGTGTGTAGGGCTAGAACAGCAAGGTCAGCGACGGCGGTGACTGTCCGGAGGGGGACCGTTTGGAAGTTCCTGGAAGGACCCCGTTGGCTGTGTGCCCGGTGGTCTGGAGCAGTGTTCCGAAGGACAGTCAGCACCAGGGCAGGGGCCTCTCGGACCCCGGCAAGGCTAGGAGTCGCCCAATTTGCCGAATCCGTCAGTGAAGGGGACGCAGATCCCCCAGCAACAAAGTCCCGATTGACGGCAACAGCCCGACCATTACCGGGGAGACACCGCCACCGCCAAGGCACCAGTTTCCCCAGGGCCAGCGCCTGCGGGCAAAGTGTAGAGCTCCTCCGGCCCAGATTGCAGTCGGGGAGCGGGTAACCGGAGGGAATCCACCGCTACCATCAGTCAAACAGGTGCAAGGAAGAGAGACGTCACCTTTACCTACCGGGAGTGCAGGTGCAACCGTCTGTGGGACCGTCCTACCAGCCGTTGGTTTACCGTACAAACTGTGTCCGTGTCTCAGGCTGAGTGAGTACCACAGTGCCGCAAGGCATAGCGCTGCCCCCCCGCGTCCCTGCGCCCTCCAGGCCCTACACTTCACATCTCTTCACCGGGCCCCGGGATCACCAACCCCTACCCACGGAGGGGCAACACAACACCTGGCTGCTCCCATCACCATCCCCGGGACCCTCACACTGAGCAGCGGTGGTGCCATCACCACAACCGTGGGTGGCGTCACGAACTATAATCCCAACAAACACCCCCTTTTCACTCACGGGCGAGGAGTGTCGCTCGAGACACCCCGGGATCCGGCCCGCAGCTCGAGCCACCAGGAGCAACTGCCGGACCCGAGCAGAAGGGGTGAGCGCGGTGTGCTGACACCCTCCTCCCCGCCCGCGACACATAGACTTTGCTGTTGAGCCTCGTTCTGACACTCCATAGACTTTGCTGTTGAGCTTCGTTCTCACACTCCATAGACTTTGCTGTTGAGCATCGTTCTGATACGCCATAGACTTTGCTGTTGAGCCTCGTTCTAACACTCCATAGACTCCATAGACTTTGCTGTTGAGCCTCGTTCTAACACTCCATAGACTCCATAGACTTTGCTGTTGAGCATCGTTCTGACACTCCATAGACTTTGCTGTTGAGCCTCATTCTGACACTCCATAGACTTTGCTGTTGAGACTCGTTCTGACTCTCCATAGACTTTGCTGTTGAGCCTCGTTCTAACACTCCATAGACTTTGCTGTTGAGCTTGGTTCTGACACTCAATAGACTTTGCTGTTGAGCCTCGTTCTGACTCTCCATAGACTTTGCTTACAGGCAATTCCAGGTCACACTGTGCTGCGTAAGACCCGGTGCCTGTGATAAGTGGTGACATCAGTAACGGTACCGCTGTTCAGGGTCACCAGGTCACTCTGAGTCACACTGCGTTGTGCTTGATACCCGGCACCTCTGATGAATGGTAACATTACTGATGTCACCGCTCATCAGAAATGCCTGGACTTGCACAGCACAGACCCATAATTGCCTGTAAACAAAAGGGGGCTTTACATGCTACGAAATCGTTTATGTATTATCATTGGGGTCACGTTGTTAGTGATGCACATCCGCCGTCATTAACGATACGCACATCCGGCGTCATTAGTGTGTGACACTTACCTGCAACCTTAAAAATGGTGAAAATCGTTCACCATGGAGAGGTCGTCCCAAAACCAAAAATCGGTAATGGTTGATTATCGATGTCGTTTGTCGCTCCTGCGGCAGCACACATCGCTGTGTGTGACACCGCAGGAGCGAGGACCGTCTCCTTACCTGCCGCCGGCCGCAATGCGGAAGGAAGGAGGTGGGCGGGATGTTACGTCCCGCTCATCTCCGCCCCTCCGCTTTGATTGGCCGGCCGCTTAGTGACGTCGCGGTGACGTCGCTGTGATGCCGAACGTCCCTCCCCCTTGAGGGAGGGATTGTTCGGCAGTCACAGTCACGCCTCCGACCAGGTAAGTGCGTGTGACGCTGCCATAGCGATAATGTTCGCTACGGCAGCGAACACATGATATCACACACACGACGGGGGCGGGTGCTTACACGCTCGATATCGCTAGCAATTGCTAGCGATGTCATAACGTGTAAAGCCCGCTAAAGTCTATGGAGTGTCAGATCGATGCTCCATAGACTTTGTTCATCAGAATCCCTAGTGTGATGCTAGTCACTACTTACAGGTAATATAGATGGAAGAGTAGTCAGAAAAGCCGAGGTCAGATAAAAGGAGGACACGTCAGGACACAGGGAGTAAACAGAAGCGCAGTCAAGTCACAGGCCAAGGATCAGAATTCCAGGAGAGTACATATAGATACAGGGAGCAGACAGAGATGTGGTCAGAGAGAGGTCCAAGGTCCAAAGCCAGGAGCTAACGACAAATACAGGGAGTGAGCAGAGAGCAGTCAAATAATGATCCGGGGTCAAGAAACTTAGATCAGAACACAAGCACAAACACAAGCCAAGAGCACAACTGCAGAACCAGAGAGTATGACTGGCGAGGTTCCCAGTCATGAAACAGAGCAATTACCAGGAAAGTGGAACACCTGAGTAATCAGCACCTCACAGAACCACCATGGAATCCTGTGCTGCCAAACAACTTGTTAGCTAGTGATCAAAGAAACACAGCAGAACATCTCCAAATGCAAGATGCTCTACACAAAGGAAACATGTCACTGCTAGCTCTGTAGTGCAGCAGAACATCACCTGAGTGCAAGATGCTCCGCACAGAGGAATCGTGACACCTGGACTATGTCCAACTAGGTTGGAATTTTTTAATAAAGTGGGAAACAAGGGTAAGTGTCTTGTTTTAATCTCTGTTTGCATGTTTGTGTTATTTTTTCTAATATCCTTTTTTAGACTATGGTGGAATCCCTGGACTACGGCGGATCTCCATGGATTTTTTTTTTATAAAATAGTAAATGAGGGAGAGTGTTTAGTGAAATAAAATGCTTTTGTGTCTGTATCTTTTTTTGATTACTGGGTTAGTAATGGGGGTGTTTGATAGACGCCTCTCCATTACTAACACAAGGGCTTGGTGTCAGCTGACACTACACAGCTGACATTAACCCCATACACCATTAGCCCGATTGCCAACGCATCAGGGTAATCAGGAGGAGCCAAGGTTAAGAGCCAGAACTGGAGCATCTAATGTGAGAAGGACCCAAAAACAATGGACCTTCCCAGTCTCATAATTCCAGCCTCCAGCTGTCTGCTTTACCTTTGCTTGTTATAAAAAACGAAGGGACCCCAAGTGATTTTGGTTTGTTTTTTTTTTTAATTATTTTTTTTGTTAATATCTATCTATCTATCTATCTATCTATCTATCTATCTATCTATCTATCTATCTTTGCACATCTTTAACTCATACAAATCTTTAATTTCTTGAGTGTATTTAAAAGGGTGGTTCACCCATATTTTTTATTGTCTAGTTCAATATTATATTGACAAACAATGTTTCTCTCAAATACCTTGTGTTGGCAATAGTGCCTGTGAGAGGCGCTATTGCAGACCGCTATTCCCCGCTCTGGTGACGTCACGTCAAGTGACGTACACGTCACATCCCTGCGGCCGGCTGCAATCTTCCTGACTCACTGGGATGTGGGCAGTGTTTCACCGCTGTCACAGCACAGCGCGTCTCCTACTTGCAGCGTTCTGCTGTGAGGGAGGAGGGAGCAGATGGGCTGTGACAGCGGTAAAACACCGCTCACAGCTCCGTGAGTCATGAAGACTGCAGCCGGCCGCAGGGATGTGACGTGTGCGGAATTTGACGTGACGTCACCGGAGCGGGGAACAGCGGTCCGCAATAGCGCCTCTCACAGGCACTATTGCCAACACAAGGTATTTGAGGGCACCCCCCTACATCTCCACCCTCCTCTCTGTCTATCACCCCACCCGTTCTCTACGCTCTGCAAGCGACTTTCGACTAACATCCACACTAATTCGAACCTCCCACTCCCGGATCCAAGACTTCTTCCGAGCTGCACCAACCCTCTGGAACGCTCTACCCCAAGAGGTTAGGACAAATCACAACTTACTCAGCTTCAGACGCACCCTAAGGCTTCTGCCACACTCACGTGAAATTCACGCACGTGCCGAGAGACACGTATTTTCCCTGCGTGTTGCGTGCAGGTAAGTACGTGTCTCTGGTACGTGCGTGACACGTGTGTTCTACGTGTGCTATCCGCGATAGCACACGTAGAACCGGTAATTATTATACTCACCTGGTCCTTCCTGATGTCCGCGCTGCTGTCCGTGGTGCTGATCCTCGGTCTCCAGCCCTCCCGTCTCCCCGCTGCTGCTGCTGCCAGGCAGTGAAGTGAATATTCAATGAGAATAATGAGCGGCGGTCGGCAGCAAGAGGCAGCAGCGGCAGAGACAGGAGGGCTGGAGAAGGTGAGTTAATGTTTTTTTTTTTTTTCACTGACGTGTGTTTTCTCCGGCGCGTGTCACACGGGACCGCATCCACACTACACCCGTGTGGTACGGGTGCGGGCCGTGTGACACCCGTGCTGCCGGTGAAAAAACGGACATGTCAGCGCTTTGAAAATCGCACACACGTACAAACGCACACGGACACACGTTCCGTGTGGTTTTACGTGTGTGTGCCTGCTACCATAGGGTGGCATTGCTGTACGTGTCTCCGTGTCTCCGGTACGTGTAAAAAATGCCAAACACGTACCGGAGGCACGGATGTGTGGCGCTAGCCTAAAGACGCATCTTTTTAGGGCGGCCTATCACACTCCCTAATCAGATTCGATTCACATAGTCCCTCTACAACTTCTCACAACATAACTCCACATCAAACTCCAAGGCACCCAAAGGCATCTCAAGGCTCTGGCCCACTGGTCCAGGAAACCATTATCCAGCCCCCATTTCCGTGAGATGGCTGGATTGTCATTGTAAATAAACACTTGAACCTTGCCTCTCCCCCTCCCATCTCTGTAGATTGTAAGCTCTCACGAGCAGGGTTGTGTTTTTTCTTTTTTTCCTCTAAATATTGTATTTCTATAACTGTTACTTGTTTGTATATGATCCTCCCGAATTGTAAAGCGCTGCGGAATATGTTGGCGCTATAGAAATAAAGATTATTATTAGTATTATTATTATTATTATTTCTCAATATAATATCAAACTAGACGATAAAAAATATGGGTGAACCACCCCTTTAATTCTTCTTTGTGTCACACGGATGTCCTCTGTGTGTTGTGACGTGTCTCCAGTATATGTGAAAATGGACAAAACACGTACTGGAAACACTGACATGTAAAGAGGGTCGTAGGTCAGATGGTAACTAGGGATGAGCGAATGTATTCACCACTATCCGGTATCCGACGGATAAGGCCTAAGCCACACGGCGAGAAAAACAGTGCGAGTGGAGTGCGATAAAACATCGCATTCCCCTCGGACCAATTCTAGCCTGTGTGTCATCACACATGAGCGATTATTTTCTCAGCCCTAATCGGACCGAGAAAACAATCGCAGCATGCTGCGATTGTAAGCCGAGACTCTTTCTCTTGCACCCATTCAAGTGAATGGGGCGAGAGAAAAATCGCACTGCACTCGCGGTACACCGGTGTACCGCTAGTGCAGTGCGAGAATGGCAATAGCCGGCTACGCAGGAGAGAGGGAGAGAAATCCCTCCCTCCCCTCCTGAGTGCCAGCCCGCCCCCCGCAGCTGAGGTCTGCTCGCACGAACGGACCTCAGTTGCAAGGACACACGCATGACACTCGGCTCTGCTGTACTGCCAGCACGAGCCGAGTCTCATGCAAGGGGATCGTAGTAGTGCCCGTGTGGCCCCAGCCTAACAGGCTATTCGCACCATTCGGTATCCGACGAATAAAACAACATCCGCTCCAATACTTTCAGTTTCAATTCTGACTTCCTGGCACCTATTTTCTAGCCAATTGCCTCCAGGTCCGGCATAATCCACACGAGGGAGAGAGAGAGAGAGAGTTCAGATGATTTCCAACCTTCTACAGGCTGTGCCCGTACTGTTTTTGCCTTTTCCCCAGTCACGACAGCTCGCTGTTAGGTCCAGCGTGAAATTATTTGGGTTTCACATAGACTTAAGGGGGCTTTACACGGTAGCGATATCGCTAGCAATTTGTAGCGATAGCGAGCGTGTAAGTACCCGCCCCGTCGCGCATGCGATTGTTTGTAATCACTGCCGTATCGAACATTATCACTACGGCAGAGTCACACATACCTGGTCAGCGTCGTCGCTGTGACTGCCGAACAATCCCTCCCTCAAGGGGGAGGGATGTTCGGCATCATAGCGACATCACCGCAACGTCACTAAGCGGCCGGCCAATCAAAGCGGAGGGGCGGAGATGAGCAGGATGTAACATCCCGCCCACCTCCTTCCTTCTGCATTGCGGCCGGCGGCAGGTAAGGAGACGTTCCTCGCTCCTGCGGTGTCACACATAGCGATGTTTGCTGCCGCATGAGCGATGAACCACCTGGATAAACAACCCTTACCGATTTTTGAGTTTGGGACGACCTCTCCATGGTGAACGATTTTCACCATTTTTGAGGTCGCTGGTCACAGTCACACGCTGCGATATCGTTAATGACGCCGGATGTGCATCACTAACAACTTGACCCTGACGACAAAACATTAACGATATGGTAGCATGTAAAGCCCCCTTTACATTGCGCATCGAATATTTCCGAATAGTCGAATAGGGGCGACCTATTCATCGGATATTCGCCAAGTCGGATATTTTAGTATTCGAGCATCCTTGGTAACCCTTCCAGACAAGGGATAAGTTTGTTGTCTGGCTGGAATTTTGAGGGGGTATGGAAGGGGCACACTTGTGGAGATTGTGACTTGTACTGTTAAACAGTCCATGTGACTAGACTGCCAATTTTATAGAGGCCAAATGGAAGGCACTGTTATAAAGGCCATGTTTTGTTATAGAAACTATGTGGATAGCACTGTTAGGTCACAAGCACACGTTGAGTATTTGGTCAGTATTTTACCTCAGTATTTGTAGCCAAAACCAAAAGTGGGAGAAAAATACAGAAGTGGTGGCCGTGCTTCTATTGTACATTTCCTCTGATTGTTCTACTTCTGGTTTTGGCTACAAACACTGAGATAAAAACTTCACCAAATACCCAACAAGTGCATGTGGCCTTCACTGTGGCTGGCACTGTTACAGAGACCATGGTGCTAGCACTGTTATAGATACCGTGTGGCTGACACTCTTATTGAGCGCATGTGGCTGGCACTGTTACAGAGACCATGTGGCTGGCACTGTCATAGATACCGTGTTGCTGACACTCTTATTGAGCGCATGTGGCTGGCACTGTTACAGAGACCATGGTGCTAGCACTGTTATAGATACCGTGTGGCTGACACTCTTATTGAGCGCATGTGGCTGGCACTGTTACAGAGACCATGGGGCTAGCACTGATATAGATACCGTGTGGCTGACACTCTTATTGAGCGCATGTGGCTGGCACTGTTACAGAGACCATGGTGCTAGCACTGTTATAGATACCGTGTGGCTGACACTCTTATTGAGCGCATGTGGCTGGCACTGTTACAGAGACCATGGGGCTAGCACTGATATAGATACCGTGTGGCTGACACTCTTATTGAGCGCATGTGGCTGGCACTGTTACAGAGACCATGGTGCTAGCACTGTTATAGATACCGTGTGGCTGACACTCTTATTGAGCGCATGTGGCTGGCACTGTTACAGAGACCATGGGGCTAGCACTGATATAGATACCGTGTGGCTGACACTCTTATTGAGCGCATGTGGATGGCACTGTTACAGAGACCATGGGGCTAGCACTGATATAGATACCGTGTGGCTGACACTCTTATTGAGCGCATGTGGCTGGCACTGTTACAGAGACCATGGGGCTGGCACTGTCATAGATACCGTGTGGCTGGCACTGTTATAGATACCGTGTGGCTGGCACTGTTATTGAGCGCATGTCGCTGGCACTGTTATAGATACCGTGTGGCTGGCACTGTTATTGAGCGCATGTGGCTGGCACTGTTATTGAGCGCATGTCGCTGGCACTGTTATAGATACCGTGTGGTTGGCACTGTTATAGATACCGCGTGGCTGGCACTGTTATAGATACCGTGTGGCTGGCACTGTTATAGATACCATGTGTCTGGCACTGTTATAGATACTGTGTGGCTGGCACTGTTATAGATACTGTGTGGCTGGCACTGTTATAGATACCGTGTGTCTGGCACTGTTATTGAGCGCATGTGGCTGGCACTGTTATAGATACCGTGTGGCTGACACTCTTATTGAGCACATGTGGCTGGCACTGTTATAGATTAGATACCGTGTGGCTGGCACTGTTATTGAGCGCATGTGGCTGGCACTG
This sequence comes from Anomaloglossus baeobatrachus, assembly GCF_048569485.1. NCBI lineage: Eukaryota > Metazoa > Chordata > Amphibia > Anura > Aromobatidae > Anomaloglossus > Anomaloglossus baeobatrachus. Next base: position 42,945,504 of record NC_134360.1, read on the forward strand.
TTATTGATACCGTGTGGCTGACACTGTTATAGATACCGTGTGGCTGACACTGTTATAGATACCGTGTGGCTGGCACTGTTATTGAGCGCATGTGGCTGGCACTATTATAGATACCGTGTGTCTGGCACTGTTATAGATACCGTGTGGCTGGCACTGTTATAGATACCATGTGGCTGGCACTGTTATAGATACCGTGTGTCTGGCACTGTTATAGATACCATGTGGCTGGCACTGTTATAGATACCGTGTGTCTGGCACTGTTATTGAGCGCATGTGGCTGGCACTGTTATTGAGCGCATGTCGCTGGCACTGTTATAGATACCGTGTGGCTGGCACTGTTATAGATACCGTGTGGCTGGCACTGTTATAGATACCGTGTGGCTGGCACTGTTATAGATACCATGTGGCTGGCACTGTTATAGATACCGTGTGGCTGACACTCTTATTGAGCACATGTGGCTGGCATTGTTATTGATTAGATACCGTGTGGCTGGCACTGTTATAGATACCGTGTGGCTGGCACTGTTATAGATACCGTGTGGCTGGCACTGTTATAGATACCGTGTGGCTGGCACTGTTATAGATACCATGTGGCTGGCACTGTTATAGATACCGTGTGGCTGACACTCTTATTGAGCACATGTGGCTGGCATTGTTATTGATTAGATACCGTGTGGCTGGCACTGTTATTGAGCGCATGTGGCTGACACTGTTATAGATACCGTGTGGCTGACACTCTTATTGAGCACATGTGGCTGGCATTGTTATTGATTAGATACCGTGTGGCTGGCACTGTTATTGAGCGCATGTGGCTGACACTGTTATAGATACCGTGTGGCTGACACTCTTATTGAGCACATGTGGCTGGCATTGTTATTGATTAGATACCGTGTGGCTGGCACTGTTATTGAGCGCATATGGCTGTCACTGTTATAGAGACCATGTGGATTACATTGTTATAGAGACCATAGGGTGGGCACTGGCATAAAGAATGTGTGACTGGCACTGTTACAGTGATCATGTGACTTATGCTGCTATAGAGACCATGCGTCTGGCACTGGTTTACAGCACGTGTGGCTTGCACTGTTATAGAGACCATGTCACTAGCAATGTTATAGAGACCATGTGGCTGGCACTGTTATAGAGACCATGTCACTAGCAATGTTATAGAGACCATGTGGCTGGCACTGTTATAGATACCAGATGGATTACATTGTTATAGAAGCCATGAGGCTGGCAATGGTATAGAGAACGTGTAGCTAGCATGGTCATAGATACCGTGTGATGGCACTGTTATAGAGATCGTATAACTTATACTGTTATAGAGACTATGTGTCACAGTAGATACGGGGGAGTACCAAGCGAACTTCAAAAGGGAAGGGGAATGCAGTGTCTAGGGAAGGGGGAGGGACCCCTGACCAAACCTACTGCTGGTCCCTGGGGTCCCTCACCACCTTAGATAGGTTCCACACCTATGCGCCGAGTTGGATACCTGAGCCTAGGATGACCCTAGTGCTGGGCCCTACATAGGAAACTGGAAGGATGAGCTCTTCATCAAGCCCACTAAACACTAAAGAAGACACGGAGCACACGCATGGGGAAAGCGCATGAACAACTTATCTCCAGATGCCTTAGGAAGAAGTTCAGCAAAGAGCAGCAACGATCCTACAGATGAGTGCAAGCCGCCTGCTTGCATCCAGAGCTTGTGAAGGAGCTGAATATCACCAGCACAAGTCCAGGGAAAATGAGAGCATTTAAACCCAAGGGAAAATACATATGATTAGCAGCTGAAGGGAAGAGAAGCTCCACTGGGTCCTAAAGGGAAAAGGATGAAAACCCAGCAGATGAGATACCGAGTACACTGAATACTAACAGCAGTAATAGTAGAAAGTCAGGGAGCATTTTGCGCAGCCAAATGCTGTGACCTTCTCTTGCCGGACACCCCAGGGCTGTCTGTCATCTGTGACACCATGTGTCTGGCACTGTTATAGGGACCATGTCCATCACTGTTACACATGCTAAGGATCTGGAAAATGTTCGGTTCTCTGTGATGTAGAAGATTCAAAAATCAGTATGAATTGTAATAGACATGTTTATGTAGAGATTTTGCAATTAATAACCAGATATATGTAGAACGTGATATAAATGATCTTTGTTAATTTTTTTTTTAGATATATAATCTAAAAGGATTTGGGTGTGTACCCCTTTAAAAAGTTGATAGGCAAAGCATGGTTTTAATGGCATATGTGTGGGAAGCTTATTACTAACTTATGAGGTAACTGGACGATTTTTTCCATTGGATGAGTTGCTGAAGTGCTTGATTTTCTGTTGTTAAATTCCCCTCATGGGCGTGTCTATCTCAGCTGGCTCCACCCCTGAATAAGAGGTTACCGTACTATCCCTAATATGAGCTCAGCTGTCTGAAAACTTTCTATCTATCTAAAGGAAATCTGATCATTTTTATTTTTTAATTCTATTTTTGTTTAAAGACAAAACAAAAAATGTGGAAAAAAAAAAATCGTCGTTTACAAAATTTCTTTTTTATATCAAATGAAAATACAATAAAGCAAAAAAAATATCTTTAAGATGAAAATGCGATCTATTAACCATAGCTTTTTTGTTATCTTTTGCTTTGATTCTAATCTTTTTTTGTACTGAAAGATGTGTTCACTAGAGAGGATGCAAAGTCCATGAATTGTTTCAGATTTGGCTCGTTAGTGTGGACAGAATAATTAGGACATATTGAAAAGAGTAATCAGAAGGGGTCAAAAGTCTGCAGCATGGTAGTCAGCAAGGTCAGGGGTCAGCAAGGTCAGGGGGTCATGACAGGTACAGATTTTCAGAATAATGAGAGGTAAGATGAAGAATGCAAGGATTGTGCTGAATGTTTAGCCCCCATGACGGGAAATATTTCAGTGCAGTCGTATTCAGTAGGATTTAGTAAGCAAATATAGAACTATGCCCTGAAAAACAGGTGATTTAAGCCAAAAAGCATATTGGGGGAGTTCCCAAAGATAGAGTAAATAACCGGATTTGGGGATTTAATGCAGATATAAGATTGAATTATTCAGCACAAGATTTAATAAATGGAAATTCCATATGTGACCCAAGATCAATTGGGGATCAGTAATGTAATGTATTTACACAGTGAATCCACCAGCAGAATAGTGAGTGCAGCTCTGGAGTATAATACAGGATACGTAATGTAATGTATGTACACAATGACTGCACCAGCAGAATAGTGAGTGCAGCTCTGGAGTATAATACTGGATGTAACTCAGGATAGGTACAGGATAAGTAATGTAATGTATGTACACAGTGACTGCACCAGCAGAATAGTGAGTGCAGCTCTGGAGTATAATACTGGATGTAACTCAGGATAGGTACAGGATAAGTAATGTAATGTATGTACAGAGTGATTGCACCAGCAGAATAGTGAATGCAGCTCTGAAGTATAATACAGCAGGTAACTCAGGATCAGTGCAGGATAAGTAACGTAATGTATATATACGCAGTGACTGCACCAGCAGAATAGTGAATGCAGCTCTGAAGTATAATACAGCAGGTAACTCAGGATCAGTGCAGGATAAGTAATGTAATGTATATACACAGTGACTGCACCAGCAGAATAGTGAATGCAGCTCTGAAGTATAATACAGCAGGTAACTCAGGATCAGTGCAGGATAAGTAATGTAATGTATGTACACAGTGACTGCATCAGCAGAATAGTAAGTGCAGCTCTGGAGTATAATACTGGATGTAACTCAAGATCAGTACAGGATAAGTAATGTAATGTATGTACACAGTGACTGCACCAGCAGAATAGTGAATGCAGCTCTGAAGTATAATACAGCAGGTAACTCAGGATCAGTGCAGGATAAGTAACGTAATGTATATACGCAGTGACTGCACCAGCAGAATAGTGAGTGCAGCTATGAAGTGTTAACACAGCAGGTAACTCAGGATCAGTAATGTAATGTATATACGCAGTGATTGCACCAGCAGAATAGTGAGTGCAACTCTGGATTATAATACAGAGTACAGGAAAAGTAATGTAATGTAGTACATATCTTAAAGCGCACCAATCACCAGGATTTTCCTATGTAACCTAAAGCCAAGGCTATACTGGCACTATCATCCAGATTCTATACACACCTTTAGTGGCCAGAAAAGTTTGCAAAATGAGCAGCTTCTTGAATGACAGCAGCTGCTGATAGATGGGGTGGATATTCATAGTGAATCCTTCCCCCCCACCTGTCCATCCTCCTCCTATCTGTTATTTATGCTAATTCTATTATGGAATCGTTTTACTTTGTGACTAGAAGGGCCTGTGCTGATGTCATACCCATGTAACCATAAGGGGCGGGGCCTCAGCCAACAGAAAAATAATGTTGCTTCCTGGTATCAGCTATGTTGGCTGAGGCCCCGCCCCTTCTGGTCACATGGGTATGACATCAGCACAGGTCCTTCTAGTTACAAAGTAAAACAATTCCATAATAGAATTAGCATAAATAACAGATAGGAGGAGGATGGACAGGTGGGGGGGAAGATTCACTCTGAATATCCATCCCAGCTATCAGCTGATCAGCAGCTGCTGTCATTCAAGATGCTGCTAATTTTACAAACTTTACTTGCTTGTGTTTGGTTATATAGGAAAATCATGGTGATTGGTGCGCTTTAAAGATGCAGGAAATTTGATGTACTTTTCATTGGGGAATCAGGAGGGGAGTAACTACAATAGGTGCAGGAGTTGCTATTGTGACGCCCTGGACTAGCCAGGTAGTCACAAACACAACATCACACACACCCCCTCCCCTCGTTAGGCAACAACAGTCAAACAAAATCCTTGTTGCCTCCTCCAGGGTCTAATGTCCACACCAGGTGGGGCAGAGCCAGGTGGTTGGCCCCGCCCACCGAGGAGTTCACAGGCCTGGAGGCGGGAAAAGTAGTCAGTTGAGTTTAGTTGATTTTAGTGGAGGAGTGGAGGTTGGAAGTGGAGAGCGAGAGGAGAGAGAAACAGGTGGTGTCTGGGTAGGAGCCCAGGCACGTACAGCAAGGTCGGCAGACGGTCGTGGCTGTCTGCAGGAGTGGTGTAGCTCAGCGGAACCGTAGGACCAGGGACGGGCGGTGGCCCGCCAGTACCGAGCCGGGGAGCAGATCTGTACCAAGCACAAAGGCAGGGCCATCAGACCCCGACCAGGCTAGGAGCCGCCGAAAGGTCAAATCCGATAGTGACCGGGACCCCAGGGGTTCACTCACACCCAAGATCCGACAGAAGGCAACAGTCCACGCAGTGAGGATAAAAAGCCACTGCCAGAGGCTAGAGATCCAAGGGCCAGCGCCTGCGGGCAAAACTGGCTCCTACATACACGCCGAGGAGCGGACTACCAGTGGGAAACTATCGGAGTCAACACATTCACAGCGGTGCAGGGAAAGACAGCCACCATCAACCTGTCCGGGGAGAGCAAAGACACTGTAGCCGGCTGCGGGACCCGTCCATCCAGCCGTTTGGTTTACCAGAGACTCTGTGAATCTGTGCCTGAGTGAGTACAACAGTGCCATCCGGCACCACGCCGTGCTGCCCCCGCAACCCTGCACCCCGGCCTTCCTGCCTCCCCGTCCACTACCGGGCCCCGGGATCACCGACCCCTACCCATGGAGGGGTTAACACCTAGCTGCTCCCCGCCATCGCTCCTGGGAGACCCGTCACCAGCAGCGGTGGTGCCCACCATCACCACGACCCGTGGGTGGCGTCACGAACTATCTCCCCAAAAACCACCCAACAGACCTTTTCACTTGGGGGGCGAGGAGCGCTGCTCGAGTCCCCGGGTCCGGCCCACCGCTCGAGCCACCGAGCAGCAGCAGCCCCGGACCCGAGCGTAGCGAGCGCGGCCCCTCCGCCCGCGACACTATCACACCCCTGGGGCTCAGGGAGACCAAAATGTATCTTTGGCCTATTGGATAAGACCAATACTATTAAAAACTTTAAATAATTGGGGGCCCTGTTGGAGTTTTAACATTGGGGCCTATGAGCTTCAATGTACGACTTAGGGAATATGTTCTGAACTTTGTCACAGAGCCTTCTCATTCCTTTGCTAAAAAAACAGCTTAGGGAATTTGAGAGAGAATTTAATAAAACACTTCCTCTCCACCTGCAGTCAGATAAATAGATCTGTATAGGGCTGTGAGCCGCGGACTGGCGCTGAGTTAATTTTGCAGTGTAATTACGGCCTTTTCCTGCTTTGTATGAAAACTGAAAAAAGTAACGTGATCCTATAAGTCATGGCAACCTCATTCTTATCTTTGTCCCTGAACTCCAACTATTCTGAGCTTTGTGTACGTCTGCAGCTGAACGTACAGTGTGCGCCGCCGTGTCATCTGGAGATTGGCAGACCGCCATATTTAATTAGGACTTCTGTTCTTTGAGGAAGCCGTTCACCAGAATTACGGTTTCGGGGGGGAAAAGATTAAAGGTAACATGCAAATGTTTTCCCGGTGAATGAGCCACTGGAAATAATCACAATTATATGTACAAGATATTCCGGGCGATTGTCAGAAGTGAACATGTGTGAGGTAAGCCTTTGATGTGTGGTGCAGCCATGGAAGGAGCGCCCAGATCTGCTCCGGCCACACAGGAAGGCACTCTGAGCCTCTTCTCGAGGATTAATTCTGGCTTTTAAATTGTTCATCATGGCTGCCAACTGGCAATCTATGAGCCAAATGTGCCCCCACCATCTATAGCAGGCGTGGGGAACCTTGTTTCTGTCAGGGGCCAGTTGAAAATTTCTACCATCATTCGGGGGCCGCACAACTTGAAAATTACCCTATTATATTTGGTCAATCAATTAACTCACTGTGGTGGTTGGAGCTGCTTCTCTGTGGTGCGGCTGTGATATTAGGCGATATTGATCTTGTTGCTTCTCACAACTGATTTACCAGGTTTGTGTCACCCAGGACTGCTGAGGGCATATACATCACAGGAGAAGCTGGGGGCATATATATCACAGGAGACGCTGAGGGCATATATATCACAGGAGACGCTGAGGGCATATATATCACAGGAGATGCTGGGGGCATATATATCACAGGAGATGCTGGGGGCATATACATCACAGGAGATGCTGGGGGCATATACATCACAGGGGAGGGTTGAGAGGAATATACATCACTGGGGAGGCTGGGGAGCATAGACATGAATGGGGAGGCTGGGGGTCATAGACCTCACAGTAGACAAGGAGGGCATATACATCACTGGGGAGGACTGGGAGGAATATACATCACTAGGAAAGCTGGGGGGAATAAAAATCACTGGGGAATAAAAATCACTGGGTGGTACAAACATCTCTGAGAGTATATACATCACTAGAGTGCACAGACATAGCTGGGAGGGCACAAACATCACTAGTGGTGTATACAGTACTGGGGGAGCACACACAGCCCTGGGGAGGCTGAAAGGGCACAGATAGCTCTGGGGATGCTGGAGGGGCACACAGACGCCTGGGGAGGCTTGAGAGGCACACACAGAGGCCTGCGGAGGCTCTAGGGGCACACACAGAGACCTAAGGAGGCTCTAGGGGCACACACAGAGGCCTGGGGAGGTTGCAGGGGCGCACACAGAGGCTTGTGGAGGCCTGGAGGGGCACACGCAGAGGCCTGGGGAGGCCTAGAGGGGCACACGCAGAGGCCTGAGGAGGCTGGAGGGGCACAAGCAGAGGCCTGGGGAGGCTGGAGGGGCTTAAACAGGCCTGTGGGCACAAAGGAACCTGCGGGACGTTGAGGCAGCTGCTCCTCTTCTGCGGGACGAGAGGGCATTGCAGATGTCGCGGGCGGGAGGTGCGCTGCTCGACCGCGCTCGCGGCTCGGGTCCGGCTGCTGCTGCGGCTGCTGCTTGGTGGCTCGAGCGGTGGGCCGGATCCGGGGACTCGACCGGCGCTCCTCGCCCATGAGTGAAAGGGGTTGGTTTGGTTTGGGAATTTGGTTCGTGACACCACCCACGGGTCGTGGTGAGGTTGGGGCACCACCGCTGCTGGTGACGGGGATCCCGGGAGCATTGTTAGGGAGCAGCTGGGATGTTTTCCCCTCCGTGGGTAGGGGTTGGTGGTCCCGGGGCCCAGTAAGGAGAAGGGAGGAATGCAGGGTAGGTGAGGTGCAGGGTCGCGGGGGCAGCGCGGTGCCAGAGGGCACAGTGGTACTCACTCAGCCAAGAACAGATACAGAGTCTCCGGTAAAACAAACGGCTGGATGGATGGGTCCCGCAGCCGGCTGCTGTGATCACAACTGGATGGTTGGTGGTGACTGCCTTTCCCTGCACCTGGTGTGTGTCTTCGGTCCCGATGGCTTCCCACCGGTAACCCGCTCCCCAGCTTGGATAGCTGCCGAGGGAGCCCCTTTTCCCCGCAGGCTCTGGCCCTGGGAGCTCTAGCTCTGGCGGTAGCTGTCTCTCCCTGTTTGGTTTGGACGGTTGCCTTCAATCGGGTCTTGGTCGCTAGGAAACCCCGGAGGTTCCCATCGCTAACGGATTTGACCAGTTTAACGGTGACTCCTAGCCTGGTCGGGGTCCGCAGGCCCTGCCGGCCTGTGCTGGCTTCTCTTCGCTCCCCAGTTCGGTACCGGTGGGCCACCGCCCAGCCCCGACCCTACGGTTCCGCGTCGATAGGCCACTCCTGCAGACGGCCACCACCGTCTGCCAACCTTGCTGTATGTGCCCGGGCCACGTACCCGGACACGGTCAGTCTGCTCCTCACTCGCTACTTCACTCCTTCTACTTCACTCTCCCTAGCTGTTCTGACTTCCTTTCCCACCGCCAGGATTGTGAACTCCTCCGTGGGTGGGGCTAACCGCCTGGCTCCACCCCACCTGGTATGGACATCAGCCCCTAGAGGGAGGCAACAAGGATTTGTGTGTGCGGCTGATGTGCCTAACCGGGGTGTGGGGTGTGTTGTTGCAGTACCTGTGACGTCCTGGCTTGTCCAGGGCACCACACAGACTTACCCTGCCCACAAAGTAACCTTCCAGTGTATGCATGGTTGAGCCTAGAATGTATGGGCTCCTTCCAGGTTAGTGGGCGTGAATTGCGTAGAGGGTTTAAAGGGCCAACAGCCAGCAAGACACGGCTGCCGGCTGAGCACTGCGGTCCCTGGGAATCTGCCCGGGGCTGCAAAAAAGGTCATTGCAGGCTGAGGGTTCCCCACCGCAATGTACAGAGTCTGCTATGTCCCAAATACCTGATTATATTGTGTTATTTTACAGTCACCTCCAGAGCTGCATTCCCAATTCTGCTACTAATGCTTGAGTCTAGGCTGTTTTATAGCTGCAGCCAACTGAATAAGGGGACAAGACACTTACCAGATATATGAGGCCTTTGGGGAACATAGTCAAAGTGAGCCCCTTTTTACCCCACTTTTAACCTGAGAAGTGCAGAATTTGTGTATTAAGATTGCCATGGATCCAGTAACCATGTTGGCCTTAGCCAATGCCCATTTTTATCTAAAGCTGTCAATCACCCTGCCGTCCACTGTACAGGTGAGGAGTTGATACTGACCTGCGCTTGCTGGCGAACATCAGTGAAAGATGACTTTCATTATAGGGGAGATATTTCTAGACCACTAAGAGTTATGTTTTGAATCGAGTGGGGGGGGGGGGGATTGAGGTTTTCAGGTTGGCCTAATGCTCAAAGATTTCAATTGGCATCAAGATTTGGACTGTACGGTAGTTTGATTTTCCCTTGCAGCGCCCTCCACAGGAGATATCAGGTATAACACATTTTAAAGGTTATAGACACCTTTGAAGTAGAAAAATTATTTTTACATACTGCAAATTAGTGATTACCTTGAGATTCAATTGCAGTGATTGTGGGTGTGCTAACATGCTAAGAGGGCGGAATGAGTGCAGGAGCTAACGCCCTTGAGACTAGTCACTGGCCTCATTAGCATATCATAAAGGATCTTTAGAAATACTTTTTATAAAGATCTCTTTATCCATGCTACTAGATACAGGGACCGTTAGGCAGGGATCAGCAACATGCACCCAGAACTGCTCGTGGCTCTGGATTCATATTGGACCTGACAGGTTCCCTTTAAAGGGCCCATTTACCGTTCTTGCACAGGGGCTCTCTTCTGTCAGTGTCCACCAGTAATAGGCTGGATGTGAGATCTGTGCATCTTTCTAAGTAATATCCTATGGATTTGATCTCTGTGACTACTGGCGTAACTAGAGTTTGTTGGACCTAGGTGCAAAGTTTTGACCTGGGCCCCCCGTCCCCACCCGTCGACCGACATTCGGGGTACAGGATAATGATGCCGACACCCGGGGTACGGGATAATTACGCTGACACTCAGGGTATGGGATAGTGTTGCTGACACTTTTCTCTTTCCCTCAGCACAAAACTTTCCCATCCCATGTTCTTTTATCTTTGTCCCCCCTCGTATATAGCTCTCCAAATACTATACTGGCCCCCACATAGCCTTCTGTATAGTATAATGGGTCCCACATAACCCTTCATATATTAGAATGAACCCCCATAGTCCTCCATGTATAAGATACCCCTCCAGTTATTTTAATGCACCTCCCATAGTCCTCCATGATTATAATTCACCCCATAGTACTCCATATATTATACTGCACCCCATAGTCCTTCATATATTATACTGCACCCCCATAGTTCTCCATATATTATAATTCATCCCATAGTCCTCTATATATTTTAATGCACCTCCCTACTCTATGTATAAGGTGTCCTTCATGTTGTATTATGCAGCACAAATACTGATTAAAGCACCCCCATAGGCCTCCATACAATATAATGCATCCCCATAGTCCTGCATGTATTATAATGCACCCCCATAGTCCTCCGTGTATTATAATGCACCCCATAGTCCATATATAACGTGTCCTTCATATTGTATTATGCAGCCCACATACTGTTTAATGCATCCCCATAGGCCTCTGGCCACCGTGTACTCACTTATTAAAAAAAACCGAAACAAATACCCACCTTTCCTTGTTCCCTTCCTGCTCCGGTCAGTGTCCTGCGCTCTGCAGTCTCAACTCAGCAGCGTGCAGTGGTGATGTCACCGCACTCTGCTGCACTAAGACGTCTAGCGCAGGCACAGGGGGAGAAAGATGAAGGATGGAGCGGAGATCCCCTCTCCATCCTTCCTCATTACTTTGTGCGACTACGGGCGAGGGCCTGTAGGCGGGGGGGCCCTGTCTCAAGGACCATGCCCCCTGACTCAAGGGCCCCATAGCGGCCGCGTGGTCTGCCACAGAAAGGAGCTGGCTGCTTCTCTACAGGGCAGGTGCTGGGTCCCTAACCCTGCCGGGCGTAGTTGCACTCACCCCATGTGCCCCTCCTAGTAATATTGTAATATTAATATACACTCTGGCCCTCCCAGTAATATAGGTTGGATATGAAGTCTGTGTGTCTCTCATAGTAATATAGGCTGGATGTTAGGTTTGTGTGTCCCTCCCAGTAATATAGGCTGGATGTGAGCTCTATGTCTCTCCCAGTAATATAGGCTGAATGTGATCTTCATGTCCTTCCCTGTAATATAAGCTGGAGTTGAAATCTGAGTGTCTCTCTCAGCAATATAGGCTGGATGTGAGCTCTGTGTCTAGGCTGGATGTGAGGGCCGTGTTCCTGCCAGTAATATAGGCTGGATGTGAGCTCCATGTGAGGGCCGTGTCCCTCCCAGTAATATAAGCTGGATGTGAGCTCCCTGTCCCTCCCAGTAATATAGGCTGGATGTGAGCTCTGTGTCCTTCCCAGTAATATAGGCTGGATGTGAGATTTGTGTGTCCCTCCCACTAATATAGGCTGGATGTGAGCTCCCTGTCCCTCCCAGTAATATAGGCTGGATGTGAGCTCCCTGTCCCTCCCAGTAATATAGGCTGGATGTGAGCTCCCTGTCCCTCCCTGTAATATAGGCTGGATGTGAGGTCTGTGAGTATCCAGTAGGTTGATGTCTTCATAAACTCATACATCAGCTCATATATCAAAGTTTCCATCCTGCACTTATTTTCTCTTTATGTGCTTTCCTCCATCCTTCTACAACTTGTTTTCTCTATCCTCTCAGAGCCTTGATACTTTCTCCCCTGTCCATATAATGAAGATCTGTCTACAACCCTTCTCCCTATTGCCATCTCAATAACGAAAAAGGGACGGAAGAGGATAGAGCTATCAGATCTCAGCAAGAGTTTTGGTGCATTTGTTACATTTTTGCAAAAGCATTGAGCTAGATAAATGACTTCCAGACATTCTACATTTGCAAAATTGTAGACCATCTTCAGTTAAGTATTTAGAAAGAAGCATCACTATTTCTTTTTTTGACAGTGCACCCATGAGAATGGAAGGGGTTCCAAGTAATGGTCTTCTTTTAGCTAATTTCTTAAAGGGAACCTGTCACCACTTTTTGGCGTATAAGATGTGGCCACCACCACCGGGCTCTTATATACAGCATTCTAACATGCTGTATATAAGAGCCCAGGCCACTGTGAGAACATTAAAAACACTTTATAATACTTACCTAATGGTCGTGCAGTCGGCCATATGGGCGTCTCAGTTCTCCGGTGCCGGCGCCTCCTATTTCGGACATCCTCTTTCTGAAGCCTGTGTGCATGACGCGTCTACGTCATACACACTCGCCGGTCCTGCGGAGGCGCACTACAATACTTTGATCTGCCCTGCTCAGGACCTGAATGCCAGTGAGTGTGGATGATGTAGAACGCGTCATGCACCGCGGCTAGAGAAGGAGAACAAAGATGGCCAAAAGAGGTAGCGCCGGCAGCGGACAACGAAGACGCCCATATGGCCAACCGTGCGACCGTTATGTAAGTATTATAAAGTGTTTTTTATGTTCTCTCAGAGACCAGGGCTCTTATATACAGCATGTTAGAATACTGTATATAAGAGCCCGGTGGTGGTGGCCGCAGCTTATAGGCCAAAAAAATGGTGACAGGTTCCCTTTAACGGATATTCCAAGAGATGAAATACAATAAGTAAATACAATCATAAACTATTTGCTGTAAATATTTCCTTCTGGTCAGCAGGGGGTTACATTATTTCGCCTACAATCCAAACACTTTGAGTGGGTTCTATATGGCGTAATTACAAGGTGCGAGGCTCAAACTAATATTTTTTCCTCTTGCATGTGTCACAGAGAGAGTTGGCATCTCGAACCACAAGGTGACCTCTGAGTCTCTTCATTCTGCCCTGCCAGAGTGTTCTCTGCCCAAAATGAAGCTTTTAGAGAGTGCCAGGCCCTTCTGCCTCCCAACTACGCATATAATTTGTGTCTCTGTATTGGGAACCGGTAAAAGCTTGTGCTTCATGCATCAGCATCAGCGACTGACAGAGACCTGCGCCCGTCAGCCCCGATCCTCCGCACTGATAATGTGTGAGGGAGTTATCGCTGGTTGCGCTGTGGCACAAATAACTTGTTTTTCCTGCTAAGCGGAGCAAACATGACACGTGAAAGTCACAAAATGCGAAGTGTCTGCGGATCTAAAGCGATGGCGTGCGATTTTTAATGCCTGTTTTGCCCGTCATACACTCTAGTGATAATGTATCTCTTTATTATGTTCCCGGGTGCTGGGTGTGCGGCTGCCGACAGGTGGATATTCTCATAAGCGAGTTTTATCCCTCGGAATCTTTTCTTGTAAAAAACGGATTTAAGAGCCTGACAATAAAAAATCGGTCATTTTCCAGAGGGAATCCTGGCGGTTATAGAGGGGTCTGTAATGGGAGCATTTTTACTATGTGTTTTGGGACAAACTACAGCTTGTTGTAGTCTTCCAAGGCAGATGAACACTATATGGCGATATTATGTTGCACTATGCGCACAGAAGAGTAGTCCTATTGATTGTTCTGTGTGTGTGACGCCCTGGACCCCAGGGGTCACAGCACACTAACACCACACACACACACACCCTCCCCTGGTTAGGTGACACCAGTCAATCAAATCATTGTTGCCACCCTCCAGACTTGATGTTCACACCAGGTGGGGCGGAGCCAGGCAGTTGACCCCGCCCACCGAGGAGTTCACAGGCCTGGAGGTGGGAAAAGACAGTGAAGTTGGAGTCGTGAAAGTGAGAGGAGTTAAAAATGTTGGTGTCTGGGTTGGAGCCCAGGCACGTTCAGCAAGGTCGGCAGACGATGGTGGCCGTCTGCAGGAGTTGGTGTAGGTCAGCGGAACCGTAGGACCGGGGTCGGGCGGTGGCCCGCCGGTACCGAACCGGGGAGCAGATTGAAGCCAAGCACCAAGGCAGGGTACTCAGACCCCAACCAGGCTAGGAGCCGCCGTAAAGGTCAAATTATCTGATTGCGGTCTGGACCTCAGGGGTTCATTCCCACCCAAGTCCCGTCAGAAGGCAACAGCCCAACCCATCCGGATAAGTGCCACCGCCAAGGGCCAGAGATCCAAGGGCCAGCGCCTGTGGGCAAACGGGCTCTCCCGACATGTACACAGCAGGGAGCGGACTACCCGTGGGAAGCCATAGGAGTCAAATACACTTACACAGGTGCAGGAAAACAATAGCCGCCATCAACCCGTCCGGGGAGAGTGAGAACACCGCAGCCGGCTGTGGGCCCCGTCCATCCAGCCGTTTGGTTTACCCGAGACTCTGTCCTTCTGTGTCTAAGTGAGTACAACAGTGCCATCCGGCACCGCGCTGCACCGCAACGTTGCACCCGCGCCCACGCTGCCTCCCCCTCCACCTGTACCTATACCTCCTCCCTACTCCCCCAACCGGGGCCCCGGGACCAACAGCCCCTACCCACGGAGGGGTCAACACCTTAGCTGCTCTCCGCCATCGCTCCCGGGATCCCCCGTCACCAGCAGCGGTGGTGCCCACCATCACCACAACCCGTGAATGGCGTCACGACCGACATCCCAAACATCCACCAAAAACCTCCCCTTTTCACTCGTGGGCGAGGAGGCGCTGCTCGAGCCCCGGGTCCGGCCCCGTGCTCGAGCCACCGAGGAGCAGAAGCACCGGACCCGAGCTCCAACGATTCCAGACGAGCGGCGTTCCCATCCCCTCCGCCCGTGACATGTGCATAAAATGCCTATTGGCCAGTCTAAGGCGGGCTTTGCACGTTGCGACATCGCAGGCCGATGCTGCGATGTCGCACGCGATAGTGCCCGCCCCCGTCGCAGGTACGATATCATGTGATAGCTGGCGTAGCGAAAATTATCGCTACGCCAGCTTCACACACACTCACCCGCCCTGCGACCGTCGCTCTGGCCGGCGACCCGCCTCCTTCCTAAGGGGGCGGGTCGTGCGGCGTCATAGCGACGTCACACGGCAGGCGGCCAATAGCGGCAGAGGGGCGGAGATGAGCAGGATGTAAACATCCTGCCCAGCTCCTTCCTTCTGCATATCCTACGGAAGCCGCAGTGACGCCGGTAGGAGATGTTCCTCGCTCCTGCGACTTCACACACAGCGATGTGTGCTGCCGCAGGAACGAGGAACAACATCGGACCGTCGCGTCAGCGTAATTATGGATTACGCCGACGCTGCAACGATGATATGATTACGACGATTTTGCGCTCGTTAATCGTATTGTGAAGCCCCGCTAGTATGTGTCGGTGCAGTACCTTCAGGGACTCCACGTGGATGGAACAGTCTGGTCACAGGTAGGGAACCTTCTTTTAGGATTGTCGTGACGCCACTCTCAGTATTGCGGTCAGCGGGGACCGCCACTGCAGATTAAGGGATGCCTGGGGCTGATGGTGGGTGCAGTCAGTATATTATCCCCCTGAGAGTGAGGCAAGCCCCAGGCCCCGGTGTATGTGTGTGGGACCACAGGTCGCAGAATGACTCAAACACAGTCCAAGAAGTCTTTCAACGTGTTTACTCACTGTTTGGAGGTCACGGTGAGATGCCCGGGCGACACTGTGATAACCAGGTTGAACCAGGAATTCCAGGAGGCCGTTCTGAAGGTAGCTGTCCACTCGCCTTCCTTGCACTCTTTCTGTTTTAGGAGGATCCTTTGCTTGAAGCGTGGTAGGACCCCTCCAGGGAAGCTGTTACCACCCTGCTCCCCTCTCTCTGGCTCGTCTGCCGGCAGCGTGGCCTTGGTGGGATGGCTTCTGGCCCTGTCCCCTTATGGGCCTGGTGATTGCTGCTTGGCTCAAGCTCTGTGTAGTCGTGGTGAGGGCATGAAGTACCCCCCCCCACCTGTAGGTTAAGCAGCTCTGGATGATCTGCTGCCTGTACTGGGGACCTAGTTCCCCTTGTGTGCTCGGATACCGGGATCTCCGTACTCAGCCACCCCTCTCTCTCTGGATGATTTTCAGGCCGACCCACGGTACTCCTTTCTCCCCCGCTTTCAGCTACTGCACTCCTCAGGACCTGTCTCACACTCTAGAGCTCCTCTGCTCCCTTCCACACACTTCAACTTCTTCCTCTCGACTCCCCTCTTTTCTCTCTCTCTCTGCCCTGCTTCCTAGCAACCAGCCCCTGAACACACCCCTAGCTGGGAATTGAAAGTTAACTCCTTCTGGCTACCCAAGGGTCCCCTCTGGTAATGTGGGAGGCCTGGTCACTATATGTTTGTGTGTGCACCTCATCCTGGCCTTTGGAGATTACCTGGAAGCATTGCTCCCGCATGGGTGCAATACTCTGTGGTGCCTGACCAGGTCAGGGGCGCCACATTCCCCCTTAGTTATCATCAGCACGTCCTCGGGCTGCAAAGACAAGAGAAAAAGGTAAATACAAACTTTTCCCACACAGGGGCAATTATTTACATTTAAACATGCCAGGTACCATTCCACCACCAACCACCCACATGTCCGAACCCCACCCAAAAACCTCCAGGAGGTAGGTCGCCGGTCCTTTTGGTGACCAGGGCTGGGCCATCACATTCCCCAGACCTTTCCTCCAATCTTCCTCTCCTGAGGAGAGTGGTGTAAGGTAGGCCCCATAAACAGGCGTACCCGCTTCCGAGTGTTGGAGGGCAGGCCCCATAAACAGGCGTGCCCCCTTGTTGGTGCAGAGCCATGCCCCTCAACAGGCAGACTCTGGGGTTGATACCAAGAAGGCAACTTTTTACAATGCAAAGTTTGTGGTTAAAGCCAGTTCATAACCAGTGGTTTAACATTTTAAGGAGGTCTCACAATAGTCCTTGTGGGCACATTTTGCTTAAACGTTACTTAACTATAAACAGGTTAAACATTACCTTTCATACCGTCACTTTGAACTAAACTGTACTTTCTCTATAGCGTAATGGGAGCTGACCAAAGTTGCTGCGGGTTGACCTACGCAGTACTATACTGTCATCTGTCTGAGGTTGTGTCCTCCCACCCGATGTATGTGTCTCAATGTGAATAATGGGTGTACTGGGTATTGATACCAGTGCATGGTCTTCTGCTTCAGCTACATTTGGCTCTTCCAGGTTCTGAACAGGTTCTTCTGGGTCTCTTACTTCTCCAGATTGAGGGAATGTAATAACCGGAATAACTACTGCTCCATTGTATTGAGGCCAACTTGCTGGAAAATCTCCAAGTACAGTATGGATCATCTTTTCTTTTGGTTCTTGAACTGGCAAAGGGTTGGGAATTTCTTCAGGGATTCTTAGTTGTTCAGGACATTTCTTTAAGCGATCTCTAGAAACGACAGCTGTTGTTTTTCCTCCATCTTTGCTGATAAGGCATGTCTTTTCATTGCTAAGCGTCAATGGTAACACAGTATAGGGTTCTTCTTCCCAGTGATTGTCAAGTTTATGACGTCTTCTCTTTCTTTTGAGAACTATATCTCCTGGCATCAAAGGAACAACAGGTGCTTTTCGATTGTAGGCCTTTTCTTGTTTCTCACGCTGCTGAGTCAGGCTTCGCTCCACACACTCTTGTACTTTCTTGTATTGGGCTTGGCGGTTGGAATCCCAATCAGCACCTTGTAGATGGTCTTCAGGGGTCTCAACTCCCATTTCCAGATCTACTGGCAATCTCCCTGGTCTGGCCCTCATCAGGTATGCCGGTGTGCAGTTCGTGGAACTCACAGGGATGTTGTTATACATGTCCACTAGATCGGGCAGTTTTTCCGGCCACTGACTTCGTTCTTCTAGTGGGAGCGTCTTCAGAAGGTCGAGAATGATGTGGTTCATCTTCTCACACATGCCATTGGTCTGAGGATGGTAAGGCGTAGTACGGATCTTCTGGCAGCCGTATAGGTTACAAAACTCCTTAAACACTTCAGCTTCAAAGGCTGGTCCTTGGTCAGTGAGCACTTGATCTGGATAGCCATGTGGTCGACAGAAGTGTGTCTGGAAAGCTTTGGCTGCAGTTTGACCTGTCAAGTCCTTGACTGGTACTACCACCAGGAATCTGGAGTAGTGGTCAACCATAGTGAGAGCGTAGTTGTAGCCTTGTCTGCTGGGTGCCAACTTTACATGGTCCAGGGCCACGATCTCCAGGGGCCGTTTAGTTTGGATTGGCTGGAGTGGTGCTCTCTGGCTGTGCTGGTCTTTTCTTCTAAGATTGCAGGGCCCGCAGTTTCGACACCACTTCTCTAGGGCAGATCTCATGCCCACCCAGTAGAATCTTACTTTAAGTAGGGCCTCCAGTTTCTTCCAACCAAAGTGGCCTGCACCATTGTGATAGGCTTCTAGCACCATCCTCGTATCCTTCTGTGGTACAATCACTTGCCACACCTTCTCATGCGTCCTCGGGTCAATGAT
This sequence comes from Anomaloglossus baeobatrachus, assembly GCF_048569485.1. Lineage (NCBI taxonomy): Eukaryota > Metazoa > Chordata > Amphibia > Anura > Aromobatidae > Anomaloglossus > Anomaloglossus baeobatrachus. Next base: position 42,964,180 of record NC_134360.1, read on the forward strand.
GCTCCTGTAAAGTTTGTCTTGATAGATGAATAATCGACCCCTCTCCTTCCATAGGTACTGTGCCTCAGGTGGGGCTCCTTTGTCAAGGCTGGCGCCCGGCTGGCTGATCAGTTTCTTTACCAAGCCTACCGCTGGATCATTTTCCTGGGTCTCCTTCCAGTTGTAGTGAGGTAGTGGGTTCAGGGTCACCTCTTGGCGGTTGGCACGCGACTGCCGACACTGTTTTGCTCCATGGCGATGGAACGCTGGCAGCTCAATCTCTTCAAGATCATCTACATCTTCACCCTCGTCTGCTAGGTGAGGCATCCTGGACAGAGCATCTGCGTTGCCGTTCTTGCGGCCAGCTCGATACTTGACAGTAAAGTCATAATTCGCCAGTCGGGCTACCCAACGCTGCTCCATGGCACCCAATTTAGCAGTATCCAAGTGGGTCAGGGGGTTGTTGTCCGTGAAGACAGTGAATTTGGTGGCTGCCAGGTAGTGCTTGAACCGCTCTGTGATAGCCCATACCATGGCCAGGAACTCTAGCTTGAATGAGCTATAATTCTCCGGGTTTCTTTCAGTAGGCCTGAGCTTCCTGCTGGCGTAAGCAATCACACGCTCTTTGCCTCCCTGCACCTGTGAAAGCACTGCTCCCAGTCCCACATTACTGGCATCTGTGTACAGTACGAATGGCAGACCGTAGTCAGGGTAGGCTAGGATCTCTTCACCCGTCAAGGCCCCTTTCATTTGTCTGAAGGAGTGTTCTTCTGCTTCTCCCCAGTGAAATGGCGGGCCGGAGATCTTTCCTCTCTTCTTTGGGTGGCCTACCAGGAGCTCTTGCAAAGGCGCTGCCATTTTCGTGTAGCCCTTGATGAACCTTCTGTAGTAGCCTACCAAGCCAAGGAACTGACGTACCTCCCGGACGGTAGTAGGTGTGGGCCATTCCTGGATGACTGTGACCTTCTCTGGGTCCGGTGCTACTCCTTCTGCACTGACCACGTGACCTAGGTACTGGACCTTTGGCTTCAGTAAATGGCACTTGGATGGTTTCAGCTTCATTCCATATCGGGATAGCGCTTCAAAGACTTCAGCCAGGTGTTTCAGGTGGTCCTCGTAGGTCTTGGAGTACACGATGACATCATCCAGGTAGAGCAGGACGGTTTCAAAGTTGAGGTGCCCTAGGCAGCATTCCATAAGCCTCTGGAAGGTCCCGGGGGCATTGCAGAGTCCAAATGGCATGCTGTTGAACTCACAGAGGCCCATTGGGGTGGTGAAGGCCGTCTTCTCCCGATCTTCTTCTGCTACAGATACTTGCCAGTAGCCACTAGTAAGATCTAGGGTAGAAAAGTAGTTAGAGGTTTTCAAGGCAGCGAGGGATTCCTCTATCCTTGGCAAAGGGTAGGCATCCTTGTGTGTTATCTGATTTATCCGTCTGTAATCCACACACATCCTCATCGTGCCATCCTTCTTCCTCACCAGGACCAGGGGAGCCGCCCAGGGGCTACAACTGTCCCTTATGACGCCTGCCTCCTTCATGTCCTTCAGCATGTCCTTTGTGCGCTGGTAATGGGCTGGTGGAATAGGCCTATGTCTTTCCTTAATGGGAGGATGACTGCCTGTGGGTATGTGATGTTGCACCCCTTTGATCCTACCAAAGTCTAGTGGGTTCTTACTAAAGACCTGCTCGTATTCCTGCACGACCCTGTAAACCCCATGTTTCTGGTAGTCGGGTGTAGAGTCAGTCCCCACGTGTAGTTTCTGGCACCAATCCTCTAACTGCTTTTGGGAGGTCTCGCCCTCTTTTGAGTCAGCTTGTGTCAGGGGACCTACAGGTGTTATGGCGTCATCTGAGCATGTAAACAGTTTGGCTATGGTAGCGTACCTTGGTAGTCTGGCTTCCTCCTCCCCACAGTTCAACACTCGTACAGGCACTCGTCCCTTGTGTACATCAACTACCCCCCTGGCTGTCAGAATCGTGGGCCAGTGGTCTGAATGAGTGGGCTCTAGTACAGCCTGGTAGTCTTGTCCTCTGACACCTACCGCTGCTCTACACCACATCATCATTTCACTCCGTGGGGGTATCACAATGGGGTTAGCATCCATCACCCGTACACTACCAATCTCACCGCCAGCCTGTTTTACCTGTTGCTTCCTCAGAATGATTCGGATCTCCTTTTGCAAGGCTCTTTGCGACCTGCCCTCAGCACCCTCAACAATCTGGTGAAGCAACAACAACACTTCCTCTAAGCAATTTTCTATGACATTAGTGCCTAAAATCATTTGCGGGTTCCTTTCTCTAATATCAGTGTCCACAGCAATCAGTCCTTGTCCCTTCATTTCCTGCCTTCCTACCTTTATGGTTACCTCTTTGACCCCGATCTGGTCTATAGGTTGTCCGTTGGCAGCATAGATGGTGAGGGAGGGGTCCGGTGGTCGGAGATCGTCGTCCGACCAAAACCTACGATAAAGGACATACGGGATCGTGGTGACCTGAGAGCCGGTGTCCAATAACGCCGGGGTAGGGATCCCGTCGAGGACGATGGACAGGACAGGACGTCCACCCACGTACTGATCACAGCAGCGACTTGGGCCTGATCTTCTTAATCCTGAGGACTGGCCCCCGGCCCCAGGTTTGGCTCGTTTAAAGGACAGGCCCTTGCATAGTGTCCTGCCTCCTGGCAACGACGACAGATGGGTTGTCCAGATGAGTCATAGCGATCACTGCTCCTGCCTCGGGTTGGGGGACCTCTTCTCCTCCGCATCCAAGGGACGTCCTCTGGGTTGTCAGCTAGCAGGATCCGATGAGGGACTTTGGTCTCTGAGGGCAACTGTATTGCTTTCAGGATTTGTGCGACGTCCTTAGTGAGCTGTTGCACCTGGGAGGATAGTGTATTTATGGTCTCTGCTGGCGTGTTGAGTCCTTTTGCAGTTACCAGGGCCTGCGAGGAGGATTCCGCTCCTGCAGCCGTGGAACTGGCAGGCCATGCTGGTGCGACGGGGTCTGTGTCCACAGGAGGTTGGAGTGCTTTCACTGCCCTGTCTTTCAGAATGGCAAAGTCCACGTCAGGGTGTTCCAGGGACCACAGCTTCATCTGCTTCCCATCCTCAGGAGAGCGCAGGCCCCGCAAGAATTGTTCCTTCATCATCCGGTTTCCTTCCTGATCACTGACAGGGTCCACCAGCTTGAGAGCCCGTAGTGCAGCCTGCAGCCTGAGGGCATAGGCTCTTATGCTATCTTGGGGCTTCTGACGGCAGTTATAGAAGTCCGTCCTCAGCTCTCCCTCTGTGCGGTGTTCAAAAGCAGCTGCTAGTTTGGCAAAGATGGTCTCAACAGAGCTCCGGTCATCATTGGTCCAGGACTCAGCTTCCAATTCTGCTGCTTCAGTCAATTGTCCCAGCACCACAGCGGCCCTCTGCTTACCAGTCATCGCGTGCATGTCTAGCAGGGTGTTGATCTTCTTCTTAAACCCGGTCAGCGTGTCTATTTTACCGGCGTATTGGGGCAGCCATTGCGCTCCTGGGACATACAGCAAGGAAACTGGCATTATGGGGGAGATTTCGGCCGGCGCGGCTGCGACCGCGGCACCGGCACCAGGCGCTGCTGCGTCCAGCGCGACGGGGGCTGGCATCGCTTGGGCTGCGTCGCCCTGACCAGGGGCATTACCTCCTGCAGCGTCCATTTTTCTTCAAAAATCTCCGCGCTCCCTTTCCACTTCCTGGGTCAGTACGCTCTCTGAATTGTGGGGATTCTGGGGCGGCCACACCTCTTCGTGGGCGGTGCTCTTTTCCCTCGCGCGGGCTGCAGCGCGCGCTTTTGAAGATGGCAATATGGCGGCGGTTCAATTTTTGCGGTCGGACCTCTGAGGCGCACGGTCACCTGTCTGAACAGGTCTAGTCCAAATCCTGTTCGTGACGCCAGAAGTTGTGAAGCCCCGCTAGTATGTGTCGGTGCAGTACCTTCAGGGACTCCACGTGGATGGAACAGTCTGGTCACAGGTAGGGAACCTTCTTTTAGGATTGTCGTGACGCCACTCTCAGTATTGCGGTCAGCGGGGACCGCCACTGCAGATTAAGGGATGCCTGGGGCTGATGGTGGGTGCAGTCAGTATATTAGCCCCCTGAGAGTGAGGCAAGCCCCAGGCCCCGGTGTATGTGTGTGGGACCACAGGTCGCAGAATGACTCAAACACAGTCCAAGAAGTCTTTCAACGTGTTTACTCACTGTTTGGAGGTCACGGTGAGATGCCCGGGCGACACTGTGATAACCAGGTTGAACCAGGAATTCCAGGAGGCCGTTCTGAGGGTAGCTGTCCACTCGCCTTCCTTGCACTCTTTCTGTTTTAGGAGGATCCTTTGCTTGAAGCGTGGTAGGACCCCTCCAGGGAAGCTGTTACCACCCTGCTCCCCTCTCTCTGGCTCGTCTGCCGGCAGCGTGGCCTTGGTGGGATGGCTTCTGGCCCTGTCCCCTTATGGGCCTGGTGATTGCTGCTTGGCTCAAGCTCTGTGTAGTCGTGGTGAGGGCATGAAGTACCCCCCCCCCACCTGTAGGTTAAGCAGCTCTGGATGATCTGCTGCCTGTACTGGGGACCTAGTTCCCCTTGTGTGCTCGGATACCGGGATCTCCGTACTCAGCCACCCCTCTCTCTCTGGATGATTTTCAGGCCGACCCACGGTACTCCTTTCTCCCCCGCTTTCAGCTACTGCACTCCTCAGGACCTGTCTCACACTCTAGAGCTCCTCTGCTCCCTTCCACACACTTCAACTTCTTCCTCTCGACTCCCCTCTTTTCTCTCTCTCTCTGCCCTGCTTCCTAGCAACCAGCCCCTGAACACACCCCTAGCTGGGAATTGAAAGTTAACTCCTTCTGGCTACCCAAGGGTCCCCTCTGGTAATGTGGGAGGCCTGGTCACTATATGTTTGTGTGTGCACCTCATCCTGGCCTTTGGAGATTACCTGGAAGCATTGCTCCCGCATGGGTGCAATACTCTGTGGTGCCTGACCAGGTCAGGGGCGCCACAGTATCATCAAGGCTCTACACACTATGATATCGCATGCGATGCCGGATGTGCGTCACTTTCAATTTGACCCCACCGACATCGCACCTGCGATGTCGTAGTGTGCAAATGTGGCGCCCCAGGACCTGGTCGCCACAACAGCATTGCCCTCCCAAAAGGGTTAATGCTGAGCCTGGAGGTAATTGGGAGATCTATTGGCCAGTAAGTTAACACTCAACACAGTTCTCCCTCCGGCCAGCAGGGGGAGCTCTGAACCTGGAACTTCAGGGAGCATTCCTTAAGTCTGGCTGGAAGGAGGAAGTGGTAGTTAGTCTGGAGACAGGAGTGAAAGAGTGCAGACGCAGAGTAGTGCTGCCTTGTAAACTGGGGCCTAGAGCTGGGATAGCTTGGCCCAGTGAAGCAAGGGGAGCAGAGAGGCACAGCAGGGACTCGGACATCGGAGTCTGTAGTTGCCAGGGCATAAAATCCATCCCTGGTAGCTGAATCCGGAGGGCAGGAGAGCTGTAAGCCCCCTGTCCCAGAAGCAATCTGAAGGTACAGCTGCATCCCAAGGGCCCGGTGTAGACTCCAGCAGAGAAGCACCAGAGAGGGCCTGCGCAGTCTACCACACAGAAAAGGGGACGAACAACAAGTCCCAGCAGCAAGAGGGCAATTGCGAACCCAAAGTGCAGTGTCCTAACACAGCAGAGAAAGATTAAGGAGTAGGCCTCATACTCAACTGGCCAAAGATCACCCCAGGCACTTCCAGGCCGGCCGGACCATCTTTACCATCTGTGACGGTCTCCCTGGACTAAGTTTCTGCCGAGTAAAAGAGGAGAAGGTAAAGAGACTACTGTTTGTGCCTGTTTCTTTCATTGCTGGTCGGCCCTGCACCGTGTTAGTCACGCAGCACCATAGACTTCCACAAACACCAACCGTGCCCCGGGCATTGCTCCACCTGTGGGGAGCAGTACCACCATAGCTGCCATCACATCATCCCGGTGGCCTCACACAGCAGCGGCGGCTTATTAGCCGCATACCACAGGTGGCGTCACGAACACAAACTTTAACTTAAGCCACATAGTTTACTGACTCCCACCAGGGCCACGGAGCCGGGCCCAGCCACCACTGACTACCACCGGACTAGTCCGGCCCGGCACCGGGTGTCCCATAGCCCTGGGGTGGGTGAGTCAACTTTGGCGTCACGAACAGGATTTCGTGCCCTGTCACACCGGGTACTGTGCGCCTGAAGAACTGTGTAAAAGACTGTGTACTGGTTGTAAAATTGCCGCCGCCATTAGCCGCGCCGAGCGCAGGAAGAAGGGGGGCGTGCCTGACAAAGAGCGCGAAGGGAGCGCGCCATCAGAGCAGAGCGCTGTTAACCCCGCGCGACCCGGAAGAAAATTTGAAAAGTGAACGGAGCCTGGTAAGGTTCACTAAGGGGGAGGAAGATGTCCGACTCCGAGGGAGAGCAGGTGGCTGCCATCGCCCAGGGCGCCGCAGCACCGACCGAAGTAGTCCCAGTCGCCGTCGCCCCAGCCCCCACTGTAGCGCCGGTAATGCCGATCACCATGCCGTACATACCAGGAGCAGAATGGCTGCCGCAGTACTCCGGGGAGTCCCATACCTTGAGTGACTTCAGAGAAAGCCTGCACAGCTTGTTCCGGGTGTATCCTCTGACTGAGAGCCAGAAGGTGGGCATAGTAATGGGACAGCTAGCCGGCGCAGCCCAGCGTGAAGCGAAGTCCTGGCCTGATACAGATAAAGGGACAGCAGCCCAGATACTGGCCAAGCTAAAGAGTACTTTTGACACCCGCACCGCAGCAGAGATAAAGATGAGATTCTTTGGGTGCAAGCAACGGGCCACGGACAGCATAAGGGACTATGCCTTAAACTTGCAGGAGGCCCTGAAAGCAGTTAAACAGGTGGACCCAGAGAGTGTACGTGAAGAAGACAAACTCCTAACTGAGCAGTTCATAGAGGGGCTCCTGTCAGATGCCCACAGGACCCAGCTGCGTATCCTGGTCCTGCAGAACCCTGCTCTGGACTTTGCCAAGTTTAAGGACCAGGCCATCAGGGTACTGAGAGAATCTACACCGAATGACCCAGTACCCCTCCGGCCTCTTGCTATCACGTACCCCGGGGTGGTGCCTGCAACACGAGCTACTGCAGGGGCTGAGGCGCAGTCCCTGGATAAGGATCCCACTGCAGAGCTCAGACAGCAGTTCCAGGAGCTGACCAAGACTGTGGCTGCCCTTGCCAAGACCGTGCAGTCTCTACAAATGACCCCCTCGCCTGCAAAAATCGAGTTGGCCTCCAGCCCAGAAGACGTCCCATGGATGCGACAGAGGAGGATTCCGCCGACCCGAGGCAGAGACACAGACCGGTATGATTCAACAGGACAACCGATCTGCCGCCACTGCAACCAGGCGGGCCACATTGCACGACGCTGTCCTTTAAACGGGCCGAGCCTGGGGCCAGGAGCCAACCCCCAGGTGTGAGGAAGCCCGGCTCAAACCCCAGCCGCAGCAAGTATGTGGGAGGACGCCCGGTCCTTCCCATTGTGCTGGATGGGATCCCTTTGAATGCCCTCCTGGATACGGGGTCCCAGGTAACAACCATCCCCCACAAACTGTACAAAAGATATTGGGCTGATTCAGACATTGACCATGGCCCAGATGATGATTTAACGATTGTGGCCAGTAATGGTCAGCCCTTACCTCAAATTGGGTACAAAGAAGTAACCATTAAAGTGGGGCGGGTGGAATTGCCATGTCAGGGGATGATAATTGTAGATATAGATCGCAAAGAATCTGACCCACTGCTAACCCTTGGTACAAATGTGATAGAAAATTGTATTGCCGAAGTGATAATTTTGTTGCAACAGGCGTCTGAAACTGCCAGCTCCGGGCAGCAGCGTGTCCTACAGAGGGAGATCAGAGCCCTGATGAGGAGGCAGCAAGTAGAGCTAGCCGGAGGAGAAATTGGCAGTGTGAGGGTAAGTGACCCCCTCCCCATTGTAATACCCCCAAGAAGTGAAATGTTGATATGGTGTCGGGCAGCAATAGGCCTCAAGGGTCAGGATTACCATGCCTTGGTAGAACCAGTGTATTCAGACAGTAGGCCTGGAGTCCTGATAGCCAGAGGGGTAGCGGACGTCCGCAAGGGGAGAGTGCCCGTCCGTGTCCTGAATTGTGGGGAGGAGGAGGCCAAATTGCCCCGGTACGCCACTGTAGCAAAACTGTACACTGTCAGTAACAATACCATTAAAGCAGTGGAACCCTTGATCCCGTCTGACCAGGCGGAAGACAATGGCTCCAAGGGGCAGCCGGAAGACTGGTGCCAAAAATTACATGTAGGCACCGACTCCACCCCCTCGCACCAAAAGCATGGGGTTTACCGGGTGGTACAGGAGTACGAGCGGGTCTTCAGCAAACACCCCCTAGATTTTGGGCAGGTGAAAGGGGTTAAACATCAAATCCCCACGGGTGATCATCATCCCATTAAAGAGAGATACCGCCCTGTACCCCCCGCACAGTATCAGTGTGCCAAGGAAATGTTACGGGAAATGAAGGAGGCTGGGGTTATCAGAGATAGTTGTAGCCCCTGGGCAGCTCCACTAGTGCTCGTAAAGAAAAAAGATGGTACAATGAGAATGTGTGTAGATTACAGGCAAATTAACCGCATTACACATAAAGATGCTTATCCACTGCCCAGAATAGAGGAGTCACTAACAGCCTTAAAGTCAGCTAACTATTTCTCCACCTTGGATCTCACCAGTGGGTATTGGCAGGTTCCCGTGGCAGAGGCGGACAAGGAGAAGACTGCATTCACGACACCAATGGGCCTCTGTGAGTTCAATTGTATGCCATTCGGGCTCTGCAACGCCCCAGGGACATTCCAAAGGTTGATGGAGTGCTGCTTGGGCCACCACAACTTTGAAACCGTGCTGTTGTACCTGGATGACGTAATAGTCTACTCCAAGACTTATGAGGACCACCTGAAGCACTTAGCAGAAGTGTTTGAATCCTTGTCGAAATATGGCCTGAAGATCAAGCCGTCCAAATGTCACCTCTTGAAGCCAAAGGTACAGTACCTGGGTCATGTGGTCAGCGCAGAAGGTGTGGCACCTGATCCGGAGAAAGTCACTGTAATCAAGGACTGGCCAAGACCCACCACAGTGAAGGAGGTGCGGCAGTTCCTTGGACTGGTGGGCTACTACCGAAGGTTCATTGATGGTTTCACCAAGATAGCAGCGCCCCTTCAAGATCTCCTGGTGGGCCAGCCAAAGCAGGCTAAGAAGCAGAGCCCTCCATTTGAATGGAACATCCTTTGTCCGGCTGAAAGGGGCTCTCACGGGAGAAGAAATTCTGGCCTACCCTGACTACAGCCAACCGTTTGTACTGTATACAGACGCCAGCAACGTGGGACTGGGAGCAGTTCTGTCCCAGGTACAGGGAGGCAGAGAGAGGGTGATAGCGTACGCCAGTAGGAAGCTTCGGCCCACAGAAAGGAATCCAGAAAACTACAGTTCCTTCAAGCTGGAGTTCCTCGCTATTGTTTGGGCAGTGACTGAACGCTTCAAGCACTATCTGGCATCGGCCAAGTTCACCATCTTCACGGACAACAATCCGTTGACACACCTGGCAACAGCCAAGTTAGGTGCGATGGAACAGCGATGGATGGCCCGGCTGTCTAACTTTGACTTTACCATCAAGTATCGGGCTGGCAAGAAGAATAACAATGCTGATGCGCTGTCCAGAATGCCTCACTTGCCCGAGTCTGGAGAAGACATGGATGAACTCGAAGAGATAGAGTTACCGGCTTTCCATCACCAAGGTGTGTCCCAGTGTGAGCATGCTGTGGGAGTGAAGCGCTCAAGCCAGCACGGGGTCTCGGTCAACCCCTTACTCCACCATAATTGGGAAGAAACACAGAACGGTGACCCGGCCGTGCGATTGGTCAAAGAGAAGCTAGCGCAAGCTGAGACCCATCTTGGCCCAGACGCTCCAGAGGAAGCCCAGCAGCTGTGGAAGGAGAGGGGACGACTGTTCACCTACCAAGGCAAGCTCTGCAAGAGATATGTCAACTATCGAACAAATGAACTTGTCTGGCAGATAGTGGTTCCGCAGAGAGATGCTCCAATGGTCCTAGCAGCGTATCATGATAACGCAGGACACTTCGGGTGGAAGAAGTTGGAGGCCCTACTCCGTGATCGGTTCTATTGGGTGCACATGAGAAAGATGATCGAGAAGTGGTGCCGAGACTGTGGCCCGTGTAACCTGAGGCGGAAAGACGATGCCAGCCAAAGGTCTCCCTTGCAGCCAATTGTCACAAAGCAGCCCCTGGAGTTGGTGGCCCTGGACCACGTGAAGTTAACACCAAGCCGGTCAGGCTATGTGTACGCCCTCACCATTGTGGACCATTACTCTCGTTTCCTGGTAGTAGTGCCTGTGAAGGACCAGACAGCCAGGACAGCAGCTAGAGCGTTCCAGGCATCCTTTTGCCGACCTCACGGCTATCCGGAAAGGGTACTGACTGATCAGGGTCCTGCATTCGAGGCTGAAGTGTTCCAAGAGTTCTGTAACATGTACGGTTGTAAGAAAATCCGAACCACACCGTACCACCCCCAAACCAATGGACTGTGCGAGAAAATGAACCATGTGGTTATTGATATGCTGAAGACCCTACCGCTGGAGGAAAGGAACCAATGGCCAGAAAAGTTGCCAGATCTGGTAGACCTGTACAACCACATCCCAGTGAATTCGACCAACTGCAGCCCCGCTTACCTGATGCGAGCCAGACCAGGCAAGTTGCCTGTAGACTTTGAGATGGGGACTGTGTCGCCTGAGGCGGTTCAAGAAATAGAGGATTGGGATACAGAACGGCAGCAGCGGTACCGTAAGGTCCAGGAGTGCGTAGAGAGGAGCCTGTCTCAAGCAAGAACGAGACAAGAACAGCATTACAATCAAACAGCCCCAGCAACTCCCTTAGCACCTGGAGAACAAGTCCTCAAGAAGAAGCGGAAGGCGCATAGATTGGATGATCAGTGGTAAAGCGAGCCCTACACCATTATCCCCTCCAACTTTGACAATAGTAAGGTATGCCTCATAAGCAAAGATGAAGGCAAGACCTATCAAGCAATTTCCCGAGACCGCCTGAAAGCGTGCCCTGAACGGTGCAGAATCCAAAGAGAAATGGAAGGAGTACAAGGAAGTCCCCAAAGTCAAGAGAAAGAAGGGGAGATGATTCAAACCATCCTTGGAAAGTTCCCCAAAACTTGGACCCGAATAAACAATGCCATAGTGGTACCAGTTTTGACGTTTCCGCAGTTGGTCGAGCCAGAAACGGAAAAGGTTCCGGATCCACCTAAAGAATCGTCCGCTCCAGCACGAGATGACACGCCAGCAGTGGAACAGGAGGATCAACCCCCTGTCAGTGGTGAACCTGTCATACCCTTGGCGACTCTTAGATCACAAAGGCAACCATCACGCTTACCTATGGGGGTTAGGCCCACCTGTAGTGCTGAGATAGAAGACGCACCACGTAGTCAGGGGCAAACACCAGAGCTACGTAGGTCCCAGCGCAGCACTCGGGGACAACCCCCTCTAAGGTATAGGGAGTCAACTGTATAAGGGAAAGAGTACTTATTAGAATGTAAATAGTTATGCAAAATGTCTGTCATGTTGTGTACAAAATGTTTTCTTTTTCTTTGATTGCGAAAATGGACAATTGGGCCACTGGACTATGGGTGGCCAACACCTAAATTGTTCATAGTTAGCACCAGTGTGCTCAACACCCCTGAAGAAAAACCCGTCCGGCGTGCATAGAGTGGGGTCATCAATGCTCTGACGCACGCCCAGAGCCTACGTTGGGGGTTTGAACGCGGCGGGTCCCCCATGGAGCAGTGTAATGGACACCCGGCAGGGAGCCACACTGGACTCTTATAGTAATGTTTAAGGTTGTAACGTTAAAGTATTTGCGCCTCCCATAATGGGATGAAATGTTCTAACATGTCATGTTTGTTTCTACAGTCCGGGAGTACTGAATTTAACTAAGGGGGAGTGTGGCGCCCCAGGACCTGGTCGCCACAACAGCATTGCCCTCCCAAAAGGGTTAATGCTGAGCCTGGAGGTAATTGGGAGATCTATTGGCCAGTAAGTTAACACTCAACACAGTTCTCCCTCCGGCCAGCAGGGGGAGCTCTGAACCTGGAACTTCAGGGAGCATTCCTTAAGTCTGGCTGGAAGGAGGAAGTGGTAGTTAGTCTGGAGACAGGAGTGAAAGAGTGCAGACGCAGAGTAGTGCTGCCTTGTAAACTGGGGCCTAGAGCTGGGATAGCTTGGCCCAGTGAAGCAAGGGGAGCAGAGAGGCACAGCAGGGACTCGGACATCGGAGTCTGTAGTTGCCAGGGCATAAAATCCATCCCTGGTAGCTGAATCCGGAGGGCAGGAGAGCTGTAAGCCCCCTGTCCCAGAAGCAATCTGAAGGTACAGCTGCATCCCAAGGGCCCGGTGTAGACTCCAGCAGAGAAGCACCAGAGAGGGCCTGCGCAGTCTACCACACAGAAAAGGGGACGAACAACAAGTCCCAGCAGCAAGAGGGCAATTGCGAACCCAAAGTGCAGTGTCCTAACACAGCAGAGAAAGATTAAGGAGTAGGCCTCATACTCAACTGGCCAAAGATCACCCCAGGCACTTCCAGGCCGGCCGGACCATCTTTACCATCTGTGACGGTCTCCCTGGACTAAGTTTCTGCCGAGTAAAAGAGGAGAAGGTAAAGAGACTACTGTTTGTGCCTGTTTCTTTCATTGCTGGTCGGCCCTGCACCGTGTTAGTCACGCAGCACCATAGACTTCCACAAACACCAACCGTGCCCCGGGCATTGCTCCACCTGTGGAGAGCAGTACCACCATAGCTGCCATCACATCATCCCGGTGGCCTCACACAGCAGCGGCGGCTTATTAGCCGCATACCACAGGTGGCGTCACGAACACAAACTTTAACTTAAGCCACATAGTTTACTGACTCCCACCAGGGCCACGGAGCCGGGCCCAGCCACCACTGACTACCACCGGACTAGTCCGGCCCGGCACCGGGTGTCCCATAGCCCTGGGGTGGGTGAGTCACAAAGCCGCCCTAAGGGTACGTAACTATCATGGTTTTGTTCCGTGGTGCTCTGCTCTCTAGCAGAGCCGATGCCTTGTTTTGTATTGTGCTCCGGCGGACGTGTTGTTTCCGGTCCTTGGGTCCTGCGCTGGTTTTGGGAGGGGCCTGTCTTCAGGCGCCTCGTTCCGGGTGATTGTTCTGCTTCAATAGGGAGCAACCTCACCCGGAACACCGGCAGTCGTAGTTCCTGCTCTGCAGTGAGTGTTTAGCTCTGATCTTGTCTTCCTACCCCGGACCTTTGTTACCTTTCTCTGCCTGTGCCCCTGGCTCTGACTTTACCCCCCTGGCTTCTGACCTTCGGCTCGTACCCTGAACTCGGCTCCACCTGCTTCCTGTGTGCCTTACGTGTGTCTGGAACACCAATGGTGTAAACATGGTGCAAGACTCAAAAACATAACTATACAGTAGGATAAAGAGTTGCACACAAGTCACAATGTATATGGGAATGATGAAAAGCAAAACTGCTATGGGAATACTAGACTGAAAAATACAATGAACTCTCTGAAAAAGTGAAAAACATGAAAATGGAATATGCATAACTGCTATGAATAATAGGAATATAAGAGATGTTTAGTCATTGTATTGATCAATGCAAAAGAGCCCCAAAACCAAAAAGTGCATGCTAACTAAAGAATGTATGTCTGGAACACCAATGGTGTGAACTTGGTGCAAGACTCAAAAACATAACAACACCCTGCTCCGCCCACAGCCATTTGTTTCACTTCACATATATAGTTTGGTCCTTTGCTTCCCATACAGATTAAGTTTTTTAACTGAAGGTGAGGTTACATATAGGCTAGGGACCCCAAAAATAGAGATTACCTTGGCATTGGTTTTGGGGCTCTTTTGCATTGATCAATACAATGGCTAAACATCTCTTATATTCCTATTATTCATAGCAGTTATGCATATTCCATTTTCATGTTTTTCACTTTTTCAGATAGTTCATTGTATTTTTCAGTCTAGTATTCCCATAGCAGTTTTGCTTTTCATCATTCCCATATACATTGTGACTTGTGTGCAACTCTTTATCCTATTGTGTACCTTACGTGACTTCCTGGCTTCTGACCTTTGACTCATACCCTGACCTCGGGATCCACTTGCTCCCTGTGTACTTTACGTGACACCTAGTGGTAGGACGTCATAGTGCCCACGATTAGGACCCGCTGCATCCTGGACACGGCGGGTTCTGACCTGCAAGGCTACGAGTCTCCTCCGCAGGAGACCACAGCTGCTCGTGCCCACTATCCAGGCTCAGGTAATTTCGGTCTCACTCTTCTCATGCGGAGAATGCTTGCGACTCTGCAGCAAACAATTGACATGCTGCGGCTCGGAAAGCCGCACCACAGGTCAGTTTACGCTGCGGGCCGTACTTGCACAGTGGGCATGGGATTTCTAGATATGTACTGTACAACGCAGTGTTTTGGATGCAGTTGAACAATCTACTACAATGGAAATTTTGTACATGCTTCACTTTTTAATGAACAGCAATAAACAAGTTGGAAATTTATCCTGAGTGGTGGCTGATTCACTCCACAGCGCCGGAATTTGCTTGCCTCCTTTCTAAGGGGGCGGTTCGTTCGGTGTCACAGTGATGTCACTAAGCGGCTGTCCAATAGAAGCGGAGGGGCGGAGATGAGCGGGACGTAACATGCCGCCCACCTCCTTTCTTCCTCATTGCCGGCGGCCGCAGGTAAGCTGTTATTCATCGTTCCCAAGGTGTCACACGTAGCGATGTGTGCTTCCTCGGGAACGACGAACAACCTGCGTCCTCAACAATCAACGATTTTTTGAAAACGAACGTCGTGTCAACGATCAACGATAAGGTGAGTATTTTTGATCATTAACGGATGTTCGTTGGTGTCACACGCAACGACGTCGCTAACGATGCCGGATGTGCGTCACGGAATCCATGACCCCGGTGATATATATCGTTAGATACGTCGTTGCGTGTAACGGGGCCTTTACATTGTTTGGCCATTTATTATAGGGGACATCACCATACAGAGGTCTGGATTGTAACCAGAGGCTGCATTCGGAAGAGACTATTCAAGAGAAGGTGCCTCTACGTGAAAACCAACAAGCTCATAAGTGCAATGTGATGTGGATCGTTATTGAATTGTAAATATTTTCATACTTATGCAACAATTCAGGAAAATCTCGATTCCAGGTGTTATTTTTGCTCCATTTCTTTTCCAGGGTGATTTCCATCTAATCTCTTGCCTTACCCCTGGGTCCGTCAAAAGCAGAGGTGCCACGTTTCTTAGCTTTGGCGACCTTTGCTTTAATTTCCAGTTGTTTGTGCTTTATATTCCCTAATAAATAAAGCAAAGATAATTGTGATGTGCAATCGTTATTTCTCTTCTGGGATATAACAATAGTCGTCAGTCATTCATTCCCACACTGACGAAAACATGATATACACAGATATATCTCATCCTGGAGGAAAGGTAGACACCTCAGTGACTCCAGTTACTTCTTTAGGCTTCTCCTGCAAATCATGTCAGAGGGAGCGCCCACTCATAAAACACTTTTAAATAACCTGAAGACAAGAAAGACAGTTCTTTACATTCTGAGATGACTGGCAAGCTCATAAAGAGAAGTTATACACATCTCTAGAATTACAATCTTAAATCTGAAGAACAATTTGATATTTAAGTTCGTGTTATTACAAAAATTTACCGTGGTTTGCCATTTCTAGGTATTCAATTATATCTGTGGAAGTGACAGAGGATAAAAATGGAATATCTTCACTGGATTCTGTGCTTCCTAAATGAAGCAAGTCCTCAAAAAAGTCATTGCTCAGTGTTTTGTACTATAATACTGCTCCTATGTACAAGAATATAACTACTATAATACTGCCCCTATGTACAAGAATATAACTACTATAATACTGCCCCCTATGTACAAGAATATAACTACTATAATACTGCTCCTATGTACAAGAATATAACTACTATAATACTGCTCCTATGTACAAGAATATAACTGCTATAATACTGCCCCTATGTACAAGAATATAACTACTATAATACTGCCCCTATGTACAAGAATATAACTACTATAATACTGCTCCTATGTACAAGAATATAACTACTATAATACTGCCCCTATGTACAAGAATATAACTACTATAATACTGCCCCCTATGTACAAGAATATAACTACTATAATACTGCTCCTATGTACAAGAATATAACTGCTATAATACTGCCCCTATGTACAAGAATATAACTACTATAATACTGCCCCTATGTACAAGAATATAACTACTATAATACTGCTCCTATGTACAAGAATATAACTACTATAATACTGCCCCTATGTACAAGAATATAACTACTATAATACTGCCCCCTATGTACAAGAATATAACTACTATAATACTGCTCCTATGTACAAGAATATAACTACTATAATACTGCCCCTATGTACAAGAATATAACTACTATAATACTGCCCCCTATGTACAAGAATATAACTACTATAATACTGCTCCTATGTACAAGAATATAACTACTATAATACTGCCCCCTATGTACAAGAATATAACTACTATAATACTGCTCCCTATGTACAAGAATATAACTACTATAATACTGCCCCCTATGTACAAGAATATAACTACTATAATACTGCCCCCTATGTACAAGAATATAACTACTATAATACTGCCCCCTATGTACAAGAATATAACTACTATAATACTGCCCCTATATACAAGAATATAACTACTATAATACTGCCCCTATGTACAAGAATATAACTACTATAATACTGCCCCCTATGTACAAGAATATAACTACTATAATACTGCCCCCTATGTACAAGAATATAACTACTATAATACTGCCCCTATGTACAAGAATATAACTACTATAATACTGCTCCTATGTACAAGAATATAACTACTATAATACTGCCCCCTATGTACAAGAATATAACTACTATAATAATGCTCCCTATGTACAAGAATATAACTACTATTATACTGCCCTCTATGTACAAGAATATAACTACTATAATACTGCTCCTATGTACAAGAATATAACTACTATAATACTGCCCCTATGTACAAGAATATAACTACTATAATACTGCCCCCTATGTACAAGAATATAACTACTATAATACTGCTCCTATGTACAAGAATATAACTACTATAATACTGCTCCCTATGTACAAGAATATAACTACTATAATACTGCCCTCTATGTACAAGAATATAACTACTATAATACTTTTACTATGTACAAGAATATAACTACTATAATACTGCTACAATGTACAAGAATATAACTACTATAATACTGCCCCCTATGTACAAGAATATAACTACTATAATACTGCCCCCTATGTACAAGAATATAACTACTATAATACTGCCCCCTATGTACAAGCCCCCTATGTACAAGAATATAACTACTATAATACTGCCCCCTATGTACAAGAATATAACTACTATAATACTGCCCCTATGTACAAGAATATAACTACTATAATACTGCCCCCTATGTACAAGAATATAACTACTATAATACTGCTCCTATGTACAAGAATATAACAACTATAATACTGCCCCCTATGTACAAGAATATAACTACTATAATACTGCCCCCTATGTACAAGAATATAACTACTATAATACTGCTACTATGTACAAGAATATAACTACTATAATACTGCTCCTATGTACAAGAATATAACTACTATAATACTGCCCCTATGTACAAGAATATAACTACTATAATACTGCCCCCTATGTACAAGAATATAACTACTATAATACTGCTCCTATGTACAAGAATATAACTACTATAATACTGCCCCCTATGTACAAGAATATAACTACTATAATACTGCTCCCTATGTACAAGAATATAACTACTATAATACTGCCCTCTATGTACAAGAATATAACTACTATAATACTGCTCCTATGTACAAGAATATAACTACTATAATACTGCCCCTATGTACAAGAATATAACTACTATAATACTGCCCGCTATGTACAAGAATATAACTACTATAATACTGCTCCTATGTACAAGAATATAACTACTATAATACTGCCCCCAATGTACAAGAATATAACTACTATAATACTGCTCCCTATGTACAAGAATATAACTACTATAATACTGCCCTCTATGTACAAGAATATAACTACTATAATACTGCTACTATGTACAAGAATATAACTACTATAATACTGCTACAATGTACAAGAATATAACTACTATAATACTGCTCCCTATGTACAAGAATATAACTACTTTAATACTGCTACTATGTACAAGAATATAACTACTATAATACTGCTCCTATGTACAAGAATTTAACTACTATAATACTGCTCCAATGTACAAGAATATAACTACTATAATACTGCCCCCTATGTACAAGAATATAACTACTATAATACTGCTACTATGGACAAGAATATAACTACTATAATACTGCTCCTATGTACAAGAATATAACTACTATAATACTGCTCCTATGTACAAGAATATAACTACTATAATGCTGCCCCCTATGTACAAGAATATAACTACTATAATACTGCCCCCTATGTACAGGAATATAACTACTATAATACTGTTCCTATGTACAAGAATATAACTACTATAATACTGCCCCTATGTTCAAGAATATAACTACTATAATACTGCTCCTATGTACAAGAATATAACTACTATAATACTGCTCCTATGTACAAGAATATAACTACTATAATACTGCCCCTATGTTCAAGAATATAACTACTATAATACTGCCCCTATGTTCAAGAATATAACTACTATAATACTGCTCCTATGTACAAGAATATAACTACTATAATACTGCTCCCTATGTACAGGAATATAACTACTATAATACTGCTTCCTATGTACAAGAATATAACTACTATAATACTGCTCCTATGTACAAGAATATATCTACTATAATACTGCCCCTATGTACAAGAATATAACTACTATAATACTGCTCCCTATGTACACAAATATAACTACTATAATACTGCCCTATATACAAGAATGTAACTACTATAATACTGCCTCTATTTGCAAATTCTTGTACATAGGGGCAGTATTATAGTAGTTATATTCTTGTACATATTGCCTCTATGTGCAAGAATATAACTACTATAATACTGCCCCTATGTACAAGAATAGAACTACTATAATACTGTCCTCTATGTACAAGAATATAACTATTATAATACTGCCCCCTATGTACAAGAATAAAGGTTAATACTACCCTCTATGGATAAGCCTAGGGTTGTAAGCAGGATAATTGATACTGTGATATGTGTTTGGGTACTAATGTGTGTATAGGATGAGATGAGACAATAAAGCAAAATAAATAATAATAAACTGATATAAGTGGTAATAGAGATGAGCGGTGTAAATTATAGATAAGATGTAATCTAGGAGATGAAGCTGTAATTGTCTCATTTTTTTTGTGTTGTTCTTTAACTTGTTTTTCGCTCATGCAGATAATGTCTCTTCTCTCTCATCAGCCAGGATCGGATTTCTGGGTGGAGCGGAGCCGAATTCTGAAAAATGATCATTTTCTAATTGATCTATGTCCATCGCTAAAACAAAATCATCATTCTGTTGTTTTGTTCCTAACTTGCTTTTTTTCCCCATATTAATACCAGCATTACAATAGTGCGGTCAGCAGGACGGATGTTGGGATAAATCACAGCTCTAACCGCTAATCACAGCAAGAAATTTAGCAATAATCGTGTATGAGTTTCTGTAGCAACTAATCAGATTGCGGTTTTATTTTTCAATCGAAATTTGAAGGGTTACGTTCCATTCATGTAGCAGATGAAAAATTTAGAGGGCTCGCATTGTATTGGAAAAACATGGCTGCTTTCTTAAAAAAAAATAGCGCCACCTTGGTCTGCAGGTTTTCTGCGGTACTGCAGCTTTGTCAAATTAATGTGGCTGAGCTTCAATACCACACACAGCCTGTAGAAAGGAGTGATGCAGTTTTTGGAAGAAAAAAGGATTAACCATGCTGGATCCGCGTTACCTTTAAAGAGATTATTTTTAGAGCAGAGGCCGGCAGAAGACATTGGAAAAGTTATAGGACGGCATGGTGGCTCAGTGGTTACCATTGCAGTCTTGCAGTGCTGGGATTCTGGGTTCAAATCCCACCAAGGACAACATCTGCAAGGAGTTCGTATGTTCTCCCCGTGTTTGCGTGGGTTTCCTCCCACACTCCAAAGACATACAGATAGGGAATTTACATTGTGATCCCCAATGGGGACAGAGTTGCCAATGTATGTAAAGCGATGTGGAATCAATAGCACTATACAGCGTCCACCCATATCCTGTCCACCACCATTAACTTAAGAGCAGCAGCAGCTATAGGCATAGAAGTGATGTCTAGGTATAGTAAAGTAGCCATGCGCTATGCAATGAAACCACCTATAGCGCCACCTGGTAGAAAACAACAGAGTTAGCATTTTTATCTTGAAAACGGAACAAGATAGAGAAAAAAAGTGACTTACAAAATTGTAGGGCATCATCAATTCATTACGAATCGACACCTTGCATACAGAAATGCTCTGATATGAAACCCATGACTCCCCAAAACATTGAATGCTGGTCACGCATATGGCACTCATTTAACTTTAATGCTGAAAGTGGCCCCCGTCAGCTGCAATGCACATCTGGACTCTGCACAGCATACTGTATCTTGCTGCACGCTGTGAAATATGGTAGGTGACATGTTTGCACAAGCATCTGTTATACGTCGTCGTAGGTCCTGCAATGTTGGTGGAGGGGTCGCATACACCTGCTGTTTGATGTGACCTCACAGAAAGAAGTCCAATGGGGTCAGGTCAGGTGAGCGTGGAGGCCACTCCACACAGCCACCATACCCAATGACTTGTAGGAAGGTCTCCATGAGGTATCGCTTCACGTCCGCAGCCTTGTGAGTTTTACACGTTCTAATCATAGCATTTCTGTATGCAAGGTGTCGATTCGTATTGAATTGATGATGCCCTACAACTTTGTAATTCGACTATTTTTCTCTATCTCGTTCCGTTTTCGAGATAAAAATGCTAACTCCGTTGTTTTCCACCAGGTGGTGCTATACGTGGTTTCATTGAGTAGCGAATGGCTACTTTACTATACCTAGACACCACTTCTATGCCTATAGCTGCCGCCGTTCTCAAGTTAATGGCGGTGGCCAGGATATGGGTGGACACGCTATATAAGGGAATAAATATTATTATTATTATTATTATTATTATTATTATTATTATTATTATTATTATATTGTGCCTCTAGCCCAGCCTGAAATGGCTGATAACAGGGAACAACAGCTTATTCTCACTCGTCTCATGCTTTGGAATAGCTGATAAATAGGAACAACGGACTACATCCACATCTCCTGAAATGGCTGATAACAGAAAACAAGAGCTTGTGTAATTCTTTTTCGGAGCAAAAGCAGATAATAGGTTACTCTTCCTGTAAGACACTGGCTTTATCTTGCCCGCCTTGGTTTGGGGAATATTAACACTTCAATGCTCCATACAACACGTATTCATCTGTAACCTTTATGAAAACCATGAAATAAATGTAATCTCATGGAATAAAAGTCACGAAAACTCAGCAGGAGGGGGAGGAGGGAGGCGAAGCTGTCAATTTATTACAATTATACAATGAGCTGGAGAATGAGGCCGAGCATGGACATAATCTGAGCTCATAATCTCCCGGCATTGTGTGTAAATGGACGCCGCGCTCGGCGGAGGCTCCTCGCTAATGTACAGCTAATATTTCCAAGGAAAAAAAAACACCAAATGAGCCTCATTTACCAGTGAAACCAGTATATCACTATGGATTACGTAACTGGTGCTTAGAGGGGGATGGGTGCGGACAAAATATATATCACAGTGCGGAACAGAGGGCAACCGGTGGCATTCGGATCCCGGATCCCTGGAGACGTGTTTAGCGGATTTCCGTGTGGATTTTGAGAGCAGATATTTTGAAACAGTGGGGATGACGTTTCCCCAAATCTTGTGTACACTCTGCAGATAAAATCCTCCGCACTTTGGATTTATCACTATGGATTTCGAAATCCGGTATTTTGGAAATCCGAAGCGGTTTTTAATGTGTTTTTTACTTTGTAGGAGGCCTATAAAGAAGCAGTCCCTTGGAAATGCACCGTTAGGGTACGGTTCCACTTGGGCATAGCTTACCATCCGGTTAGAAAATGCTGCGGAAGAGAGAACAATTGGGTCTTACCCAGTAGGGATATAAGACACAAAGGGATCACGGTAAGGCCGCTTTACATGCAACGACATCGCTAATGAGATGTCGTTTGGGGTCACAGAATTCGTGACGCACATCCAGCCTCGTTAGCGACGTCGTTGCGTGTGGAATGCAGGAGCGATCGTTAATGACTAAAAATACTCACCATATCGTTGCTCGTTGACACGGTGCTCTATTCCCAAATATCGTTGCTGCTGCAGTTATGATGCTGTTTGTCGTTCCTGCGGCAGCACACATCGCTATGTGTGACACTGCAGGAACGAGGAACCACATCGTACCTGCGGCCGCCGGCAATGAGGAAGGAAGGAGGTGGGCGGGATGTTACGTCTCGCTCATCTCCGCCCCTCCGCTTCTATTGGGCGGCCGCTTAATGACGTCTCTGTGACACCGAACGAACCGCCCCGTTAGAAAGGAGGCGGATTGCCGGCATCAGCAACGTTGCAGGGAAGGTAAGTCCATGTGACGGGGACTAACAATGTTGTGTGCCACGGGCAGCAATTTGCCCGTGACGCACAACCGACGTGGGCGGGAATGCTTGCTAGCGATATCGGTAACGATATCGCAGCGTGTAAAGCGGCCTGTACACTCACCTTTTCAGGTTGTGAAAGTCACAACCCGTATGTAACACATTCAGTAGTGGTATCAGCTGCAGCCCCGAAGTGTAGAGTATGTAGTAGGACATAGGTGGAAATCGGGTATATACCGCGCCGATGCTCAATAGTATATTAATATAATTCCTTTATTGTTCGTACAGGTCTATGAGTTTCAGAGACATCCGTCTCCTTCCTCAGGACATCAAGAGAACAATACCATTGTCCGCTCATCACTAGTTGCGAGTACTGAGTACCCGAGCATGGTAGTGCCCGCTTATCACTAGTTACGAGTACCGAGGACTCGAGCATGGTAGTGCCCGCTCATCCCTAGTTACGAGTACTGAGTACCTGAGCATGGAAGTGCCCGCTCATCACTAGTTACATGTACCGAGCACCCGAGCATGGTAGTGCCCGCTCATCACTAGTTATGAGTACCAAGCACCTGAGCATGGTAGTGCCCGCTCATCACTAGTTACTGAACACCTGTGATTCCCTGGACACCAGGGGTCACAAGTCACAACACTCACCACATACACCCCCACACTAGAAAGGTAACATCAGTCAACCACAGAGACCTGATTGCCTCCCTCAGTGTTAGACAGGCACACCAGGTGGGCGGAGTCAGGCAGAAAGACACGCCCCCCGAGGAGTCTGCTGGCCTGAAGCAGGAAAACACAAACAGTCGAGTTGAGTACAGAGTTCTGTGCAGTACAGTTCAGTTCAGTCAGGCAGGCAGACGGCAGTGGCCGCCTGCAGGAGACCGGGAATACGACCTGCGGAACCGTGAGGGACCAGGACAGGGTAGTGGCCCGCCGGAACTGAACCGGGGAGCTAACAGGATACCGGAGCACCAGGCAGGGTACTCAGACCCCGCACTAGGCTATATGCCACCACCATAGTCGAATTAACTGATTGCGGTCTGGACCTCAGGGGTTCATTCCCACCAAAGTCCCGTTTGAAGGCAACAGCCCAACCTGTCCGGATAGTAGCCACCGCCAGAGGCCAGAGATCCAAGGGCCAGCGCCTGCGGGCAAAAGGGGCTCTTACGACACATATATGCTGGGGAGCGGACTACCAGTGCCCAGGCACAGTGGTTGTGGCGCCCTGGACAAGCCAGGGGCCACAGAGCACATCACCCACACACCCCACACTCCCGGTCAGGCACACCGAAGTCAGACACAAACCCTTGTTGCCTTCCTCCAGGGGCTGATGTCCACACCAGGGGGTGGGCCAGGCGGTTGGCCCCGCCCACCGAGGAGTTCACAGTCCTGGAGGCGGGAAAAGCAGACAGATTAGTTTTGGAGGTGAAAGTGAGAGGAAGGAAAGTGGTAGTGGAGCAACTAACTGACAGCGTCCGGGTGTGTGGCCCGGGCGGTACAGCAAGGTTGGCAGACGGTGGTGACCGTCCGCAGGAGTGGCCTATCGGAGTCTACCGTAAGGACCGTGGATGGGCGGTGGCCCGGCGGTACCGGACCGGTACGCAAAGAGAAGCCAGCACCATCTGGCAGGGGCTTACGGACCCCGGCAAGGCTAGGAGTCGCCGTGAATTTGCCGAATTCGTTAGTGAAGGGAACCTCCTGGGTTTCCCATCAGCCAAGTCCCGACAGAAGGCAACAGTCAAACCAAGAGAGGGAGACACCGCCAAGGCAACCGTTTCTCAGGGCCAGAGCCTGCGGGCAGAAGGGGCTCCTCCAGCCCATATCCAAGCTGGGGAGCGGGTTACCGGTGGGAACCCATTGGAACCATCTACCGTACATAGGTGCAGGGAAAGGCAGTCACCATCAACCTGCCGGGAGAAACAACACCGCAGCCGTCTGTGGGACCCGTCCATCCAGCCGTGTGTTTTACTGAGAACTGTGTCCTCATCATTGGCTGAGTGAGTACCACCGTGCCGTGCGGCACAGCGCTACCCCGCGACCCTGCACCTCACCAGGCCCTGTAACCCGCCTGCCATCCATCCCTACCCCATCACCGGGCCCCGGGACAACTAACCCCCTACCCACGGAGGGGAGAACTAACAACAAAGCTGCTCCCTGTCACCGCTCCCGGGATCCCCGTCCAGAGCAGCGGTGGTGTCACCAACTTCACCACAACCGTGGGTGGCGTCACGGACAACAATCCAATCCCCACCATCCAATCAAACCCCCTTTTCACTCACGGGCGAGGAGCGCCGCTCGAGTCCCCGGGATCCGGCCCACCGCTCGAGCCACCACCGAGCAGCAGCAGCAGCAGCCGGACCCGAGCAGTGGGAGAGCGCAGCGTCCCCTCCTCCGCCCGCGACAACTTGGCGTCACGAACAGGATCCTACCGTTCTACCAACTGGTGGAAATGCGCCTTGTGTGACCGCCGGAGGTGTCCGGCCGGAAAATTTGTGAAGCCGCCATCTTGGGCGCAAGAATTCCCGCTCGAGCGTCTCCTCGAGTAGTGGAGGCGCGAAGGCCAAAACCCCGCCCCTGTAGAGGAGGAGCCGGAAAGAAACTAAGGGGGACGAAATGGTGGCTGGCCGCATATAGCCGCGGCTATAAAAGCAGGGACGCCAGGACCCTGCGGCCATCTTGTTCCTGGGAGAGGCCGCCAGCAAGATGTACATGCCGTCCCGTAGCACCGTAGCCTCCGCGCCTGCAACCGTGGCGTGGGTGGAGATCCGGACCGCGCAGCTCCAACAGAGGCTGCAGGTCAAAATGCAGCTCCTCTTGGAGGAGTGGGAGACCGACATGACGGAGGTCATAGCGACTGTGCGGAGACACGAGGAGGAAGTTGCGGAAGGGAGGGTGAGTGACCCATGCCCCGGTACCCCAAGTGGGCCGGTCATCGTGGCTGCGGGGCCCAGTCTGAACCCGCTCGCCCTGCTGCCTCCCTCGCTACCCATCCCGGCTGCCGTGACCCCGCCACTAGGCCCGCTACCCCCACAACCGGTAGCGATAACCCGCATGTCCGCCCAGGCAGACCGACCTGTAGCCGGAGCCCGTGACCGACCGGAAGTGCTGCCCTGGAAAGTCCAGAGGCCCGAGCCGGAGGCATTTACAGAGACTTCCCCCGAGCCGGAGCCGACAGGCCACTCCGTGCAGAAGGCCCAACGGAAGAAAGCCCCTGTGCCCATCCCCCACACCTCGGCTGAGGTTGCGCCGGGTTGCCGCTGCAAAGCAGCACCCCAGGCCAAGTCACCGCGGGACCTTCCACCCAGATCGCCAGTGGTCGGCAGTGTCCGGAAGGTCTTGCGGGGCCCGACCCGTGCGCCGGAGCTCGCAGCAGCACCGTATTGGGATAGGGAGCTGGTGCCGTTGGGCCCGGAGATCGCAGAACGGGAGAAGAAGAAGGCAGAGATGGTGGCCCGTACAATTCGGGAGAAGGAGAGCCTGAAGCAAGCGACCTTCCGCGTCCGGGGCCCCCTGTATGAAGGGCAGGTGAGGCGGTTTGATGTTCGCCGGGGCTATGGCTTCATATATGAGCCGGACCTGGAGGCCGAGGTCTTCATAGCCCGGTGGGACGTTATCGCCCACCTGCCAGAAGAGCACCCAGGCCGCAACTTGATGCCAGGGGACCTGGTACAATACACCCGGCACTGTGGGGAGAGGGGGTGGTTTGCGCTGGATGCGAAGTTGAGGGGCAGCCAGGAGGCCCGTGTGTGCACCGCGCTCCCTCCCCCAAGTGATGCCGAGGACTCAGAGTGATCGCAGCGGAATACCGTTGTCGTTGTCCCCGTTGGGACCACCAGTACTGTTTAAAGTTTTGGAAAATGAATGATAAGTAGATGATTACCGTGAAGTTACCTGATTTGCTGCTGATTTGTACCGGTCGTTGCCGGCAACTGGTCCCCGTTGGGACCCCCCTTTACACTTATGCATAAGGAACTCCTTATGGACAAGCCTGAGAACTTGCAAGGCAACCACAAACTCGTGGCATGTAAATAATGTTGTTGTGGCTTCACCGTTACCGCCTCCGGAGAGGCAGATTGGAGGAAGAGCCCGCAGTGGAGCAGGCTGGGGCCCAGCCACCACCGGAACTGGTGGCGATCCTCTGGGGGTTTCAGGGGTTCCCCATGGACGTGGATCCCCTGAAAAGGACAGAACCCGCTCGGGCAACTTGTGCAGGACTGGGGTCAAGGGGTGCTGCCTGTTTGCTTAGGGGCAGCATCAGGGCCAGGTTGCTTGGGTGGGAGAGAGCGGAAGCCGTAACCGTAACGTTTAAGTAAGAGTACCTCCCGATGTGGGAAGATGTTATTTTAATTGTAATGTGTTTTACCGTTTTTCTATTTTTCAGTTTGTGAAAATAAAACCGGTGATGGACGGGCAGCCCGCGGACCGTCTGCATTTAACTAAGGGGGAATGTGGCGCCCTGGACAAGCCAGGGGCCACAGAGCACAACACCCACACACCCCACACTCCCGGTTAGGCACACCGAAGTCAGACACAAACCCTTGTTGCCTTCCTCCAGGGGCTGATGTCCACACCAGGGGGTGGGCCAGGCGGTTGGCCCCGCCCACCGAGGAGTTCACAGTCCTGGAGGCGGGAAAAGCAGACAGATTAGTTTTGGAGGTGAAAGTGAGAGGAAGGAAAGTGGTAGTGGAGCAACTAACTGACAGCGTCCGGGTGTGTGGCCCGGGCGGTACAGCAAGGTTGGCAGACGGTGGTGACCGTCCGCAGGAGTGGCCTATCGGAGTCTACCGTAAGGACCGTGGACGGGCGGTGGCCCGGCGGTACCGGACCGGTACGCAAAGAGAAGCCAGCACCATCTGGCAGGGGCTTACGGACCCCGGCAAGGCTAGGAGTCGCCGTGAATTTGCCGAATTCGTTAGTGAAGGGAACCTCCTGGGTTTCCCAGCAGCCAAGTCCCGACAGAAGGCAACAGTCCAACCAAGAGAGGGAGACACCGCCACTGCCAAGGCAACCGTTTCTCAGGGCCAGAGCCTGCGGGCAGAAGGGGCTCCTCCAGCCCATATCCAAGCTGGGGAGCGGGTTACCGGTGGGAACCCATTGGAACCATCTACCGTACATAGGTGCAGGGAAAGGCAGTCACCATCAACCTGCCGGGAGAAACAACACCGCAGCCGTCTGTGGGACCCGTCCATCCAGCCGTGTGTTTTACTGAGAACTGTGTCCTCATCATTGGCTGAGTGAGTACCACCGTGCCGTGCGGCGCGCTGCCCCCACGACCCTGCACCTCACCAGGCCCTGTAACCCGCCTGCCATCCATCCCTACACCATCACCGGGCCCCGGGACAACTAACCCCCTACCAACGGAGGGGAGAACTAACAACAAAGCTGCTCCCTGTCACCGCTCCCGGGATCCCCATCCAGAGCAGCGGTGGTGTCACCAACTTCACCACAACCGTGGGTGGCGTCACGGACAACAATCCAATCCCCACCATCCTATCAAACCCCCTTTTCACTCACGGGCGAGGAGCGCCGCTCGAGTCCCCGGGATCCGGCCCACCGCTCGAGCCACCACCGAGCAGCAGCAGCAGGAGCCGGACCCGAGCAGTGGGAGAGCGCAGCGTCCCCTCGTCCGCCTGCGACATGGTCACACTACAAACACAGGTGCAGGAGAAAGGCGGACATTGCCAACCCGACTTGGAAGCTGCAGCCGCCTGCGGGCCCCGTTCATACCTTCGTTTGGTTTACCAGTGACTCTGTGTGGTTTAATCGTGAGTACACCAGTGTCATCCGGCACCGCGCCGCATCGCAGCCCTGCGCCCTGCACCCCGGCCCTCGCACAACCGTGCCCCGGGACCAACATCCCCTACCCACGGAGGGGTCAACACCTAGCTGCGCCACTACACCGCTCCCGGGAGTCCCCGTAACCTTCACCGCAGCGGTGGTGTCCACCATCACCACAACCCGTGGATGGCGTCACGAACAATCGTCCCAAAACCAAATACCCGCATCCCCCATGTGCAACGCCAACCTCCTTTGCAGAGCGACGGCCGAGGCCGCAGGGCGGTACACACCCAAGCATGGTAGTGCCTGCTCGTCATCACTAATCCTTAATCAATATTGGCCTTGGATCTCTCTTGATCTCCCTTGTCATATTTTTTTCTGATGCAGGATCTCATGTTACAGGGGTTCTTTGTCAAAATCTGTCCAGAAAAAAATAAAAAGTCTAGTTGGCCTGTACAGGACGAAACAAGACGGGCCTCACTCATCAGAGCTGACAGCAAAGTGGTCTTTGTTGCCCATAGCAACCAGAACTCATTCATTTTACCTCACAAACCAACCAAAGCTCACCTATCATTTTATCTTTTATTTTACCTCAGCAACTAATCACAGCTTATCTTTCTCTTCACCCAGTCAGCTTTCATGTCACCTCAGAAATGACGATGTCCATCGTCTCCTTCCAGTCGTTGGTGTTTCTCTGTGGAGTCCAGTTGTTTTGTATCAGTACAACATGGCGTATTGTGATAGTAGTGACAATGTACACAAAGGATCGGTCACAGAAACGCACGGCTGACTGTCCTGCTGGTTGATGTCTGCACCTTCCTGCTCCGGTAATAAGCCGTGTACATGATAGAAGTGCTGTAATGCAGAATCTGTGGCCGATATCTAAAATAATAGAGACCGCGTGTCCCACTTGCGGTCACAGACATAAAAGGGCCCCTGTGCAAGAACCGTATATGAGCCCTTTGCAGTCCAATAGCTCATTATAATGCACAACTGCACCTGGCTTGGAGGTAGAAATGGGCCCCCTAATCTCTTGGGCCCCAGGATGCACCAATGATATATCTGCCCCTGGTGTGTCCAACAACCATTATTGTAGACGTCGAGGAGAGGATTATGAGAAAATCAGTGAGAAAATGAACCACAGCGCAACAACATGGTGGTCTGTGCTGAGCCTGGAGCCAGCGAGTGTCAGCAGTGCCAGGGTGAAAGGTGTACTATATTGGATGAGATGTTAGACCGCCATTCTTACCGATAGCTACTGTGATGCCCTGGCAAAACCAGGTCGTCACAGAGGTTGTACAAATCACAATTCTTTGGAACTGTGAGTACACCATCCATCCCCGGTCCAACACTGCATTTCATTCTCTGCAGCCATTGCTCTTGGACACCTTGGGCCCCAGGACTACACCTCCCCTACCCATGGAGGGGATTTCGTCCTGCTGCAAAGCTCCATCAGCCCCGGGCGTCACATCACCAGGCAGCGGCGGTGCTACCAACTCTCACCGCAACCCACGGGTGGCGTTACTGACAAAAACTCTATCCCCTGTAAATACCCTCCTTTCCTACGGTTGTGAGAACGGATGGCTGTACGAGCCCGGGTCCGGCTACCACTCGAGCCGCAGTAACGAACCTGGATCCGAGCAGCCCCTGCAGCGGCCTGGCCCCCGTCCGCAACAAAACGTCGATCCAGACCACCCCATAATCCCGTTTTTTCGTAGCCCACCCCTAAATTTTCTTCCTGTGTCAGAGTTTGTACTGATTAAAGGGAACCTGTCAGGTGCAATATGCACCCAGAACTGATCCCTTCTAACTGTCCCTGTATACACTAGCATAGATAAAGGGATCTTTAGAAAAAGTATTTCTAAAGATCTTTTATCGTATGCTAATAAGCGAGGGGACTAGTCCCCTCGGCGTTACTTACCCTTGCTAGTTGGCTCCATTAGCATGTTAGTACACCCCTGTGGGCGTGCTACCTCTCCGCTGCCAATGCCGCCCAACGCTGGATTTCGGCTCAGTGCGTATGATGTCGGACTTCTGGTCATGCGCACTACTTCAGTTTGAAGCCAGGACGCATACACCCGGCTTCATAGTGCGCATGACCGAAAATCCGGGGTCACGTGCACTGAGCCGAAATCCAGTGTCAAGCGGCAATGGCGGCAGAGAGGTGAGTGACATCATCTGACGCTGCACATTCATTAGCATTTTAGCACGCTCACAGGGGTGTACTAACATGCTAATGGAGCCGACTAGCCTAGCCAAGGGAAGTAACGCCCAGGGGACTAGTCCCCGCGCTCATTAGCATACAATAAAAGATCTTTAGAAACACTTTATCTAAAGATCTCTTTATCTATGCTACCAGATGAAGGGACAGTTAGGCAGGGATTAGCAATATAGACCTAGAACTGCTCATGGTTCTGGGTGCATATTGGACCTGACAGGTTCCCTTTAATCTCCAATCACTTCCAAAGTTGCACTAAAAGCTTACCGGTCGTCCTTGGAAATAGACCTAAGAAGTCACCATTAAGCGGTATTATCGCACTATCTGTATTTTCCGCTATACCTTTCCATTGTATTGTTTTTTTTCAAGCTTACTTATATGCCTAGTATGCAAATAATATGCAAACACTCTATGTAGGTTAATTAAAATATAACACTAACCTGGGGCTCGTTTACACTTTAGTGCGAGTATTACAACAGCTGGATGTGTCGCCACAATTGAGAGAGGCGAGCGCCATTTACTGCTCACACGTGCGTTCAATAAGTACAAAATAATGCCAGCCAGAAGTCACCGCCAACCTAAAAGGAAAGCTCTGCCCATGTGTCTGTGCCGCCCCAGCAGCAGATCGAACCGCTCGGATCCGGGGGTAGTGTCTGTTCGTGGCTCGAGAGTCTCTGGACCCGGGGGCTTAGGGGCCACACTCAAATGTAAAGGGGATATTTACAGGGGATATGGTATAGTTCGTGACGCCACCCGTGGTGCGCGGTAATTGGGAGTACCGCCGCTGCATTTGGGAGTACCCGGGGTGATGGAGTGGAGCAGCTAGGTGACATTGCCCTCCACGGGTAGGGGTAGGCCCCGGGACTCTGGATGGTGATGCGGGGACACAGTGCAGGGGTCAGTCGGGTACTCACTCAGCAATGAAGCAGACGCTGACAACAGGGTAAACCAAGTCTCTGGGTGCCGCTGCCTCTCAAGGGGAGCTCGTCCGGGTCCCGTCCCCTGCAGTGCTGCTGGTGGACTGTAACCTGCCTCCTGGCACTAGATTTTAGAGTGTCCGTTGTGGTCCGGTAGCTTGGAGCTATCCGGGCCCCGCTCCCCACTATGGCTAAGTGGAGGAGCCTGCTCTCAGGGCTCACGCTTGGGATTTCAGTGGGCTGCTTGCTAGGAAAGCCCTATCCCCCTCGTTGTGCTAGTGCCCCGATTCTGGAGCTAGTGGGAACAGTCCATAAAGGCCCCGTTCTCCTCAGGTTAATTACCGGATTGCCTGAAGCTTCTCCCCGACCTAGGGTTCGTGTACTCCATCGTGCCTTCGGTCCCGGACCGGTGATAGGACCAGGCTGCTGACCGTCCGTCTTGACAGCCTGAATCCCCTGCGACCAGGGGTCCGACTCCTCTAGGTACAGACCACCGTCTGCGACCTAGTTTTCCTCTCCCCTCGGAGCTCCAACCCCCAGCTTCCTCAGAGCTCCTCATAGCTCGAGGGCTACCACTGAACTCAACTTGACACCTCCCACCCCCCGTCTGACCCCTAGGTGGGCGGCCCTATTCCTGCTTAAGCAGACCACTGGTGTGCCTGACAGGTGTGGTGCAAGGTGTATCTAGGATTTGTGAATGCTGATGGAGGCAGCACTGCAGGACAGAGACCCAGAACCATGAGGGGTTGAATACTGCACTGAAGAGAAAGAGCGTGCAGTACCCTGTGACGACCTGTATAGTCTAGGGGCGTCACACGTCTTTGCAGAGTTTTTAAACAACAAAACTGACGGCACTCCCAAAATGCAGTCTGAACATGTGCAACACTGAACGTAACATATGTAATAATAAAATACACAGTTGCGCTCTGAAATGCTAAAGCATGCAAACAATGGATGCAAGAACATAGATATACATTAATGTTTAAGGAAATCTAGGAAAATTTCAGATATTTAGCGTACAAAAATGACCATTTTTAAATCTGCCCAGTGGTCACGTCAAGGCATATCTCGTATACTGGGAACCTACACATATGTAATAACAGAAAAAGACAGTTGCACTCTGAAATGCTAAAGCATGCAAACAATGGATGCAAGAATATAGATATGCATTAATGTTTAAGAAAATCTATGAAAATTTTAGATATTTAGCATTCAAAAATGCCCATTTCTATATCTGCCCAGTAGCCACGTCAAGGCATATACTGGGAAATTACAATGAACTGAACTTTTTCCTAGCTTTCCTTAAGCAATAATGCATATCTATATTGTTGCAGCCATTGTTTGCATGCTTTAGTATTTCAGAGTGCAACTGTTTGGTTTTTTTTGCTATTATTTTCAAAGTTTTTAGTCACCTTCTACTTCAAAAAAGTTGTACTCTATTGTCCCCTGTTGTCATCTCACTAATTGAAAGGATTTTGATTGAACGATCCAGCAATGCAATAATCGCTTGGAGTTTTTTGCAGTTACTAGTCATTATTTTTATAAGTATATCATCGTAATTTTTTTTTACAGTTACTATTATTACTATTACTATTCTATCATTCATCCACTCAAAGCTGAGGTTTGAACACCAGTTTTTTTTTATCCAAATAGGTACAAAACGTTGTACTGATTAATGTTGCAATATGTCATTATCGTGGTCAGACCTGTGTTATTCCGATACACCAAATCTCATGGAAAGACAAATTTAAGAAGGGTTTTCCACCATGTTTCTGAAATTAATATTGACTTTAAGCTGTAAAAAGGAAAACGTTTGGAATGTTTTTGTTGTTACAATTTGGTTCTGCGATAGTCATATGACATCCAGCTCTGTAATAGCCCCACTTCTATAGCATGCTTAGCTTGTAAATTGGAGCAAAACGTTTTGCAGGAGCCTATATAAGTGCCAAGGCCGGTGAGTGTACTAGACATCACCACTACTGTAATAAAACACAGAGGAAAGAAAACCGACAGGGGGACATAGACAAAAGGATATACACCAACTGCTGCGGCCAAAACCAAAGGCTGCAGGTGACTAGAGATTAGCAATTTCACTGCTGCAGCCTAACACCAGGGCTGCAAGCTGCATGGCTCCAAGAACTTCCATAGACTTCCTCCTTTAACGGTGGACAGTTCAGATTGGTATGCAATTCTATAAACGGCTTCAGGCAATGGAACTTGTGACTATTTAAAGGGAAGAGGAGTGGTCACAATCCGGCTGCAACTGAGAGGAACTAACAAGGAACTACCAGCAAGGAAAGAGTCCTTAAATCTTGCTGCTCTAAAAGAAAGCAATGTGTTTAATATCCAGAGTCTCACAAGACAATGTGAGACTTCAATCCCAGACCTGTCACATGTCTTCCAAGGCCTGGGACACCTTTGTGACAAGAGGACAGCGACCTTATGAAGCATCAATTAGGAAAACCATCATGTAGTACTGACAAGGACACCAGAGCAGGGTCCTAGGAATCTTTTTTCTTAACACTACCAGTCTAAAGGCGCATGCGCAGAGGAAGACCAGAACCTCATCAGGCACATGTGAAGAGTAAGCCGAAAATCTTGTCAGGTGCATGCGCAGAGAAAGCCAAGAATTTTGTCTGGTGCATGTGCAAAGGTAGCCAAGCATCTTGTCTGGCACATGAACAGAGGAAGCCAAGAATCTCATCTCGCGCATGTGTAAAGGAAGTGAAAATCCCATCTGGCGCATGTGCAAAGGAAGCTAAGAATTCCATCTGGCACATGTGACAAAGGAAGCGAAGCATCTAGTCAGGTGCATGCAAATTCGAAGCCAAGAATCTTTTCTGACACTTACACAGAGAAGCCAAGAATCTCATATGGCGCATGGGCAAGAAAAGACAAGAATATTGTCTGACACATGTGCAAAGGAAGCCAAGAATCTTGTCTGTCATACACAGAGGAAGCAAAGAATCTCATCTGGTGCATGTGTAAAGGAAGTGAAGAATCCCGTCTGGCACATGTGGCAAAGGAAGCCAAAAATCTTGTATGGCGCATGTGCAAAGGAAGCTAAGAATCCTGTCTGGCACATGTGACAAAGGAAGCCAAAAATCTCGTATGGCACATGTGCAAAGGAAGCTAAGAATTCCATCTGGCATATGTTACAAAGGAAGCCAAGCATCTGGTCAGGTGCATGCAAAGTGGAAGACAAGAATCTTTTCTGACACATACATAGAGGAAGACAAGAATCTCATATAGATCATGTGCAAAGAAAGCCAAGAATCTCATCTGGCACATATGGCAAATGAAGCTAAGCATCTGGTTAGGCGCATGCACAGTGGAAGCCAAGAATCTCATCTGGCACATACATAGAGGAAGCCAAGAATCTCATCTGGTGCATGTGCCAAGGTGGCCAATAATTTTGTCTGGCACATGTGCAAAAGAAGCCTAGAATCTCGTCTGGCGGAAGTGCAAAGTAAGCTAAGAATCTTGTCTGTGCACGTGCACAGGAAGTCAGTAATCTCATCATAGTGCTTGCGCAGAAGAAGCCAATAATATAATTTGGCGCATGTACAAAGAAAGCCAAGATTCTTGTCTGACGCATGTGCAAAAGAAGCCAAGAATCTCATCTGGCGCATGTGCAAAGGAAACCAAGAATCTCGTCTGGTGCATGCACAAAGGAAGCCACGAATCGTATCTGGTGCATTTCCAAAGGAAGCCAAGAATCTCGTCTGGCACATGTGGTAAAGAAAGCCAAGCATCTTGTCATGCGCATGCAGATATGGAGCTAAAAATCTTTTCAAGCACATGTGTAAGAAAAGCCAAGAACATCATTAAACACATGCGCAAAAAAGCTAAGCATGTCATCTGGTTCATGAACAGAGGAAACCAAGAATCTTGTCTGGCATATGTTTGCCACCCCCGTGCCAGCAGCCTGCCGCTGCTCGGGTCCGGACCTTCCGGTGGGTGGCTCGAGGGTCTCCGGACCCGGAGGATCCCACGGACACTCCAAATGAAAAGGGTTGGGGGGTGGTGGACGTATATGTACGGGCTGGGCCGTACTAGGTTCGTGACGCCACCCACGGTATGTGGTGATATTGGACACCACCGCTGCAGTTAGGGGGCACCCGTGGGAGATGTTGTGCAGCAAGTTGTTCACCCCTCCGTGGGCAGGGATAGTGGCCCCGGGACCCATTGGGGTTGGTGTTGCAGGGGGATGGGCGACCGCAGGGTACTGGTGTACTCACTATTAAGAAAACACACGAGTCTCTGGTAAACCAAGGTGATGGTGGTCGGTGCCCGCAGCCGGCTGCGTTCTGATTCCCCCACCCGGCTGGTGGTCTCTGTCTTTCTCTTGCACATTTTTTAGAACGGTGGACTGCCTGTGCTTGCAACTTCAGGAGTCCGCTCCCGGCTGGATGTGGCCTAAGGAGCCCTTGCCCGCAGACGCTGGCCCGTGGGATCTCTGAGCCCTGGCGGTGGCCTGTTATCCCCCTCGGTGGGCTGTTGCCTTCAATTGGGACTTTGGGTGTTATGTCCTGGTGGTGGATCCTCTGGGCCGTGCACCGGACTCCCCCAGTGAGGCAACCCGGAGCTAACCCCTGTACAGGGACTGTCCTGATCACCCCACCAGAGGGCCTAGATGCATGGTAGCCGGAGCACTAGTGTTACTGGATCAGCGTCCTTCAGGGGACTGGTAGCAAGATGTCTCTAGAGTCACAGAGTTCCTGGAGGCATTGCAGATGACGGAGACCAGGTTCAGGTACCAGGTAGAAACATCAGGCGGGATCTGGATCCTGCTGGACGTGAGGGCAGAGGTCACCAGGTGAAGTTGGGGATCGGAGACAGGTTCAGGCTGAAGGCAGATGATGGGATTCACAGCTGACAGTCACCGGAGGACTTCCTGGGCAATCCGCAGTCAGGACCAGGTTAAGGTAGCAGGGCTGGCTCTGTGGAAGACAGGGTTAGAGAGAAGCAAGGCACTAGGAGACATGAACAGCTAGCTTACAGAAATACATTGATCAGGCGCCGCCCACATGGAAAGGGGAGTCTTATATACTCTGCACCTGTCTCAGCCATATGCTGTTTCAGGAGTGCTGGGCCTATAAGACAAGGTGAGTGGGCGCGGCCCCGCCCTATACACATGCATGTGCCTAAGAATCAGAGTCAGACTCAAGAGACCAGGAACAGGACGCAGGAGAGCATGAGTGGGTGCAGCAGCCGTGACCGGCGAGCACGTGGACCAGATCAGTGGGTAAGGAGTGATGCCGTGATGGTGAGACTAGATCAGTGGGTAAGGAGCGGTGCCGTGATGGCGTGACAAGATCAGTGGGTAAGGGGTGGTGCTGGGACACCAGGAGCGTGACAGTGGGACAGGACCTCTAGTCCTGGCCACAATCAGTTAATTAACCAGTTCCAGTCGCTTCTGGACCTAGCTTCAAGGTCTGAGTACCCCCCTGTGTGCTTCGGTTTCTGAGTCGGTTCCCCGGGTCGGTACCGGCGGGCCACTACCCTGTCCCGGACCACCTCGGTTCCACTGAGCTGTCTTCCCGGCTCCTGCAGATGGAGACCGCCGTCTGCCTCCTAGCCAACGGCACCAGGGCTCCTACCCTGGTACCTGTCAGTTTGCTTCAGGCCTCAGACACCGGCCTGACCTCCACTCTCCTTGAACTCTACAACTCATCTGACTTTTCCCCGCCTCGGGCTGTCTAAAACTTCTAGGTGGGCGTCTTCTAACCGCCTGGTTCCGCCCCATGGTGTGTCTATCAAGCCCTAAGGGGGTGACTAGGGTTTTAAGGTTGGCTGATGTCACCTGTGAGGGACGGGTGTAGTGTGGGGCCCTATTTGTGACTACCTGTCCCGGCCAGGGTGTCACATATGCACATAGGAATCCAGGTATCCCACTTGTGCATGCACAAAGGAACCCAAGAATCTTGTCAGGCGCATGCAGCAAAATAAGACAAAAACATCTGTTGTGAATGTCATCCTAGTGGGTGCTGGTGTGGAGCTCCCTCTGGTGGCCAGGAATGGTAATGAAGCTGAGGCTGAATCTGTGACCCAGACAGGTGTTGGAATTAATTGGGAATCCAGGAAATCCTATTGCAAATCAGCCTAGTGTATTTAGGAGAGCATTTTCTGCCTGGCAGCTGCCAGTGATAATACTTCCTGCCTGCTTCTGAAGATGTCTGGGAGTTTTCCCTTCAGTTTCTCCCATTTCTTCTATGCCTGAATCTACTCCAGATAGGTTGCTAGTTTCTATGCTTAATTGCTGAAATTGCACTTAAGGTTGATTCTGCTTATTCCATTTTGTTCTGTGTTTAGTTTCTTGTATGTGAGAATATGTCTTTCTGCTTCTGTAAGCAGGGTCCAGCAAGAAAGGGAGCTTGCTCTCTGTTCATGTTTGGATTATTTGAACTTGAATATTATTTGTTTTGTGATTTTGTTCCTTCCCATTATATCTGCAGTTCTGTCTAAAGTGCCTGGCACAAGAGTACCTGATATAGTGGGGGAGAGACCGTTTGGTCTCAGTATTTTTTTTTTCTATCAGGAGTTTAGTGTTTTTTTGCAGGGTTTTTTGCTGGCTGTAATCAGTTATCTGTCCTGTCCTGTCGTATCTAGTAAGTTGGGCCTCACCTTTGCTAATCTATATTTTCTATCTATCTATTGTGATTTCTCATATCCCCGTTGTTGCATGTTGGGGGCTTGCTATTTCTTTGGGGACTGCTCCAAGGCAAGTTAGGATTCTTCATTTCTATCTTTGAGGAGTAGCAAGTTTCTCAGGCAGTGACGAGGCGTCTGGGTGTGTTAGGAACATCCCACTGCTACTTCTAGTGTTGTCCAATAGATAGGGGATTGCGGTCAGCTCAGTTTCCCACTACTCTTGTGGTTTTGTTTTTTCCTAATTAATGTGATTGTTTGGGATCGTCCACGGTTACCACAGTGGAGGAAAAGTGAAAAATAAGTATTGGGGAACAGAGGAGTTGTAACGTCCTGGAGGTGGATTCACGGGACCGTGCACCGGACTCCTCCAGAGAGGTAACCAAGAGCTAACCCCTATACAGGGACTGTCTGGTCACCCCACCAGAGGGCCTAAATGCACGGCAGCCGGAACACTGGGAGTACAGGGTACGGATCCTTCAGAGATCGGCACGGGAAATGACTAATAGTCCAATGGGAACCGGAGGCAGGACAGATGATGGGAACCGGGTACAGGTGCCGAGTAGTCACAACCGACGGGGTCCGGATCCAGCGGGACGTGAAGGCTGGAGCTTCCAGGTGAAGTCCAGGTGATGGGTTCAGGCTGAAGGGAGATGGCGGGATCCTCAGCAAACAGTTACCGGGACACCTCCTGGGTAATCGGCACTCTGGGACCAGATAAGGACAGCAGATGGGCTCTGCGGAAGAGACAGGGTTAATCTGGGTACAAGACACAGAGGGACCTGAACACCTAGCTATGAGAACACGTTGAACAGGCACCGCCCACAGGGAAAAGGAAGTCTTATATACCCAGTACCTGTAATTAGCCATAGCCTGTTCCTGTGACGCTGGCCCTTTAAGAAGAGGTGAGTGAGCGCGCGCGCGCCCTAATGCGCATGCACGAGGCCCGAGTGCCGGAGACCAGAGCAGGAAGCTGCGGGGAAGGTGAAGGAGAAGCAGGGGAGCCAGAAGGAGTGTCCGGGGTCGCAGGGGGACACCGGGACCGGCTGACGAAGGGCACTGAGGATGTACAGGAGGGGAAGTGAGAGGAACTGCTGCGGACAGGAGAACCGGAGACCGGAGCGGTGAGTGACAGGCGGCGACGGGACCCGAGGAGCGTGACAGGAGTGGGTTTTACATGTTTTTGAATTATCAATTCGGTGTTGAATAATCCCTTTAAATGATAACATTTTGAGTGCCTGCAGCCACCACTAGAGGGAGATACTGAATACTGTTTATATAAATGGTAAACTTCTGAGCTCCCCCTAGGGGAACCTGCAGACAGCCAGAATTTCATTGCCTATGGAGGCATTCACAAAGGATAGTTGATACTTTCTAGATTGGTGGGTGTCTGACTTCTTAACACTTATCCTCTCCCACCCAAAAAAAACACACACTCTTATCAGCACATCTTCGATCTCCAGAACACATAAGACATGGCACTTTTATCTTATAGAGAAGTTACTAGGAAGGCGAAATCCGCAGACGAATGCTATGTGGCGCATTAGTGGATGCAATGGGGCCTTTATCTTACTTTTGCTATTGGCTGCACAGGTAAACTGAGGACAACATAATACATCAATGCTGGATTTTTACAATTTCATGGAGTTAACTCGAGTTAAATGAAATGACCTTCAACAGTTAATTGAAGCCGACGCTCCTATTCCCCCCCTACCGATCCTGTCAATACCCCGATCGCTGATGTCTTACTACCAACTACTTAACTCTCCATACTATTTGCAAATATTAATTAATAGCAAGTAAGAAGTGTGGACTCATACAGTCGCTGATAGATTGGAAATCTACCTACGTAAAGGGGAAAATGAAGCAGAGGAAAGCAAAACACAGAAAAATACAATGTGCGTTCTGCAGAAATGCCACCAGAGAAGGTGCTAAAATTAATTCTAAATTTGATATTTTAATTTTATTCAAAATAAATATGAAAGCAGCGGCGGATAATGAGAACATTTCAAGGTTATGTTGAAAGCCATATATTTACCAGCCGCAATTAGCTGGATTTTAACTTGAAAACATTCGCCTCTGGCCCCATTTTGCTAAATAAACAGAAGCTGCATTACGGCTGACTTTGCAAATTTCTGTCTATTACAGTAAGCATCGCCAATTAGATATAATTAACCTTTTCAGGGCTGTTTGAGCTTAGGACTCGCTGCCAAAATTTGGGTATTTTGTCAAAATGAAGGCCATAGAGGGTATGTCCACTTTAGAGCCCCAAATTACCGTATATATATATATAGATTATATATATAGATATATAGATTATATATATATATATATATATATATATATATATATATATAATCTATATATATAGAGAGATAGAGATAGATAGATAGATAGATATAGTCCACATAGACTGATTTACTTTGTAATATATGATGTTACGTATCTTCTCTTGAACCTGGATGCAGGTCAGAATCAGTACTGGATAAGTAATGTATGTACACACTGACTGCACCAGCAGAATACACCGTGTGCAGAAATATTGAATTATATAAGTTGTATTTTAGAGGATTTTTTTTATCATTGATCAACAACTATATTCACAATCAACCCAAAAGACTCATAAATATCAAAGCTTATTATTTTTGGAAGTTGGAGTGTTTTTTTTTTTAGTTTTGGCTATCTTACGAGGAGATCTGTTTGTGCAGGTAACTATTACTGTGCAGAATTATTAGGCAACTTAATAAAAACGAAATATATTCCCATCTCACTTGTTTATTTTCACCAGGTAAACCAATATAACTGCACAACATTTAGAAATAAACATTTCTGACATGCAAAAAGAAAACCCCAAAAAATAAGTGACCAAATATAGCCCCCTTTCTTTATGATGACACTCAGCAGCCGACCATCCATAGATTCTGTCAGTTGCTTGATCTGTTTACGATCAACATTGCGTGCAGCAGCCACCACAGCCTCCAGACACTGTTCCGAGAGGTGGACTGTTTTCCCTCCCTGTAGATCTCACATTTTATGAGGTACCACAGGTTCTCTATGGGGTTCAGATCAGGTGAACAAGGGGGCCATGTCATTTTTTTTTCATCTTTTAGACCTTTACTGACCAGCCACGCTGTGGAGTAGTTGGATGCATGTGATGGAGCATTGTCCTGCATTAAAATCATGTTTTTCTTGAACGATACTGACTTCTTCCTGTACCACTGCTTGAAGAAGTTGTCTTCCAGAAACTGGCAGTAGGTCTGGGAGTTGAGCTTCACTCCATTCTCAACCCGAAAAGGTCCCACAAGTTGATCTTTGATGATCCCAGCCCATACCAGTACACCACCTCCACCTTGCTGGCGTCTGAGTCGGAGTGGAGATCTCTGCCCTTTACTGATCCAGCCTCTGGCCCATCCATCTGCCCATCAAGAGTCACTCTCTTTTCATCAGTCCATAAAACCTTTGAAAAATCAGTCTTAAGATATTTCTTGGCCCAGTCTTGAGGTTTTATCTTCTGTTTCTTGTTCAGAGGTGGTGGTTTTTCAGCCTTCCTTACCTTGGCCATGTCCCTGAGTATGGCACACCTTGTGCTTTTTGATACTCCAGTAACGTTGCAGCTCTGAAATATGCCCAAACTGGTGGCAAATGGCATCTGGCAGCTACACGTTTGATTTTCCTCAATTCATGGGCAGTTATTTTGCGCCTTTCCAACACTCTTCTTGCGACCCTGTTGGCTATTTGCCATGAAACGCTTGATTGTTCGGTGATCACGCTTCAAAAGTTTGGCAATTTCAAGACTGCTGCATCCCTCTGCAAGACATCTCACAATTCTGGACTTTTCAGAGCCCGTCAAATCTCTCTTCTGACCCATTTTGCCAAAGGAAAGGAAGTTGCCTAATAATTAAGCACCCCTTATATAGGGTGTTGATGTCATTACACCGCACCCCTCCTCATTACAGAGAGGCACATCCCCTGATTTACTTCATTGGTAGTTGGCTCTCAAGACTATACAGCTTGAAGTAGGACAACATGTATAAAAAGTATCATGTGAGCAAAATACTCATTTGCCTAATAATGCTGCACACAGAATAGTGAGTGCAGCTCTGGAGTATAATAAAGGAGGTAACTCAGGATCAGAACAGGATGAGTATTGTAATGTATGTACACAATGACTTCACCAGCAGAATAGTGAGTGCAGCTCTAGAGTATAATGTAGGGTTTATTTGTAAACTGCGAAAGATGGACAAACACTTTTACAAATTTTTATCAAAATGTTTCTGTGATACAATGAAGGAACTACATCTCTCATGCTGGTTTTTAGCCTGTAGCATTATAGTAGATGTTGTACAATTGCTTTTTCATTGAAGCTTTTTCAAATACCCATCGGATATCGCCCAGCTATTGAGAACTGGGTGAAAATAAAGCATGTCCTGGAGCCCTACAGTAAAAAGTAAAAAACAAACCGCAGCCAAAGGATCCCTTACTTCTTTACACATACAGTTGAAACCAGAACTTTACATAAACTCCCTAAAAAGACACATATAAATGTTTTTCTCATTATCTGACATGAAATGAGAATAAACCTTTCCCGTTTTAGGTCAATTAGGAACCAAAATGATTTATATTTGCCAAATGCCAGAATAAAGAGAGATAGATAATGTTTTAATGCATTTTTATTACTTTCTGCAAAGTCAAAAGTTTACATACACTAAGGGGTACTTTGCACGCTGCGATATCGCAAGCCGATGCTGCGATGTCGAACGCGATAGTCCCCGCCCCCGTTGCAGCAGCGATATCTTGTGATTGCTGGCGTAGCGAACATTATCGCTACGGCAGCTTCACATGCACTCACCTGCCGTGTGACGTCGCTCTGGCCGGCGACCCGCCTCCTTCCTAAGGGGGCGGGTCGTGCGGCGTCACAGCAGGCGGCCAATAGCAGCGGAGGGGAGGAGATGAGCAGGATGTAAACATCCCGCCCACCTCCTTCCTTCCGCATTGCAGCCGGGACGCAGGTAGGAGATGTTCCTCGATCCGGCGGCTTCATACACAGCGATGTGTGCTGCCGCAGAAACGAGGAAAAACATCGTACCTGTCGCTGCACCGGCATTATGGAAATGTCGGACCCTACACCGATGATACGATAACGACGCTTTTGCGCTCGTTAATCGTATCAAAAAGGATTTGCACACTACGATATCGACTGCGAGGCCGGATGTGCGTCACTTTCGATTTGACCCCACCGACATTGCACCTGCAATGTTGTAGTGTGCAAAGCCCCCCTAAGAGTACTATGCCCATAAAATGATGTCATGTCTTTGGAAGCTTCTGATAGGTTTATTGTCAACATCTGTGTTAATTAGAGACACACCTGTGGATGTATTTTAATACACACCTTAAACACACTGCTTCTTTGTGTAGCTTCATGGGAAAGTCAAAAGAAATCAGCCAAGATCTCAGGAAGAGAATTGTGGACTTGCACAAGTCTTTTTCATCTTTGGGTGCAATTTCCAGATACCTGAAGGTGCCTCGTACAGCTGTACAAACAATTATACGCCAGTAGAAAAAAGATGGGAATGTCCAGCCATCATACCGCTCAGGAAGGAGACAGGTTCTGTGTATCAGAGATGAACATGCTTTGGTCAGACATATGCATATCAACCCAAGAACAAAAGCAAAAGACCTTGTGAAGATGCTGGCGGAATCTGGTAAGATTGTGTCATTATTCACAGTGAAACAAATACTATATCAACATGGGCTGAAAGTCCACTCTGCCAGGAAGAAGCCATAACTCCAAAAGTCACATAAAAAAGCCAGAATAATGTTTGTAAATGCACACAGGAACAAAAACCTTAATTTTTGGAGACATGTCCTGTGGTCTGACGGAACTAAAATTTAATTGTTTGGCCATAATGACCATTGTTAAGTTTGAAGGAAAAAGTGAGAAGCTTTAAATCCAAAGAACACCATTCCAACTGTGAAACACGGAGGATGGCAGTATCATGTTGTGGTGTTGTTTTGCTGCAGGAGGGACTGGTGCACTTCACAAAATAGATGGCATCATGAGGGAAGAAGATTATGTGGCAATACTGAAGCAATATCTCAAGACATTAACCAGAAACTTAAAGCTTGGGATTAAATGGGTCTTCCAA
The DNA here is from genome assembly GCF_048569485.1 of Anomaloglossus baeobatrachus. NCBI lineage: Eukaryota > Metazoa > Chordata > Amphibia > Anura > Aromobatidae > Anomaloglossus > Anomaloglossus baeobatrachus. Next base: position 43,008,804 of record NC_134360.1, read on the forward strand.
ATGGACAATGACCCAAAGCTACTGCCAAACTGGTTACAAAGTGTCTTAAAGATAGCAAAGTGAATGTTTTGGAGTGGCCATCACAAAGCCTTGATCTCAATCCTGTTGAAAATTTATGGGCAAAGCTGAAAAGGCCGGTGCGAGCGGCGACCTACAAACATGGCTCAGTTACACCAGTTCTGTCAGGAGGAATGGGCCCAAATTCCTACCAACTATTGTGAGAAGCTTGTGGAAGGAGATCCAAAACGTTTCACCCAAGTCATACAGTGTAAGGGCAATGGCACCAAATACTAATGAAATGGAGGGAAACTTCAGTGTGCAGAAAGTATTAAAAATGCCTTACAACATTCTCTCTCTCTCATTATTCTGGCATTTGGCAAATAGAAATATTTTTGGTTCCTAATTGACCTAAAACGGGAAAGGTTTATTCTGATTTCAAGTCAGATAATGAGAAAAACCTGCAGATGTATCTTTATAGAGAGCAGAGGGAAAAACCTGCAGATGTGTCTTTATAGAGAGCAGAGGGAAAAACCTGCAGATGTGTTTTTATAGAGAGCGGACGGAAAAACCTACAGATGTGTCTTTATGGAGAGCAAAGGGAAAAACCTGCAGATGTGTCTTTATAGAGAGTGGAGGGAAAAACCTGCAGATGTGTCTTTATAGACAGTGGATGGAATTTTTAGTTTCAACTATATTTTGCGGGTATTCATGAGACTATGCCTCTGTTACTTTGTAGCCCCTATTGTGCTGATTCATGCTATTCTAACATTTCTGAGAATGTCTGTGATTTTTCTCTTCAATGTGCGTTGATTCTCCTCACTCACCAGATCATGCCATAATATACGTACATCTTGCTTATCATGTTGATATCATGTACTAGGAAGATTGTAAATACAAGGAAAACTGTTTGCTAGTGTCAGAGTTGTAAAATCAAATGCCATAATAGTTGTCACCTTCAAGAAAAAAAACAAATGTGTCTCACGACTCTCACCTCAAAAGGTGGATTCAGGAAGCTCCTCGGCTTGATAAAGATCTATAGGTGGCTCTGCTACAAAAAGATGGCAAAGGGGATGAAGATTTTACAGACTATAAATGAAATGCTCATCTGATGTAGCATAGCTGGAACAACAATGACTGATGAAGCAGAGCTAGAACAACGAATACTGATGTAGCAGTGTTGACTACTATTCAAGAACTGAAGTGATCAGAAGAGCAGAGGTGTAGCAGCTGTCGCTGATGCAGCAGTGCTGGAACAATGATGACTGAGATAGAAGCGTTATAACAGCAGATGAGACTGATGCAGCAGATTGAAAAATAAACACCAACTGCCAAAATACTCTGGCAGCGTACTACCAACTGAGCCAGGATTAAATGTTGTTACACGCTCAAGGCGGTGAATGAGGGTGTAGAAGTGGACTCTCTGGACCACAGGGGGAACCCGAGCTTACCCTTTGGAGGGAGGGGTTTGACTAAGCACCTGCCATGAAGCGGAACACCAGATGCCACTCCCAGGACAGCAAGCGGGACTGTGACAGCTGAGTGTTGCAGAATGACAGCAGGACTAGGGAAACAGCAACACAGAGCAGCACAAGGGGCACAGCCCTGAAGAGGAACGGGCAGGACAGGCACCAGCAGACAGAGGACTTTAGGTAAAAGACACCAGGCTCAAGACGTCAGCCACGGGTTATCAGCTGGTACAGGTCATCAGGTGGCACTGGCTGGGGACACCTTAGCAAGGTGCGCACACCTCCCTATAAAGGAATAGAAAATGTGCATGTATGCCCCCTAGGCTGGAGAGCAGGAAACCCCACACAACATGTGCAGATTCTGCAGCCTAGGCAGGAGCAGAGCCGACACTCACGTGGGCATCCAAAGGGGGGGACGAACCGCTGGGACTTCACTTATATGTGGACTGCAGGTACATTGCACAAAGCGCAGAGGAGCACCGGTGTATTAGGGGAGATGGTGCTACACCAACATTCTAGTGGGCATAAACGGCGGGGGTCGAGCCGGGGACGGCACCACAAGTGGGTGGTGGAATGTAGGGAGACCAGAGACACTGCACAAGAACACAGAGAAGCGCCGGCTTACTAGAGGAGTCAGCGCTACAAATGTTAGGGGAAAAATTATTTTAAGGAATAGTATTTTTGAAATACCATAACCCATAATAATCAATTATGGTAAAATATCAAATCTAGTTGGAATGGTTTCCGTGTCAGACATTAAATAACCCCATGGAGGGCTGAGGAACCAGGAGCGGTAATCACTTTGCTGTTCTTTTCTCAACTTTTTTTTTGTGGCTTTGTTTCAAATCTTACAACTCCATTAAAGATTACATTTCTAATCCTTTCTGCCACCTCTAATTAAATATTTAGTGGAAGAAAAAGCTAAAATACAAACTGTTCCCTCATCAGCGAGCCCTCGGTAACATTCTCCGGTATACTTAGTGGATTGTCTTGGCTTTGACAGGCGTCAACTTAGAATTGTTTGTTCGAATTACAAAAGCACAGGGCAGGCTGTTCTCTCCTCCATTACTTCTGCTATAGATTTTGGAAAAAGTTTTTATTGTGTTTGGACAAGAGATGGCATATCTCAGTTTCTATGTGCATCAGGTGTAGAAATTAAGAGAAACGTCTCTTGAAGGGGTTGTTGGTAAAATTGTAAAATGGTTCTAGAGAATGGAGGGACTTTCGATTCTATTGTTTACAGCTCAATGCCAAGGCTACTGGCCATCAAGCAGTGTCCTGGGTAAGGAGTGCACACTTGCATGCTGTTTTCTTTACAGCTTGTAAACGCTGCTCTGAAGCTGGCCTGCTCCTGCACTCCACCAGAGCTGCCTCTGATAGCGGCAACTGTAGGGCACACAACTATCAGTCATCAAGAGCGTACACCCACCCGCAAGCAGGAAGCTAAGAGGCAGAGGAGCAATGGGTTTCTGAAGATGGAAAGTGAGACCTCTTTAAAGAGAAGTTAGAAGGACACAATGGCTCCACCTCAATGACCGTCATGGGTATATCACGGGTGACAGACAGTCATGTGTTTTCGGGCCATAGAAGGTCACAGCATTTGGCTGCGCAGACAGTTTCCATTGTTCCTGCTGTCAGTATTCATGGGTATAGGTATCTTTCCTGCTGGATTCATCTCTATCCCTTTTGGACCCAGCAGGAGCTCGCCTTCCAACCAGCCTCTGATCATCAGTATTCTCTTGGTGCTTAAATATCCCTTCCTTCCTTGTACTGGTGCTGGTTATATTCTTCAGTTCATTCAAGCCCTGGGTGCTAGCAGGTGGCTTGTACTCCTCTGTGGTATCGTTGCTGAAAACTTTGCTGAACGACTACCTGAGTCATCTGCAGATACATTGTTCATGCTTTTTCCCCTGTCTGTCCTCCTTGTGTCCTCTATAGTGGTTAGTGGGGTTGATGAAGAGCTAATCCCATCCGTTTTCTATTTAGGGCCCAGCACTAGGAATACCTAGGTCAGGTATCCGGCTCGGTGCATAGGTGCGGAACCTATCTAGGGTGGGGCGGGACCCCAGGGACCAGCAGTAGGTTTGATCAGGGGTCACTATCTTCCCTTTCCCTAGACACAGGGTTTCCCTTCCCCTCTCTTTCTGTGCTTGGTACTTCCCCGTACCTAGCGTGACAACGACTCTCCAAAAGTATACAAATTAGCCTTCTATTTTTTTTCACATGCCCGTTCCAGCCACATGAACACTGCAGCTAATCACAGGTCTCAGCGGTCAAGTAACCAAAGAATGAGATGCCATCACTTCCTGTCCCATCGGAGACCAACCAGCTCAAACTCCATTCAATTGGGAATATGGAGGTTCCTTCCTCCAGAAAGTAACAGAGAATAAATGCAGCTCCCTCTGTTGTAGCCTATGTAGTCCAAATGGTCCCATAACAGTCCAATGAAGATACACAAACATGGCCACCTCTTATGATACTGTATGCAGGTTTTGCATTCCAGGTGTAGGACCATCTTCGATGGTCACCAGCCAAAACCTTTTGCTACCTTTAGTGATATGCAGGTTTTGCATTACAGATGTAGGGCCATCTTCGATAGTGACCAGCCAAAAGCTTGGCCACCTCTAATGGTATGTATGTTTTGCATTTTGCATTCCAGGTGTATGGCCATCTTTGATGGTGACCAGCCAAAAACTTGGCCACCTCTTATGATATGCAGGTTTTGCATTCCAGGTGTAGGGCCATCTTTGATGGTGACCGGCCAAACACTTGGCCACCTCTAATGATATGCAGGTTTTACGTTCCAGGCATAGTGCAATCTTCGATGGTGACCAGCCAAAAACTTAACCACCTCTAATGATATGAAGGTTTTGCATTCCAGGTATAGGACCATATTCGATGATGACCAGCCAAAAACTTAGCCACCTCTATTGATATGCAGGTTTTGCATTCTAGGTGTAGGATCATTTTCGATAGTGACCAGGCAGAGACATGGCCACCTCTAATGATATGCAAGTTTTGCATTCCAGGTGTAGGACCATCTTCGATGGTGACCAGCCAAAGACATGACCACCTTATGGAGATATTTGAAGCCATCTAAGAGCCAAGTTGGATTGGATATTATGACTCCTGATGACCCCATTATTTCTACTGGATTTTTCAGCAGTTCCTGGTGCGTCAGATCCTTGACCTTGAGGGAACATCCTTTCTCCATGAAGAAGCTTCAAATTTAGATTTTCATTTGGGTCTGAAGCAAACAATAATGGTTCTTCATACAATATAAACCTTGTGATTGCAGCGAACGCACAAAGATCTTTTCTATAATTTTGACTTATCCAGCACAATTTTAATATGCAAATTAAACTATGAATATAATTAAGTGAATACCTTTAATATGCAAATTATGGATTGCCATTTACAAGCAGCGCGAGCGAGCGGCACCCAATTTGCAGGGGAGTATCTGCAATGAAGCAGGAGGAATGTTTTAACACAATAAAATTAGGTTTCTTTGTCAGTTGTGTTTGTGTAGCTCGGTCGTGTCGGTACAATTCGACATCTGACAACTCTCTAACCTGACATTGATGACCAGTGCCCATCCGGGGAAGCTCAAGGTGGTTGGTAAGTGTCTGGTGTCACCTCAGACCAACACTTGTCTGGCCATCTATAGTGAACCCTGCCCCAATGGTCTGGGGTATATATAGTATATATATATATATAGATGTGTCATGACGTAACTTCTTTGTTGGCTTGTATGACCTGGTGGTCTCACTTTGGAGACAATCTCTGGCATGAGCGGCTATATGGTTAATTACAGACTACTGTAGTCTGTGTGGTTGTATTATGGGATTATAGGTCATTGTGAGGTTTCATAGTGGCACGATGGCGGTATTGATTTTAGACAGTCGAATTGTAAGGCTACTAGATTTTATTGTGGTATTTTAAGTTTGTTTTGTGTGACTTTTTGATGCTTTGTGGTGGCATTGTGATACTATTGTAGAGTTATATCATGGTGACATTACATGATTATCTGGATGCTTACTGAAGCCATGAATGGTTGTGTGACTGCAGGGAAGACATCAAACTAACAGACAGCTTTGACATTAAAGGTTCAATGATTAAAAACTGTCCTCAAAGAGCTGAATATTTTCCTTCTTGACCACAAAGGGCTGTATTATAGTAGTTATATTCTTGTACATAGGAGCAGTATTATAGTAGTTATATTCTTGTACATAGGGAGCAGTATTATAGTAGTTATATTCTTGTACATAGGGAGCAGTATTATAGTAGTTATATTCTTGTACATAGGGGCAGTATTATAGTAGTTATATTCTTGTACATAGGGGCAATATTATAGCAGTTATATTCTTGCACATAGGAGCAGTATTATAGTAGTTATATTCTTGTACATAGGAGGCAGTATTATAGTAGTTATATTCTTGTACATAGAGGCAGTATTATAGTAGTTATATTCTTGTACATAGAGGCAGTATTATAGTAGTTATATTCTTGTACATAGGAGGCAGTATTATAGTAGTTATATTCTTGTACATAGAGGCAGTATTATAGTAGTTATATTCTTGTACATAGAGGCAGTATTATAGTAGTTATATTCTTGTACATAGAGGCAGTATTATAGTAGTTATATTCTTGTACATAGAGGCAGTATTATAGTAGTTATTTTCTTGTACATAGGAGGCAGTATTATAGTAGTTATATTCTTGTACATAGGAGGCAGTATTATAGTAGTTATATTCTTGTACATAGGAGGCTGTATTATAGTAGTTATATTCTTGTATATAGGGGCAGTATTATAGTAGTTATATTCTTGTACATAGGAGCAGTATTATAGTAGTTATATTCCTGTTCATAGGTGCAGTATTATAGCAGTTATATTCTTTTACATGGGGCCAATATTATAGTAGTTATATTCTTGTATATAGGGGGCAGTATTATAGTAGTTATAGTCTTGTATATAGGGACAGTATTATAGTAGCTATATTCTTGTACATAGGAGCAGTATTATAGTAGATATATTCTTGTACATAGGGTCAGTATTATAGTAGCTATATTCTTGTACATAGGAGCAGTATTATAGTAGATATATTCTTGTACATAGGGGCAGTATTATAGTAGTTATATTCTTGTACATAGGGGCAGTATTATAATAGTTATATTCTTGTACATAGGGGCAGTATTATAGTAGTTATATTCTTGTATATAGGCAGCAATATTATAGTAGCTATATTCTTGTACATGGGGCAATATTATAGTAGTTATTTTCTTGTACAATGGGGCAGTATTATAGTAGCTATATTCTTGTACATAGGAGCAGAATTATAGTAGTTATATTCTTGTACATTGGGGCAGTATTATAGTAGTTATATTCTTGTACATAGGGGCAGTATTATAGTAGTTATATTCTTGTACATTGGGGCAGTATTATAGTAGTTATATTCTTGTACATAAGGGCAGTATTATAGTAGCTATATTCTTGTACATAGGAGCAGTATTATAGTAGATATATTCTTGTACATAGGGGCAGTATTATAGTAGTTATATTCTTGTATATAGGGGCAGTATTATAGTAGTTATATTCTTGTACATAGGAGCAGTATTATAGTAGTTATATTCCTGTTCATAGGGGCAGTATTATAGCAGTTATATTCTTTTACATGGGGCCAATATTATAGTAGTTATATTCTTGTATATAGGGGGCAGTATTATGGTAGTTATAGTCTTGTATATAGGGAGAGTATTATAGTAGCTATATTCTTATACATAGGGGCAGTATTATAGTAGTTATATTCTTGTTCATAGGGGCAGTATTATAGCAGTTATATTCTTGTACATGGGGCCAATATTATAGTAGTTATATTCTTGTATATAGGTGGCAGTATTATAGTAGTTATATTCTTGTACATATGAGCAGTATTATAGTAGTTATATTCTTGTACATAGGGGCAGTATTATAGTAGTTATATTCTTGTACATAGGGGACAATATTATAGTAGCTATATTCTTGTACATAGGAGCAGTATTATAGTAGTTATATTCTTGTACATAGGGGCAGTATTATAATAGTTATATTCTTGTACATAGGGGCAGTATTATAGTAGTTATATTCTTATATATAGGCAGCAATATTATAGTAGTTATATTCTTGTACATAGGGGCAGTATTATAGTAGTTATATCATTGTACATAGCAGTATTATAGTAGTTATATTCTTGTACATAGGGGCAGTATTATAGTAGCTATATTCTTGTACATGGGGCAATATTATAGTAGTTATTTTCTTGTACAATGGGGCAGTATTATAGTAGCTATATTCTTGTACATAGGAGCAGAATTATAGTAGTTATATTCTTGTACATTGGGGCAGTATTATAGTAGTTATATTCTTGTACATAAGGGCAGTATTATAGTAGTTATATTCTTGTACATAGGGGCAGTATTATAGTAGTTATATTCTTGTACATAGGCAGCAGTATTATAGTAGTTATAGCCTTCTACATAGGAGCAGTATTATAATAGGTATATTCTTGTACATAAAGGGCAGTATTATAGTAGTTATTTTCTTTTACATAGTTGACAGTATTATAGGAGTTATATTCTTCTACATAGGAGCAGTATTATAGTAGTTCTATTCTTGTACATAGGGGCAGTATTATAGTAGTTATATTCTTGTACATAGGGGCAGTATTATAGCAGTTATATTCCTGTACATGGGGCCAATATTATAGTAGTTATATTCTTGTATATAGGGGCAGTATTATAGCAGTTATATTCTTGTACATGGGGCCAATATTATAGTAGTTATATTCTTGTATATAGGGGGCAGTATTATAGTAGTTATATTCTTGTACATATGAGCAGTATTATAGTAGTTATATTCTTGTACATAGGGACAGTATTATAGTAGTTATATTCTTGTACATAGGGGCAGTATTATAGTAGTTATATTCTTGTACATAGGGGCAGTATTATAGTAGTTATATTCTTGTATATAGGCAGCAATATTATTGTAGTTATATTCTTGTACATAGGGGCAGTATTATAGTATTTATATCATTGTACATAGCAGTATTATAGTAGTTATATTCTTGTACATGGGGGCAGTATTATAGTAGCTATATTCTTGTACATAGCGGCAGTATTATAGTTGTTATATTCTTGTACATGGGGCAATATTATAGTAGTTATTTTCTTGTACAATGGGGCAGTATTATAGTAGCTATATTCTTGTACATATGAGCAGAATTATAGTAGTTATATTCTTGTACATTGGGGCAGTATTATAGTAGTTATATTCTTGTACATAGGGGACAATATTATAGTAGCTATATTCTTGTACATAGGAGCAGTATTATAGTAGTTATATTCTTGTTCATAGGGGCAGTATTATAGCAGTTATATTCTTGTACATGGGGCCAATATTATAGTAGTTATATTCTTGTATATAGGGGCAGTATTATAGTAGTTATATTCTTGTACATATGAGCAGTATTATAGTAGTTATATTATTGTACATAGGGGCAGTATTATAGTAGTTATATTCTTGTACATAGGGGACAATATTATAGTAGCTATATTCTTGTACATAGGAGAAGTATTATAGTAGATATATTCTTGTACATAGGGGCAGTATTATAGTAGTTATATTCTTGTACATAGGGGCAGTATTATAGTAGTTATATTCTTGTACATAGGAGCAGTATTATAGTAGTTATATTCTTGTACATAGGAGCAGTATTATAGTGGTTATATTCTTGTACATAGGGGTAGTATTATAGTAGTTATATTCTTGTACATAGGGGCAGTATTATAGTAGTGATATTGTTCCATATAGGTGCAGTATTATAGTAGTTATTATATTCTTTGACACAGGGGTAATATTATAGTTGTTATACTCTTGTACATAGGGCAGTAGCGTAGCTAGCGCGGGGGCGGGGGGGGGGGGGACAGAGTGTGCTACAATACTATTACTGTATCAGTGACACTGCACCTTTTAATATACCGTACTGGACGTGCCTGAGCAGCACAGTGTGCATGGCCAGGTCCAGGGCCGGCTCCAGGTTTTTGTGGGCCCCGGGCGGAAGAGTCCCAGTGGGCCCCATCCACACGCAGACACACATACGTATACATACATATACATATTTAACAACAAACTCACAAAAATACATATAGAACTGACACATCTATACAGTCATATACACTGACATACATAGATACACATCATACATGCATACAGACAAACACACACAGCTCTGCTGGATACATACATACAGACACACACAGCTCTGCTGCATACAGACACACACAGCTCTGCTGCATACAGACACACACAGCTCTGCTGCATACATACACACCTAGCTCTGCTATATACATACACACATAGCTCTGCTATATACATACACACATAGCTCTGCTATATACATACACACATAGCTCTGCTATATACATACACACATAGCTCTGCTACATACATACACACATAGCTCTGCTATATACATACACACATAGCTCTGCTATATACATACACACATAGCTCTGCTATATACATACACACCTAGCTCTGCTATATACATACACACCTAGCTCTGCTATATACATACACACCTAGCTCTGCTATATACATACACACATAGCTCTGCTATATACATACACACATAGCTCTGCTATATACATACACACATAGCTCTGCTATATACATACACACATAGCTCTGCTATATACATACACACATAGCTCTGCTATATACATACACACCTAGCTCTGCTATATACATACACACATAGCTCTGCTATATACATACACACCTAGCTCTGCTATATACATACACACCTAGCTCTGCTATATACATACACACCTAGCTCTGCTATATACATACACACCTAGCTCTGCTATATACATACACACATAGCTCTGCTATATACATACACACATAGCTCTGCTATATACATACACACCTAGCTCTGCTATATACATACACACATAGCTCTGCTATATACATACACACCTAGCTCTGCTATATACATACACACATAGCTCTGCTATATACATACACACCTAGCTCTGCTATATACATACACACCTAGCTCTGCTATATACATACACACCTAGCTCTGCTATATACATACACACCTAGCTCTGCTATATACATACACACCTAGCTCTGCTATATACATACACACCTAGCTCTGCTATATACATACACACATAGCTCTGCTATATACATACACACCTAGCTCTGCTATATACATACACACCTAGCTCTGCTATATACATACACACCTAGCTCTGCTATATACATACACACATAGCTCTGCCACATACATACACACATAGCTCTGCTATATACATACACACATAGCTCTGCTATATACACACCTAGCTCTGCTATATACATACACATAGCTCTGCTATATACATACACACCTAGCTCTGCTATATACATACACACATAGCTCTGCTATATACATACACACCTAGCTCTGCTATATACATACACACATAGCTCTGCTATATACATACACACCTAGCTCTGCTATATACATACACACATAGCTCTGCTATATACATACACACATAACTCTGCTATATACACACATAGCTCTGCCACATACATACACACATAGCTCTGCTATATACATACACACATAGCTCTGCTATATATATACACACCTAGCTCTGCTATATACATACACACCTAGCTCTGCTATATACATACACACATAGCTCTGCTATATATATACACACCTAGCTCTGCTATATACATACACACATAGCTCTGCTATATACATACACACATAGCTCTGCTATATATATACACACATAGCTCTGCTATATACATACACACCTAGCTCTGCTATATACATACACACCTAGCTCTGCTATATACATACACACCTAGCTCTGCTATATACATACACACATAGCTCTGCTATATACATACACACATAGCTCTGCTATATACATACACACCTAGCTCTGCTATATACATACACACATAGCTCTGCTATATACATACACACATAGCTCTGCTACATACACACCTAGCTCTGCTATATACATACACACATAGCTCTGCTATATACATACACACCTAGCTCTGCTATATACATACACACATAGCTCTGCTATATACATACACACCTAGCTCTGCTATATACATGCACACCTAGCTCTGCTATATACATACACACATAGCTCTGCTATATACATACACACATAGCTCTGCTACATACACACCTAGCTCTGCTATATACATACACACATAGCTCTGCTATATACATACACACCTAGCTCTGCTATATACATACACACATAGCTCTGCTATATACATACACACATAGCTCTGCTACATACACACCTAGCTCTGCTATATACATACACACATAGCTCTGCTATATACATACACACATAGCTCTGCTATATACATACACACATAGCTCTGCTATATACATACACACCTAGCTCTGCTATATACATACACACCTAGCTCTGCTATATACATACACACATAGCTCTGCTATATACATACACACATAGCTCTGCTATATACATACACACCTAGCTCTGCTATATACATACACACCTAGCTCTGCTATATACATACACACATAGCTCTGCTATATACATACACACATAGCTCTGCTATATACATACACACATAGCTCTGCTATATACATGCACACATAGCTCTGCTATATACATACACACATAGCTCTGCTATATACATACACACCTAGCTCTGCTATATACATACACACCTAGCTCTGCTATATACATACACACCTAGCTCTGCTATATACATACACACCTAGCTCTGCTATATACATACACACATAGCTCTGCTATATACATACACACATAGCTCTGCTATATACATACACACCTAGCTCTGCTATATACATACACACCTAGCTCTGCTATATACATACACACCTAGCTCTGCTATATACATACACACCTAGCTCTGCTATATACATACACACCTAGCTCTGCTATATACATACACACATAGCTCTGCTATATACATACACACCTAGCTCTGCTATATACATACACACCTAGCTCTGCTATATACATACACACATAGCTCTGCTATATACATACACACCTAGCTCTGCTACATACACACCTAGCTCTGCTATATACATACACACATAGCTCTGCTATATACATACACACATAGCTCTGCTATATACATGCACACATAGCTCTGCTATATACATACACACATAGCTATGCTATATACATACACACCTAGCTCTGCTATATACATACACACCTAGCTCTGCTATATACATACACACCTAGCTCTGCTATATACATACACACATAGCTCTGCTATATACATACACACCTAGCTCTGCTATATACATACACACCTAGCTCTGCTATATATATACACACATAGCTCTGCTATATACATGCACACATAACTCTGCTATATATATACACACCTAGCTCTGCTATATACATACACACATAGCTCTGCTATATACATACACACCTAGCTCTGCTATATACATACACACCTAGCTCTGCTATATACATACACACATAGCTCTGCTATATACATACACACCTAGCTCTGCTACATACACACCTAGCTCTGCTATATACATACACACATAGCTCTGCTATATACATACACACATAGCTCTGCTATATACATGCACACATAGCTCTGCTATATACATACACACATAGCTATGCTATATACATACACACCTAGCTCTGCTATATACATACACACCTAGCTCTGCTATATACATACACACCTAGCTCTGCTATATACATACACACATAGCTCTGCTATATACATACACACCTAGCTCTGCTATATATATACACACATAGCTCTGCTATATACATGCACACATAACTCTGCTATATATATACACACCTAGCTCTGCTATATACATACACACATAGCTCTGCTATATACATACACACCTAGCTCTGCTATATACATACACACCTAGCTCTGCTATATACATACACACATAGCTCTGCTATATACATACACACCTAGCTCTGCTACATACACACCTAGCTCTGCTATATACATACACACATAGCTCTGCTATATACATACACACATAGCTCTGCTATATACATGCACACATAGCTCTGCTATATACATACACACATAGCTATGCTATATACATACACACCTAGCTCTGCTATATACATACACACCTAGCTCTGCTATATACATACACACCTAGCTCTGCTATATACATACACACATAGCTCTGCTATATACATACACACCTAGCTCTGCTATATACATACACACCTAGCTCTGCTATATATATACACACATAGCTCTGCTATATACATGCACACATAACTCTGCTATATACATACACACATAGCTCTGCTATATACATGCACACATAGCTCTGCTATATACATACACATAGCTCTGCTATATACATGCACACATAGCTCTGCTATATACATACACACATAGCTCTGCTATATACATACACACCTAGCTCTGCTATATACATACACACCTAGCTCTGCTATATACATACACACCTAGCTCTGCTATATACATACACACCTAGCTCTGCTATATACATACACACATAGCTCTGCTATATACATACACACATAGCTCTGCTATATACATACACACCTAGCTCTGCTATATACATACACACCTAGCTCTGCTATATACATACACACCTAGCTCTGCTATATACATACACACCTAGCTCTGCTATATACATACACACCTAGCTCTGCTATATACATACACACATAGCTCTGCTATATACATACACACCTAGCTCTGCTATATACATACACACCTAGCTCTGCTATATACATACACACATAGCTCTGCTATATACATACACACCTAGCTCTGCTACATACACACCTAGCTCTGCTATATACATACACACATAGCTCTGCTATATACATACACACATAGCTCTGCTATATACATGCACACATAGCTCTGCTATATACATACACACATAGCTCTGCTATATACATACACACCTAGCTCTGCTATATACATACACACCTAGCTCTGCTATATACATACACACCTAGCTCTGCTATATACATACACACATAGCTCTGCTATATACATACACACCTAGCTCTGCTATATACATACACATCTAGCTCTGCTATATATATACACACATAGCTCTGCTATATACATGCACACATAACTCTGCTATATACATACACACATAGCTCTGCTATATACATGCACACATAGCTCTGCTATATACATGCACACCTAGCTCTGCTACATACACACATAGCTCTGCTATATACATACACACCTAGCTCTGCTATATACATACACACATAGCTCTGCTATATACATGCACACATAGCTCTGCTATATACATACACACATAGCTCTGCTATATACATACACACCTAGCTCTGCTATATACATACACACCTAGCTCTGCTATATACATACACACCTAGCTCTGCTATATACATACACACATAGCTCTGCTATATACATACACACCTAGCTCTGCTATATACATACACACCTAGCTCTGCTATATATATACACACATAGCTCTGCTATATACATGCACACATAACTCTGCTATATACATACACACCTAGCTCTGCTATATACATACACACCTAGCTCTGCTATATACATACACACCTAGCTCTGCTAAATACAGACAGAGACAGACACGCGCGGCTCCGGGGGGGGGCATAAATCGGGGTTGGGGAGGGCACATACCGCGCAGGTCACGGTGCAGATGGGGCCCACACAGCGCCGGAGGGACACGCTGTGCTGGGGGTCGCTGGCTGGCACTGCAACTCTCATCTGTGGGACTGAGCAGGAAGCCGGTCTGTAGCTCCGCCCACAGATGAAGTTCAAACCAGGAAGTCTGCGCGCCTTAAAGAGACGGCGCCGCAGATTCCTGCCGAGGACTGCGGTCCCCGGAACTCGGCCCGGGGACCGCAGAACTAAGGAGAGTGGGCCTCGGCCAAGGTGCACCAGAGCTGACGAGGCCGAGTGGGCCCCCCCGGCTCTCCAGGGCCCCGGCATTTGCCCGGGTATGCCGGGTGCTGACGCCGGCCCTGGCCAGGTCCTATCACACCGCACAACTGTCTGTAAGGATTCCCAGCTGTTCTTCCAGGACCTGGGGTGCTCAGTGTCGGCTCCACCTCCCTCTTCTGTCTCAGTGATTCCCCCCTGCTGCACATGGAGCTCTTGGCTGCTGGTAAGAAGCAGAGAGGATCTAAGATTGCGTGCAGTGGGGGAGGGAGGTGAGGTTTTGTGAGGTTGGTCTTCCTTTCCTGGGGCGGTCCTCATGTGAGCCAGTTTCTTTGTAGCGTTTGATGGTATTTCCCACTGCACTTGGGGACACTTTCAAAGTTTTCCCAATTTTTCGGACTGACTGACCTTCATTTCTAAAAGTAATGATGGCCACTCGTTTTTCTTTACTTAGCTGCTTTTTTCTTGCAATAATACAAATTCTAACAGTCTATTCAGTAGCACTATCAGCTGTGTATCCACCAGACGTCTGCACAACACAACTGATGGTCCCAACCTCATTTATAAGGCAAGAAATCCCACTTATTAAACCTGACAGGGCACACCTGTGAGGTGAAAAACATTTCCGGTGACTACCTCTTGAAGCTCATCAACAGAATGCCAAGAGTGTGCAAAGCAGTAATCAAAGCAAAAGGTGGCTACTTTGAAGAACCTAGAATATAATACATATTTTCAGTTGTTTCACACTTTTTTGTTAAGTATTTCATTCCACATGTGGTAATTCATAGTATTGATGCCTTCAATGTGAATCTACAATTTTCAGAGTCATGAAAAGAAAGAAAACTCTTTGAATGAGAAGGTGTGTCCAAACTTTTGGTCCGTACTGTATGTACTGAGAGAATGTGTGTTGGGGAGGGGGGCTGTATATTCTAAGGACCTGATAACATGGAAATAATGAGGGGCCGTGTGGGTGGGGAAGGGGGGCTATAGATTAGAAGGGCCTGATAAGATAGTGATAACATGTAGTGGGGGCTTATCATACTGTGTATAGTGGAGGTGTGGTCCCACCATACTGTGTATAGGGGAGCTATTGGCCCATCATACTGTGTATAGGGGAGCTATGAGCCCATCATACTGTGTATAGGGGAGCTATGGGCCCATCATACTGTGTATAGGGGAGCTATGAGCCCATCATACTGTGTATAGGGGAGCTATTGTCCCATCATACTGTGTATAGGGGAACTGTGGGCCCATCATACTGTGTATATGTCGCGGGCGGGGAGGGGACGCTGCGCTCACCACGCTCGGGTCCGGCACTGCTGCTGCTTCGCTTGCTGCTCGGTGGCTCGAGCGGTGGGCCAGATCCCGGGGACTCGAGCGGCGCTCCTCGCCCGTGAGTGAAAAGGGGAATGGTTTGGGGGATTTATTGTCCGTGACGCCACCCACGGTTGTGGTGAGGTTGTGACATCACTGCTGCTCTGGACGGGGATCCCGGGAGCGATGACAGGGAGCAGCTTGGATGTTGTTTTTCCCCTCCGTGGGTAGGGGGGTTGGTTGTCCCAGGGCCCGGTGAGGGAGGGATGGCAGGTGGGTTTCGGGACCTGGTGAGGTGCAGGGTCGCGGGGGCAGCGCGGTGTCACACGGCACGGTGGTACTCACTCAGCCAATGATGAATGCAAAGTCTCCGGTAAAACAAACGGCTGGATGGACGGGTCCCACAGACGGCTGCGGTGGTTCTTCTCCCGGTAGGTTGGCGGCGACTGCCTTTCCCTGCACCTGTGTTATGTTCTCGGTTCTGGTGGCTTCCCACCGGTAACCCGCTCCCCAGCTTGGATGGATGCTGAGGGAGCCCCTTTTGGCCGCAGGCTCTGGCCCTGGGAACTGTAGCCTTGGCGGTGACTGTATTTCCCTTCACGGTTTGAGCTGTTGCCTTCAATCGGGTCTTGACTGCTGGGAAACCCCGGAGGTTCCCTTCGCTAACGGATTTGACCGGTTTTACGGCGACTACAAGCCTGGTCGGGGTCCGTAGGCCCTGCCGAATGGTGCTGGCTTCTCTTCGCTCCCCGATCCGGTACCGGCGGGCCACCGCCCGTCCCCGGTCCTTACGGTTCACGTTAATCAGCCCCTCCTGCAGACGGTCACCACCGTCTGCCAACCTTGCTGTATGTGCCCGGGCCACGAACCCGGACACGGTCTGCTCCACTATTACTTCACTCTTCCATTTCAAAACTGATCTCTACCCAACTCTCCACTACTCTGACTTCCTTTTCCCGCCTCCAGGACTGTGAACTACTCGGTGGGTGGGGCCAACCACCTGGCTCCACCCCCTGGTGTGGACATCAGCCCCTGGAGGGAGGCAACAAGGATTTTTGTTTGACCTAGATGTGCCTAGCCGGGGTGTGGGGTGTGTTTTTGCAGTACCTGTGATGTCCTGGCTTGTCCAGGGCGCCACATATAGGGGAACTGTGGACCCATCATACTGTGTATAGGGGAACTGTGGGCCCATTACACTGTATAGGGAGCTGTGGGCCCATCATACTGTGTATAGGGGAACTGTGGGCCCATTACACTGTATAGGGAGCTGTGGGCCCATTACACTGTATAGGGAGCTGTGGGCCCATTCATTACACTGTATAGGGAGCTGTGGCCTCATCATACTCTGTATAGAGAGCTATGGGGATCATACTATTGTGTACCTGGGAGACTCAGGAGCCATTGTTAAATGTTAAGTGGAGACTTAAGAAGCATTATTGTTATTGGGGCACTCAGGGTATTGTGACCGTCACAGGCACACTGGGGACATTATTACATTCTAGGGGCAAAGTGTGGACACTTTTCTTGGGCACTTAGCAAGGGCAATAATAACTTTGAGGGGCGATTTTACCATGTAGAGAGCACAAATGAGGCATTATTACCATGTGGGGGTACAGCGGTGGCATTAGTATGTGGGGCGGTAATAGGCCCTGTGCGCACTAGGCGTTTTTACCCGCGGATTTACCCGCGGTTTTGCTGCGGAAATTTCTTGAGAAATGCTTGAAATCTTCCTGCAGACATTTCCCAGTAAAACCTATGGGGAAAAAAAATATCTGTGCGCACACTGCATTTTTTTCTCAAGAAAATTCTTTGTGCAGATTTTCTTGAGAAAATTTCTTGAGAAAATGTGCATGTCACTTCTTTTCCGCAGGTAGCTGCGGTATACCCCCGGTATTTCACTCCATTCACTGTAATGTAATCGCGAACTTCCGGGGGTATACCGCAGGTAGCAAATGATGTGCGGTATACCCCCGGTATAGCCGCGATTTACCTGCGGTAATGCTCATCACTGCCTGCGGTTTTGCACGGAGGGATGTCATTATGACAGAAGAGGAAGCGGAGCAGAGTAAACACACATCACACTCCCTGGACGCCGCACAGAAGTGCTTCTGTCGCGGGCGGGGAGGAGGGTGTCAGCACACCGCGCTCACCCCTTCTGCTCAGGTCCGGCAGCTGCTCAGTGGTGGCTCGAGCTGTGGGCCGGATCCCGGGGTTTTCTCGAGCGACACTCCTCGCCCGTGAGTGAAAGGGGATTGTTGGGTGTGGGGATTGTTATAGTTCGTGACGCCACCCACGGTTGTGGTGATTGCACCACCGCTGCTCTGGATGGGGATCCCGGGGATGGTGATGGGGAGCAGCCAGGTGTTGTGTTGCCCCTCCGTGGGTAGGGGTTGGTGATCCCGGGGCCCGGTGATGGTTTGTGAGGTGCGGGGCCTGGTGGGCGCAGGGACGCGGGGGCAGCGCTGTGCCTTGCGGCACTGTGGTACTCACTCAGCCTGAGACACGGACACAGTTTGTACGGTAAACCAAACGGCTGGTAGGACGGTCCCTTAGACGGCTGCACCTGCACTCCCGGTAGTTGACGGTGATGTCACTCTTCCTTGCACCTATGTTTTACTGATGGTAGCGGTGGATTCCCTCCGGTTACCCGCTCCCCGACTGCAATCTGGGCCGGAGGAGCTCTACACTTTGCCCGCAGGCGCTGGCCCTGAGAAACTGGTGCCTTGGCGGTGGCGGTGTCTCTCTGCTTCAGGTTGAGCTGTTGCCTTCAATCGGGACTTGGTTGCTGGGGGATCTACGTCCCCTTCACTGACGGATTCGGCAAATTTGGCGACTCCTAGCCTTGCCGGGGTCCGAGAGGCCCCTGCCCTGGTGCTGACTGTCCTTCGGAACACTGCTCCAGACCACCGGGCACACAGCCAACGGGGTCCTTCCAGGAACTTCCAAACGGTCCCCCTCCAGACAGTCACCGCCGTCACTGACCTTGCTGTTCTGGCCCTACACAAAGCTGGGCTCTCAGGCTTTGCACACTCTCTGCTCTGTCACCACTTCTTGCTTTCCTCCTTTACCACTTTTCTTTCCTCCACTCTCACTTCTTTGTTGTTTACTCTAGCCCTCAGCTAGACTTCACTCTTCCCCTGCCCGGGGTTCTCTGCTGTTTACTCAAGCTCGTCCCTGAGCTGACTGCCTGGTTTCTCCCGCCTCCAGAACTGTGATCTCCTTGGTGGGCGGAGCCAACCGCCTGGTCCACCCCCTGGTGTGAATCATCAGCCTCTGGAGGAAGGCAACAAGGATTTCTGGTTAGCTGTGATGTGCCTACCTGGAGTGTGGGGTGTGGTGGTGTTGTGACCTGTGACCCCTGGCTTGCCCAGGGCGACACATTCCCCCTTAGCAAAATGCAGACCGTCCTCGGGCTGCCGTCCTACACCGATTTTATTTTTCTGAAAAAGGGGTAACAAGGTTAAGCAAACATAAATAACATTTTTAATAACTTCTTCCCAAACGGGAGGCACATTTACTTTTAACGTTGCAACGGTTTACGGTTACGGTTTCCGCTCTCTCCCACCCAAGTAACCTGGCCCTGATGCTGCCCCTAAAACCCAGGCAGCACCCCTTGACCCACAGTCCAGCACACGGTACCCGAGCGGGATCTGTCCTTCCCTCCAGAGGGTAGCCACCGGTTCCTTTGGTGGCTGGGCCCTGGCCTGCTCTGCTCAGGGCCCTCCCTCCAACCTGCCTCTCCGGAGGCGGCACTGCGGAAAACGGTAACGGTAACCAACATATTTACAAGCCACTAACGTCTGTGGTTGCCCTGCAAGTTCACGGGCTTGTCCATGGATAGTTCCCATGCATTTTTAAACGGTCCCCACGGGGACAACGGTGCCGGCTCCGGCCGGTTGCAAATCACACGGTGAATCAGGTGAACTTCGGATCATTTTCACTTATCATTTTCAACTTTTTCAAACAAACAACAACAAAGTGGTGGTCCCAACGGGGACGGTGCTGCGGGCATCCATTGCCCTACTCCGGCCCTTCAAGCGCTGGGGTCACTGGCAAGGGGTAGAGGTCTGCACTCGCTCGGGCCTCCGGGCCCCTCCTGAGTTTAGCGTCCAGTGCAAACCATCCTCGCTCCCCAAAGTGTCGGGTGAATTGTACAATGTCTCCCGGCATCAGGTTGCGGCCGGGATGTTCTTCGGGCAGGTGGGCATGCACATCCCGCCGGGCTACAAACACTTCGGCCTCCAGGCCCGGCTCGTATATGAACCCGTAGCCCCGGCGGACATCAAACCGCCTCACCTGCCCCTCGTACAACGGTCCCCGGACACGGAACGTCGCTTGCCGGAGATTCTCCTTCTCCCGGATCGCCCTGGCCACCAGCTCGGCCTTCTTCCGCTCCCTCTCGGCGATCTCCAGGCCCAGCGGTACCGGCTCCCTATCCCAGTACGGCGCTGCCGCCAGCGCCGGCGCACGGGTCGGGCCCCGCGGGACATCCTGGACATTACCCACTGTCAGGACTACGGGTGGCATGTCCCGCGGTGTCTTGGCCTTGGGCGCTGCCTTGCAGCAACAACCCGGCGCTACCTCAGCCGATGTGTGGGGGATGGGCATAGGGGCTTTCCGCTGCCGGGCCTTCGGCTCGGAACGGGTCATCGGCTCCGGCTCGGGGAGTTCTTCACGGGATGCCTCCGGTTCTACTTTCGGCGTCTTCCACGGTAACACCTCCGGTGTGCCGCGGGCTCCGGTTACAGGTCGGCCCGCTTGGGCGGGGACGCTGGGTACTGCTACCGGTTGCGGTGGTAGCAGGCCTAGTGGCGGGGTCACAGCCTCCGGGACGGGTGGCGAGGGAGGCAACGGGGGGAGAGGGCTTGGACCGGGCCCCACAGCCGCGATGACCGGCCCTTCAAGGGCATCGGGACGTGGGTCACTCACCCTCCCTTTCTCCGCCTCCTCCTCGCGTCTCCGCACGGTGGCTACAACGTCCGCCATGTCGGCCTCCCACTCCTCCATGAGGAGCTGCATCCTGACCTGCAGCCTTTGGTAGAGCTGCGCGGTTCGGATCTCCACCCACGCCGCGGTTCCAGGCGCGGGGGCTACGGTGTCACGGGACGGCATCCACATGATGGCTTCTCTTTTTGCTTCCAGGAACGGTTTGTTTGCAGAGTCCTGGCGTCCCTGCTTTTATAGCCGCAGCTACATGCGGCCAGCCGCCATCGCGTCCCCCTTAGCTCTTTCCGGCCCCTCCTCTCTCGGGGCGGGGTTCTGGCCTTCGCGCCTCTACTGCTCGAGAAGACGCTCGAGCGGGAACTTTTCGCGCCAAAGATGGCGGCTTCTGCAATTTTTCTGCCGGATCCCTCCGGCGGTAACAAGGCGCACCTCTACCAGACGGCAGAGCGGTAAGATCCTGTTCGTGACGCCAAGTTGTCGCGGGCGGGGAGGAGGGTGTCAGCACACCGCGCTCACCCCTTCTGCTCGGGTCCGGCAGCTGCTCAGTGGTGGCTCGAGCTGTGGGCCGGATCCCGGGGTTTTCTCGAGCGACACTCCTCGCCCGTGAGTGAAAGGGGATTGTTGGGTGTGGGGATTGTTATAGTTCGTGACGCCACCCACGGTTGTGGTGATTGCACCACCGCTGCTCTGGATGGGGATCCCGGGGATGGTGATGGGGAGCAGCCAGGTGTTGTGTTGCCCCTCCGTGGGTAGGGGTTGGTGATCTCGGGGCCCGGTGATGGTTTGTGAGGTGCGGGGCCTGGTGGGCGCAGGGACGCGGGGGCAGCGCTGTGCCTTGCGGCACTGTGGTACTCACTCAGCCTGAGACACGGACACAGTTTGTACGGTAAACCAAACGGCTGGTAGGACGGTCCCTTAGACGGCTGCACCTGCACTCCCGGTAGTTGACGGTGATGTCACTCTTCCTTGCACCTATGTTTTACTGATGGTAGCGGTGGATTCCCTCCGGTTACCCGCTCCCCGACTGCAATCTGGGCCGGAGGAGCTCTACACTTTGCCCGCAGGCGCTGGCCCTGAGAAACTGGTGCCTTGGCGGTGGCGGTGTCTCTCTGCTTCAGGTTGAGCTGTTGCCTTCAATCGGGACTTGGTTGCTGGGGGATCTACGTCCCCTTCACTGACGGATTCGGCAAATTTGGCGACTCCTAGCCTTGCCGGGGTCCGAGAGGCCCCTGCCCTGGTGCTGACTGTCCTTCGGAACACTGCTCCAGACCACCGGGCACACAGCCAACGGGGTCCTTCCAGGAACTTCCAAACGGTCCCCCTCCAGACAGTCACCGCCGTCGCTGACCTTGCTGTTCTGGCCCTACACAAAGCTGGGCTCTCAGGCTTTGCACACTCTCTGCTCTGTCACCACTTCTTGCTTTCCTCCTTTACCACTTTTCTTTCCTCCACTCTCACTTCTTTGTTGTTTACTCTAGCCCTCAGCTAGACTTCACTCTTCCCCTGCCCGGGGTTCTCTGCTGTTTACTCAAGCTCGTCCCTGAGCTGACTGCCTGGTTTCTCCCGCCTCCAGAACTGTGATCTCCTTGGTGGGCGGAGCCAACCGCCTGGCCCACCCCCTGGTGTGAATCATCAGCCTCTGGAGGAAGGCAACAAGGATTTCTGGTTAGCTGTGATGTGCCTACCTGGAGTGTGGGGTGTGGTGGTGTTGTGACCTGTGACCCCTGGCTTGCCCAGGGCGACACATTCCCCCTTAGCAAAATGCAGACCGTCCTCGGGCTGCCGTCCTACACCGATTTTATTTTTCTGAAAAAGGGGTAACAAGGTTAAGCAAACATAAATAACATTTTTAATAACTTCTTCCCAAACGGGAGGCACATTTACTTTTAACGTTGCAACGGTTTACGGTTACGGTTTCCGCTCTCTCCCACCCAAGTAACCTGGCCCTGATGCTGCCCCTAAAACCCAGGCAGCACCCCTTGACCCACAGTCCAGCACACGGTACCCGAGCGGGATTTGTCCTTCCCTCCAGAGGGTAGCCACCGGTTCCTTTGGTGGCTGGGCCCTGGCCTGCTCTGCTCAGGGCCCTCCCTCCAACCTGCCTCTCCGGAGGCGGCACTGCGGAAAACGGTAACGGTAACCAACATATTTACAAGCCACTAACGTCTGTGGTTGCCCTGCAAGTTCACGGGCTTGTCCATGGATAGTTCCCATGCATTTTTAAACGGTCCCCACGGGGACAACGGTGCCGGCTCCGGCCGGTTGCAAATCACACGGTGAATCAGGTGAACTTCGGATCATTTTCACTTATCATTTTCAACTTTTTCAAACAAACAACAACAAAGTGGTGGTCCCAACGGGGACGGTGCTGCGGGCATCCATTGCCCTACTCCGGCCCTTCAAGCGCTGGGGTCACTGGCAAGGGGTAGAGGTCTGCACTCGCTCGGGCCTCCGGGCCCCTCCTGAGTTTAGCGTCCAGTGCAAACCATCCTCGCTCCCCAAAGTGTCGGGTGAATTGTACAATGTCTCCCGGCATCAGGTTGCGGCCGGGATGTTCTTCGGGCAGGTGGGCATGCACATCCCGCCGGGCTACAAACACTTCGGCCTCCAGGCCCGGCTCGTATATGAACCCGTAGCCCCGGCGGACATCAAACCGCCTCACCTGCCCCTCGTACAACGGTCCCCGGACACGGAACGTCGCTTGCCGGAGATTCTCCTTCTCCCGGATCGCCCTGGCCACCAGCTCGGCCTTCTTCCGCTCCCTCTCGGCGATCTCCAGGCCCAGCGGTACCGGCTCCCTATCCCAGTACGGCGCTGCCGCCAGCGCCGGCGCACGGGTCGGGCCCCGCGGGACATCCTGGACATTACCCACTGTCAGGACTACGGGTGGCATGTCCCGCGGTGTCTTGGCCTTGGGCGCTGCCTTGCAGCAACAACCCGGCGCTACCTCAGCCGATGTGTGGGGGATGGGCATAGGGGCTTTCCGCTGCCGGGCCTTCGGCTCGGAACGGGTCATCGGCTCCGGCTCGGGGAGTTCTTCACGGGATGCCTCCGGTTCTACTTTCGGCGTCTTCCACGGTAACACCTCCGGTGTGCCGCGGGCTCCGGTTACAGGTCGGCCCGCTTGGGCGGGGACGCTGGGTACTGCTACCGGTTGCGGTGGTAGCAGGCCTAGTGGCGGGGTCACAGCCTCCGGGACGGGTGGCGAGGGAGGCAACGGGGGGAGAGGGCTTGGACCGGGCCCCACAGCCGCGATGACCGGCCCTTCAAGGGCATCGGGACGTGGGTCACTCACCCTCCCTTTCTCCGCCTCCTCCTCGCGTCTCCGCACGGTGGCTACAACGTCCGCCATGTCGGCCTCCCACTCCTCCATGAGGAGCTGCATCCTGACCTGCAGCCTTTGGTAGAGCTGCGCGGTTCGGATCTCCACCCACGCCGCGGTTCCAGGCGCGGGGGCTACGGTGTCACGGGACGGCATCCACATGATGGCTTCTCTTTTTGCTTCCAGGAACGGTTTGTTTGCAGAGTCCTGGCGTCCCTGCTTTTATAGCCGCAGCTACATGCGGCCAGCCGCCATCGCGTCCCCCTTAGCTCTTTCCGGCCCCTCCTCTCTCGGGGCGGGGTTCTGGCCTTCGCGCCTCTACTGCTCGAGAAGACGCTCGAGCGGGAACTTTTCGCGCCAAAGATGGCGGCTTCTGCAATTTTTCTGCCGGATCCCTCCGGCGGTAACAAGGCGCACCTCTACCAGACGGCAGAGCGGTAAGATCCTGTTCGTGACGCCAAGTTGTCGCGGGCGGGGAGGAGGGTGTCAGCACACCGCGCTCACCCCTTCTGCTCGGGTCCGGCAGCTGCTCAGTGGTGGCTCGAGCTGTGGGCCGGATCCCGGGGTTTTCTCGAGCGACACTCCTCGCCCGTGAGTGAAAGGGGATTGTTGGGTGTGGGGATTGTTATAGTTCGTGACGCCACCCACGGTTGTGGTGATTGCACCACCGCTGCTCTGGATGGGGATCCCGGGGATGGTGATGGGGAGCAGCCAGGTGTTGTGTTGCCCCTCCGTGGGTAGGGGTTGGTGATCTCGGGGCCCGGTGATGGTTTGTGAGGTGCGGGGCCTGGTGGGCGCAGGGACGCGGGGGCAGCGCTGTGCCTTGCGGCACTGTGGTACTCACTCAGCCTGAGACACGGACACAGTTTGTACGGTAAACCAAACGGCTGGTAGGACGGTCCCTTAGACGGCTGCACCTGCACTCCCGGTAGTTGACGGTGATGTCACTCTTCCTTGCACCTATGTTTTACTGATGGTAGCGGTGGATTCCCTCCGGTTACCCGCTCCCCGACTGCAATCTGGGCCGGAGGAGCTCTACACTTTGCCCGCAGGCGCTGGCCCTGAGAAACTGGTGCCTTGGCGGTGGCGGTGTCTCTCTGCTTCAGGTTGAGCTGTTGCCTTCAATCGGGACTTGGTTGCTGGGGGATCTACGTCCCCTTCACTGACGGATTCGGCAAATTTGGCGACTCCTAGCCTTGCCGGGGTCCGAGAGGCCCCTGCCCTGGTGCTGACTGTCCTTCGGAACACTGCTCCAGACCACCGGGCACACAGCCAACGGGGTCCTTCCAGGAACTTCCAAACGGTCCCCCTCCAGACAGTCACCGCCGTCGCTGACCTTGCTGTTCTGGCCCTACACAAAGCTGGGCTCTCAGGCTTTGCACACTCTCTGCTCTGTCACCACTTCTTGCTTTCCTCCTTTACCACTTTTCTTTCCTCCACTCTCACTTCTTTGTTGTTTACTCTAGCCCTCAGCTAGACTTCACTCTTCCCCTGCCCGGGGTTCTCTGCTGTTTACTCAAGCTCGTCCCTGAGCTGACTGCCTGGTTTCTCCCGCCTCCAGAACTGTGATCTCCTTGGTGGGCGGAGCCAACCGCCTGGCCCACCCCCTGGTGTGAATCATCAGCCTCTGGAGGAAGGCAACAAGGATTTCTGGTTAGCTGTGATGTGCCTACCTGGAGTGTGGGGTGTGGTGGTGTTGTGACCTGTGACCCCTGGCTTGCCCAGGGCGACAGACTTCCGTGTGACCTCCAGGTGCCCGTGCAGTCTGTGTCCCGCTCCAGCCCCGCGGCAGCCTGCACTGCAGCGTGTCAGTGTCTGCCCGCAATATCAGCAGCTTGTCACCCTGCAGTGCATGCAGCCGCGGGGATGCCGAGCGCTGCTGTCAGGAGGTGAGATGAGATCATTACCTGCTGTGATGATCTCCTGCCTCCTGACGTCACCGCTGTCACTGCCGTCTATGCCCGCGGCCCGAGACTGTCACTGGCGGTGACGTCACGGGCTCTCGCGATACTGCTGACAACGCGGCGGGCATAGAAGGCAGTGAAAGCGCTGATGGCAGGACTGCAGGAGATCATCACAGCAGGTAATGATCTCATCTAACCTCCTGACAGCAGCGCGCGTCATCCCCTGCAGTGACCTGGGCTGACCTATTGATGTTAGCTCAGGTCACTGCATTACTCTCCCAGCCAATGGGGAACCTTCTGTTCTTCACTTACTGGGACAGTGACTATGGTATGGATCGTCGTGGGACCCCCCCCCCTTATTGGATTACTCCGGACCCGGATTTGATTGTTCCTGTCAATAAATTGGTGAAAGAGGGAATGTGGGGAGTGTTTTTTCAAATAAAACTTTTTTGTTGTCTATTTTTTATTTCTTACTGACTGGGTTGGTGATGTCAGGTATCTGATAGACGTGTGACATCACGAACCCCAGGGCTTGATGCCAGGTGACATTACACATCTGGCATCAACCCCATATATCACCCCGTTTGCCACCGCACCAGGGCAATGGGATGAGTTGGGGCGAAGCGCCAGGATTGGCACGTCTTATGGATGCGCCACTTCTGGGGCTGCTGCGGCCTGCTATTTTTAAGCTGGGGAGTGTCCAATAACAGTGGACCTCCCTAGTCTGAGAATATCAGACCCCAGCTGTCCGCTTTACCTTGGCTGGTGATCCAATTTGGGGGGGACCCCACGTTTTTTGTTTTAAATTATTTATAAAATGTAAAATAACAGTGTGGGGTGTCCTCTGTTTTGGATTACCAGCCAAGGTGAAGCTGCCAGCTGTGGTCTGCAGGCTGCAGCCGTCTGCTTTACCCTAGCTGGCTACAAAAGATGGGGGGACCTCACATCATTTTTTTTTTAATTATTTATTTATTTTTTGGCTAAATACAAGGCTAAGCACCCTTTAGTGCCACATGAAAGTCACTAAAGGGTGCCAGCTTAGAATATGCAGGGGGGTGGGACATTATATAGGTCTTTCTCATCTATCTATCTATCTATCTATCTATCTATCTATCTATCTATCTATCCATCTTTCCCTCTATCCATTATCTGTCTGTCTAGCGATTATCTATATTATTTATTGCAGTTCAGCATAAAAAAAAACGCAGGGACCAACCTGCAGAAAAACCGCAGCAAAACCGCGGCAAGACCGCGGCAAAATCACGGGAAAAACGCATGCGTTTTTCCCGCAGTTTTGGTGCGGTTTTTTACCGCAGGTGCGGTAATCTTCAACTCCCAGAAGTTTCTCAAGAAATTTTCTTGAGAAAAATCACTTTTCTAGTGTGCACATAGCCTTAGAGTACCATACAGCAGGTGCAGTAATAGGGGCACATATGGCAGCAGTGGCTCAGTATTGGGGTATCAGGAAGATGAGGGGTTTGTGCAAGTCGAGAATAGATGGGGTCGGGGCTTGCAATGTGAGAAGTCAGTTGAGTCTGTGTTGTAATCTCTGCAGACGAGTCCTGGTTGGAGAAGTCGTCATGTCGGTCTGGGCCAGAAAGAAAAGATGGGAAAAGTGAATTAGTTCATCAGAAAGAACATTAGCTGTAAGTCACCACCTATAACTATACTATAATCTCATGTACTGCAGGACTGATATCTACCACTATATGGTCACCGTATGGCGGTAATATCAGTGTTGGCCTTTGTGTAGATTTATTTTCAGTAACAGCGCGGTCATCTGCTGAGGTTCTATACCCATTATTAAGGCGTGATACTATGGTTGTTACCTGGTTAGGGGCCCATTCAGATATTTCACCCCCCCTTGAGCTGAACCACTAGCTATGCCACTGACATAGGAGCAGTATTATAGTAGTTATATGCTTGCACATAGAGACAATATTATAGTAGATATATTTTGTACATAGTAGGCAGTATTATAGTAGTTGTACTGTTCATAGTGGTGGTATTATAGTAATTATATTCTTGTACATAGGGGGCAGTATTATAGTAGTTATATTCTTATACATAGGAGCAGTATTATATTAGTTACATTCTTGTACATAGGGGGCAGTATTATAGTAGTTATATTCTTGTACATAGGGGGCAGTATTATAGTAGTTATAGTCTTCTACATAGAGGGCAGTATTATAGTAGTCATATTCTTGTACATAGGGAGCAGTATTATATTAGTTATATTCCTGTACATAAGGGCAGTATTATAGTAGTTATATTCTTGTACATAGGAGCAGTATTATAGTAGTTATTTTCTTGTACATAGGGGGCAGTATTATAGTAGTTATATTCTTGTACATAGGGGGCAGTATTATAGTAGTTATTTTCTTGTACATAGGGGGCAGTATTATAGTAGTTATATTCTTGTACTTAGGGAGCAGTATTATAGTAGTTATATTCTTGTACATAGAGGGCAGTATTATAGTAGTTATATTCTTGTACATAGGGGCAGTATTATAGTAGTTATATTCTTGTATATAGGGGCAGTATTATAGTAGTTATATTCTTGTATATAGGGGGCAGTATTATAGTAGTTATATTCTTGTACATAGGGGGCATTATTATAGTAGTTATATTCTTGTACATAGGGGGCAGTATTATAGTAGTTATATTCTTGTATATAGGTGCAGTATTATAGTAGCTATATTCTTGTACATGGGGCAGTATTATAGTAGTTATATTCTTGTATATAGGGGCAGTATTATAGTAGCTATATTCTTGTACATGGGGCAGTATTATAGTAGTTATATTCTTGTACATAGGGGGGCAGTATTATAGTAGTTATATTCTTGTATATAGGGGCAGTATTATAATAGTTATATTCTTGTACATAGGGGCAGTATTATAGTAGTTATATTCTTGTACATAGGGGGCAGTATTATAGTAGTTATATTCTTGTACATAGGGGCAGCATTGTAGTAGTTATATTCTTGTACATAGAGGGCAGTATTATAGTAGTTATATTCTTGTATATAGGGGCAGTATTATAGTAGCTATATTCTTGTACATGGGGCACTATTATAGTAGTTATATTCTTGTATATAGGGGCAGTATTTTAGTAGCTATAATTCTTGTACATGGGGCAGTATTATAGTAGTTATATTCTTGTACATAGGGGGCAGTATTATAGTAGTTACATTCTTGTATATAGGGGCAGTATTATAGTAGTTATATTCTTGTACATAGGGGCAGTATTATAGTAGTTATATTCTTGTACATAGGGGGCAGTATTATAGTAGTTATATTCTTGTACATAGGGGCAGTATTATAGTAGTTATATTCTTGTACATAGGGGGCAGTATTATAGTAGTTATATTCTTGTACATAGGGAGCAGTATTATAGTAGTTATATTCTTGTACATAGAGGGCAGTATTATAGTAGTTATATTCTTGTACATAGGGGCAGTATTATAGTAGTTATATTCTTGTATATAGGGGCACTATTATAGTAGTTATATTCTTGTACATAGGGGCAGTATTATAGCAGTTATATTCTTGTACATAGGGAGCAGTATTATATTAGTTATATTCTTGTATATAGGGGCATTATTATAGTAGTTATATTCCTGTACATAAGGGCAGTATTATAATAGTTATATTCTTATACATAGGAGGCAGTATTATAGTAGTTATATTCTTGTACATAGGGGGCAGTATTATAGTAGTTATAGTCTTGTACATAGAGGGCAGCATTATAGTAGTTATATTCTTGTACATAGGGGCAGTATTATAGTAGTTATATTCTTGTACATAGGGGCAGTATTATAGTAGTTATATTCTTGTACATAGAGTGGAGCATTATAGTAGTTATATTCTTGTACATAGAGGGCAGCATTATAGTAGTTATATTCTTGTACATAGATGCAGCATTATAGTAGTTATATTCTTGTACATAGAGGGCAGCATTATAGTAGTTATATTCTTGTACATAGGGGCAGTATTATAGTAGTTATATTCTTGTACATAGGGGCAGTATTATAGTAGTTATATTCTTGTACATAGAGTGGAGCATTATAGTAGTTATATTCTTGTACATAGAGGGCAGCATTATAGTAGTTATATTCTTGTACATAGAGGGCAGCATTATAGTAGTTATATTATTGTTGTCACTTCTCCTCCTCCAGTCCTCTTGGAGACTTTACAATGTGCATCTCTCTGCAGGGGGAAATATTTTTATAATGCATATAATGTATAGGTGGCTCAGTGGTTAGCGCTGCAGTCTTGTGGTGGCTCAGTGGTTAGCACTGCAGTCTTGCAGCGCTGGGGTCCTTGGTTCAAATCCCACCAAGGACACCATCTGCAAGGAGTTTGTATGTTCTCCCCGTGTTTGCGTGGGTTTCCTCTGGGTTCTCTGGTTTCCTCCCACACTTGAAAGACATACAGATAGGGCCTCTAGATTGTGAGCCCCAATGGGGACAGTGTTGCCAATGTATGTAAAGTGCTGTGGAATTAATAGTGCTGTATAAATGAATAAAATTCTATATATATATATATATATATATATATATATATATATATATATACAAAAAATTCTATCTATCTATATTAGTAAGTTGATGTTCACTTCGTTGTTGGTGCAGGATCTGGATCTCGATGTCCAGGTAATTGTATACTTTATTCTGCTATAGATCTATCATACCATAAACACACACCCTCTCTGCCTCTCTTTTTGTATAATTATTATTATTATTATCATTATTATTATGCTCTTTTCCAGTTATATGTAGATATAATCGTGTTGCAGTGAGCGCTCGTTGCAGGCAAGCCAGGGTTAATAGTGAGTGTGATTAGGCTCCTCCCCCTGCATGTGTCCCCTCCCAGGCTGGCTTGCGCGCCCTCTGGCGGTGAGCTGTGGTATGGCAGCGCCCTGGGAAGTGAGATCGAGGCTGGAGTTCCTCCAGTGGAAGCTGCGCTGCATTCCTTCCCATTCATGCTGAGCTGCTACATTGTATCACGGCGCCGGGACTCCGGACATGGCAGCGGGCGCCCGCTCTCACAGTAAGTAGCCCGCATGCACCGTGGGATCTGCCGGGGGAACTTTTCCTGCTCTTCCCCGGTCACTGGAAACGGGAGAGAAGGCGCTGGAGATCTGCAACGTGCTGTCGAGGAAGATCGGGGATCGGAGCTGGGGATCGGGCTGCCTGGTGCACCCTGTAGTAGTGTGGGTACCAAGCACAACACCATGCTGGCCTCTGCACTGGATAGGGAGTCACTGGGGGCCCCTGCACTGGATAGGGAATCAGTGGGGGCCCCTGCACTGGATAGGGAGTCACTGGGGGCCCCTGCACTGGATAGGGAGTCACTGGGGGCCCCTGCACTGGATAGGGAATCACTGGGGGCCCCTGCACTGGATAGGGAGTCACTGGGGGCCCCTGCACTGGATAGGGAATCAGTGGGGGCCCCTGCACTGGATAGGGAGTCACTGGGGGCCTCTGCACTGGATAGGGAGTCACTGGGGGCCCCTGCACTGGATAGGGAATCAGTGGGGGCCCCTGCCCTGGATAGGGAGTCACTGGGGGCCCCTGCACTGGATAGGGAATCAGTGGGGGCCCCTGCACTGGATAGGGAATCATTGGGGGCCCCTGCCCTGGATAGGGAATCAGTGGGGGCCCCTGCCCTGGATAGGGAATCAGTGGGGGCCCCTGCCCTGGATAGGGAATCAGTGGGGGCCCCTGCCCTGGATAGGGAATCAGTGGGGGGCCCCTGCCCTGGATAGGGAATCAGTGGGGGGCCCCTGCCCTGGATAGGGAATCAGTGGGGGGCCCCTGCACTGGATAGGGAGTCACTGGGGGCCTCTGCACTGGATAGGGAGTCACTGGGGGCCCCTGCACTGGATAGGGAATCAGTGGGGGCCCCTGCCCTGGATAGGGAATCAGTGGGGGCCCCTGCACTGGATAGGGAGTCACTGGGGGCCTCTGCACTGGATAGGGAGTCACTGGGGGCCCCTGCACTGGATAGGGAATCAGTGGGGGCCCCTGCCCTGGATAGGGAGTCACTGGGGGCCCCTGCACTGGATAGGGAATCAGTGGGGGCCCCTGCACTGGATAGGGAATCATTGGGGGCCCCTGCCCTGGATAGGGAATCAGTGGGGGCCCCTGCCCTGGATAGGGAATCAGTGGGGGGCCCCTGCCCTGGACGGGGAATCAGTGGGGGGCCCCTGCCCTGGACGGGGAATCAGTGGGGGGCCCCTGCCCTGGACGGGGAATCAGTGGGGGGCCCCTGCCCTGGACGGGGAATCAGTGGGGGGCCCCTGCCCTGGACGGGGAATCAGTGGGGGGCCCCTGCCCTGGACGGGGAATCAGTGGGGGGCCCCTGCCCTGGACGGGGAATCAGTGGGGGGCCCCTGCCCTGGACGGGGAATCAGTGCCCCCCATGATTTCCAGGTCCTGCTTGATGCACATTGCTGGCAGACTGTATGGATTGCAGTGCTCGCATGTGTAGTGTCTGCCTGCCCGTCCATATGCGCTGCCCCTCGCCATGCTGCAGATAGTGGGCAGGGATCGGCTGCATCGCTGTGTCTGGATGTGGTCGTGTTGCTGATGGGTTTCTGCATTAGATGTCAGTTTATAAAGTGGCTGCAATCCTAGAAACTGGAGCCTGATGTCAGGGTGGATATTTGCTGTACATTGGTACCTTGCTGAAATAAACTGCCCCCAAAATGTCTACACTCCCCTATTACCTCCTCTTCCCTCGCCCGAAACCTGAAGTAACTAAGCCAGTGCATATGACGGACCCCTCGTCTCCCCCTCGTCTCCCCCTCGTCTCCCCCTCGTCTCCCCCTCGTCTCCCCCTCGTCTCCCCCTCGTCTCCCCCTCGTCTCCCCCTCGTCTCCCCCTCGTCTCCCCCTCGTCTCCCCCTCGTCTCCCCCTCGTCTCCCCCTCGTCTCCCCCTCGTTTCCCCCTCGTCTCCCTCATCTCCATTGCATTCCTATAAGATCATGATTTGGGATGTTTGGAGTCACTGCAGAGCCTTCCTCTTAGTTTGGGAGCTCGGCCTCCCCCATCCTCCTATGCAGCAGGGAAGCAATTAATCACACTTGTCCCATCATCCATGACTTGGGGATTTTACTAATGTGTGTACAGAGCTGTGGCATAGGTTGGCGCTACTGACATAATGGGTAATGCCATGAATAGATGATTTAATCCCCCCCCCCTCTCCTCTGCTGCTGCTTCCTTGGGGTATTGTTAACACCTTAGTAACCAATTGGAGGGGCCTGCGGTGCATTGCAGCGTGGCAGTCGAGGGGTTAAGTATCTGAGGGTACAATTGGGCGGAAATCTTTTTTTTTTTTTTTTTTTTTCCTTTTCTTCCCCTCTGCGGAGATCAGTAGCCTGTATTTCACCGGAGAGGAGGACGGGGCTGCTGTATGGGATGGAGGGCGCAGGTGTAGCGGGGGATGCAGAGCACCAGTAGGAGCCGGTAGCGCAGCCCTGGCGCTCGCATTTGGATTGGAGACTGCGAAAAATAGAAAAAAAAAAAAATCTGCGGAAGGCGAAGCTGCTTCACTGTGGAGGAGAACGATGTGCAGCGCCCTGAATATTCATCATCTGCTGGATGGAGGACGCTCGCTGCCAGCTGTGCCAGGTCACTGCCGCCTGCTCTGCACCTGTAAGTAGATGGCACCATCCACCAAGGTGGGAATCCTGCCTGTGCCCCCGTCCTACCGGAGAGCTCACCCAGCACGGGAGGACCCGCTGCCAGGGCAGGGACGGAGGCTGTGGGATTTGTTGGCGCACGGTGGCATTAACCCCCTTCTGTCCGCAGCGGCGTTGTCACTATGCATTGTCCTGATATTGTAGAGACGGCCCTGGTGGGACTGTGGAGAGGAGTCATGTCAGGCGATGGTGTCTGTGTCCCTGGTACTGGGAGGAAGGTAATTGCAATAGCCTGTCTGTGGGGAGAAGTTCCTGTACTGGTGCATGTGCCCGTATACAGCGCGGGGCGATGTCTGATCACCAGTATTGGTGCACGGTGCAAGTATACACTGCATTGAAAAATATAGGCTTTTCTATGGTGTGAAGAAATACAAATAATGCGTGTAAACATACGTGCATGAGTGTATAATATATTCATATACATGTTTACACACTGTACATATCTACATATACTGTGGGGCATATGGATGCTTTACACTTACATATTCTGGTGTCAGTATCTCCTGTATGGGGAAAATGGAATGTATATAGATGGGGGTGAAGATTTATGGGAAATGTATGTGTGTGTGTATATTGCTCAGTTTGTGTAAGGAAGATGTATACAAAGAGATACATTATATTTAAAAATGTATACATATAAATGTATATAGAAGTGGTCATAGATGATTAGGTGCCGATAGCATTTGTTTGAACGTATGTTTGTGTATATAACACGTGTGTGTGTGTGTCTCTAGGTGTAGATGTATATGTGGTGTGTGTGTGTGTGTGTGTGTGTGTGTGTGTGTACATATATAATATATACACACCCCATCTTTATACATGAATTTGATATATATGTGATATTTGCGGTGTGTATGACTGTGATTGCAGTGATATACATACACACACACACACACACACCACACTATGCAATCCTAGTCATATATATATATATATATATATATATATATATATATACACACACACCCCACTTTGCAATCCTAGTCATATACATGTACACCACACACCTCATGTATGTAGATGATATACATGTGGACCGTATAAATATCTTTCTCATGTGTATGTATGATTGCAGTGTACACTTATGTCTGGTTTGTATACTTGTGGTGTACATGTATGTCTGGTGTATATTACAAATATACATACCAGAGACCAGATATATACAGGTATATCACAAATATACATACCAGGCATATACATGTATACCGCAAATTTACACATGTATGTCTGGTGTTTGTGTGTGTATTTCTGGTTTATTGTTGGGTGTGTATATTTGCAGTACATATGTACTTGTTCAGTGTATGTTTGCGGTATACATGTACCTGTCCGGTGTGTATATGATATATGTAATTGTACTATTTGCAGGAGTATCTCTGAAGTATTATGGCAGCATTTGTGGTATACATGTCTAGTGTATGTATTTTGCGGCATACATGTCTAGTGTGTGTGTATTTGCGGTGTACATGTATGTGGTGTGTGTGTGTGTGTGTGTGTGTGTGTGTGTGTGTGTTTGTGGTTTACATGTGTATTAAAAAAAAAAAAAAAAAAAGTGAGCCGGAGTATGAGTTGGTGTACATGCAGCTTGTAAGCTCATGTTCACACTGGCTATAAGACATACATGTATATGTCTGGTGTGTGTATTTGCAGTATATATCCAGGGTGTATATTTGCGATGTGCCTGTCTGGTGGGTATATATTTGCGGTGTACATGTACATGTCTGGTGGGTATATATTTGCGGTGTACATGTACATGTCTGGTGGGTGTATATTGCGGCGTACGTGTACCTGTCTGGTGGGTGTATATTTGCGGCGTACATATACTTGTCTGGTGGGTGTATATTTGCGGCGTACATGTACTTGTCTGGTGGGTGTATATATGCGGCGTACATGTCTGGCGGGTGTATATATGCGGCGTACATGTCTGGTGGGTGTATATATGCGGCGTACATGTCTGGTGGGTGTATATTTGCGGCGTACGTGTACCTGTCTGGTGGGTGTATATTTGCGGCGTACGTGTACATGTCTGGTGGGGGTATATTTGCGGCGTACGTGTACCTATCTGGTGGGGG
Source organism: Anomaloglossus baeobatrachus (assembly GCF_048569485.1). Classification (NCBI taxonomy): domain Eukaryota; kingdom Metazoa; phylum Chordata; class Amphibia; order Anura; family Aromobatidae; genus Anomaloglossus; species Anomaloglossus baeobatrachus. The sequence continues at coordinate 43,045,548 of NC_134360.1, forward strand.
TATATTTGCGGCGTACGTGTACCTGTCTGGTGGGTGTATATATTTGCGGCGTACGTGTACCTGTCTGGTGGGTGTATATTTGCGGCGTACGTGTACATGTCTGGTGGGTGTATATTTGCGGCGTATGTGTACCTGTCTGGTGGGTGTATATTTGCGGCGTACGTGTACATGTCTGGTGGGGGTATATTTGCGGCGTACGTGTACCTGTCTGGTGGGTGTATATTTGCGGCGTACGTGTACATGTCTGGTGGGTGTATATTTGCGGCGTATGTGTACCTGTCTGGTGGGTGTATATTTGCGGCGTACGTGTACATGTCTGGTGGGGGTATATTTGCGGCGTACGTGTACATGTCTGGTGGGTGTATATTTGCGGCGTACGTGTCTGGTGGGTGTATATTTGCGGCGTACGTGTACATGTCTGGTGGGTGTATATTTGCGGCGTACGTGTACATGTCTGGTGGGGGTATATTTGCGGCGTACGTGTACATGTCTGGTGGGGGTATATTTGCGGCGTACGTGTACATGTCTGGTGGGTGTATATTTGCGGCGTACGTGTCTGGTGGGTGTATATTTGCGGCGTACGTGTACATGTCTGGTGGGTGTATATTTGCGGCGTACGTGTACATGTCTGGTGGGGGTATATTTGCGGCGTACGTGTACATGTCTGGTGGGTGTATATTTGCGGCGTACGTGTCTGGTGGGTGTATATTTGCGGCGTACGTGTACATGTCTGGTGGGTGTATATTTGCGGCGTACGTGTACATGTCTGGTGGGTGTATGATATATAATTTGTAGTATTTTCCGGAGCATCTCTGCGTATTCTCGCCGTCGCTGGTTGGGGCGTCTCGCCTTCTCCCGGTTTTATGACCCTGCGGAGTATGTTCTAGTAACGCTATCACAATGCAGTCCTGCTCATTGCCAAGATTTAGGAAATATATTTTGCCCTTGTTTTCCAGAACAAACATTCATTGTGTTATATAGTCATGAGACGGCTCCAGACTCCTTCCCGGACTCCTTGGGGGTAATAATCTGGACGCCGCGGCTGCAGAGCAGATGCCTGTGTGTACTGTGTATAGGGAGATTGTGACCTGTTCAGTCACTTGTAATATACAGGACTGTAGCCGCCCCCTCTCCCCGTATAATGCAATCTGTTCCATTATCTCCTGCGCTGTGGAGTATATAGCGTCTCCTGCGCTGTGGAGTATATAGCGTCTCCTGCGCCGTGGGGTATATAGCGTCTCCTGCGCCGTGGAGTATATAGCGTCTCCTGCGCCGTGGGGTATATAGCGTCTCCTGCGCCGTGGGGTATATAGCGTCTCCTGCGCCGTGGGGTATATAGCGTCTCCTGCGCCGTGGGGTATATAGCGTCTCCTGCGCCGTGGGGTATATAGCGTCTCCTGCGCCGTGGAGTATATAGCGTCTCCTGCGCCGTGTAGTGTATAGCGTCTCCTGCGCCGTGGAGTGTATAGCGTCTCCTGCGCCGTGGAGTATATAGCGTCTCCTGCGCCGTGGAGTATATAGCGTCTCCTGCGCCGTGGAGTATATAGCGTCTCCCGCGCCGTGGAGTATATAGCGTCTCCCGCGCCGTGGAGTATATAGCGTCTCCCGCGCCGTGGAGTATATAGCGTCTCCCGCGCCGTGGAGTATATAGCGTCTCCCGCGCCGTGGAGTATATGGCGTCTCCCGCGCCGTGGGGTATATGGCGTCTCCCGCGCCGTGGGGTATATGGCGTCTCCCGCGCTGTGGGGTATATGGCGTCTCCCGCGCTGTGGGGTATATGGCGTCTCCCGCGCTGTGGGGTATATGGCGTCTCCCGCGCTGTGGGGTATATGGCGTCTCCCGCGCTGTGGGGTATATGGCGTCTCCCGCGCTGTGGGGTATATGGCGTCTCCCGCGCTGTGGGGTATATGGCGTCTCCCGCGCTGTGGGGTATATGGCGTCTCCCGCGCTGTGGGGTATATGGCGTCTCCCGCGCTGTGGGGTATATGGCGTCTCCCGCGCTGTGGGGTATATGGCGTCTCCCGCGCTGTGGGGTATATGGCGTCTCCCGCGCTGTGGGGTATATGGCGTCTCCCGCGCTGTGGGGTATATGGCGTCTCCCGCGCTGTGGGGTATATGGCGTCTCCCGCGCTGTGGGGTATATGGCGTCTCCCGCGCTGTGGGGTATATGGCGTCTCCCGCGCTGTGGGGTATATGGCGTCTCCCGCGCTGTGGGGTATATGGCGTCTCCCGCGCTGTGGGGTATATGGCGTCTCCCGCGCTGTGGGGTATATGGCGTCTCCCGCGCTGTGGGGTATATGGCGTCTCCCGCGCTGTGGGGTATATGGCGTCTCCCGCGCTGTGGGGTATATGGCGTCTCCCGCGCTGTGGGGTATATGGCGTCTCCCGCGCTGTGGGGTATATGGCGTCTCCCGCGCTGTGGGGTATATGGCGTCTCCCGCGCTGTGGGGTATATGGCGTCTCCCGCGCTGTGGGGTATATGGCGTCTCCCGCGCTGTGGGGTATATGGCGTCTCCCGCGCTGTGGGGTATATGGCGTCTCCCGCGCTGTGGGGTATATGGCGTCTCCCGCGCTGTGGGGTATATGGCGTCTCCCGCGCTGTGGGGTATATGGCGTCTCCCGCGCTGTGGGGTATATGGCGTCTCCCGCGCTGTGGGGTATATGGCGTCTCCCGCGCTGTGGGGTATATGGCGTCTCCCGCGCTGTGGGGTATATGGCGTCTCCCGCGCTGTGGGGTATATGGCGTCTCCCGCGCTGTGGGGTATATGGCGTCTCCCGCGCTGTGGGGTATATGGCGTCTCCCGCGCTGTGGGGTATATGGCGTCTCCCGCGCTGTGGGGTATATGGCGTCTCCCGCGCTGTGGGGTATATGGCGTCTCCCGCGCTGTGGGGTATATGGCGTCTCCCGCGCTGTGGGGTATATGGCGTCTCCCGCGCTGTGGGGTATATGGCGTCTCCCGCGCTGTGGGGTATATGGCGTCTCCCGCGCTGTGGGGTATATGGCGTCTCCCGCGCTGTGGGGTATATGGCGTCTCCCGCGCTGTGGGGTATATGGCGTCTCCCGCGCTGTGGGGTATATGGCGTCTCCCGCGCTGTGGGGTATATGGCGTCTCCCGCGCTGTGGGGTATATGGCGTCTCCCGCGCTGTGGGGTATATGGCGTCTCCCGCGCTGTGGGGTATATGGCGTCTCCCGCGCTGTGGGGTATATGGCGTCTCCCGCGCTGTGGGGTATATGGCGTCTCCCGCGCTGTGGGGTATATGGCGTCTCCCGCGCTGTGGGGTATATGGCGTCTCCCGCGCTGTGGGGTATATGGCGTCTCCCGCGCTGTGGGGTATATGGCGTCTCCCGCGCTGTGGAGTATATAGCGCCTCCTGCGCTGTGGAATACAGTATATAGCGTCTCCCGCGCTGTGGAGTATATAGCGCCTCCCGCGCTGTGGAGTATATAGCGCCTCCCGCGCCGTGGAGTATATAGCGTCTCCCGCACTGTGGGGTATATAGCGCCTTCCGCGCTGTGGGGTATATAGCGCCTCCCGCGCTGTGGGGTATATAGCGCCTCCCGCGCCGTGGAGTATATAGCGCCTCCCGCGCCGTGGAGTATATAGCGCCTCCCGCGCCGTGGAGTATATAGCGTCTCCCGCGCCGTGGAGTATATAGCGCCTCCCGCGCCGTGGAGTATATAGCGCCTCCCGCACCGTGGGGTATATAGCGCCTCCCGCTCTGTGGGGTATATAGCGCCTTCCGCTCTGTGGGGTATATAGCGCCTTCCGCGCTGTGGGGTATATAGCGCCTCCCGCTCTGTGGGGTATATAGCGCCTTCCGCGCTGTGGGGTATATAGCGCCTCCCGCTCTGTGGGGTATATAGCGCCTCCCGCGCTGTGGGGTATATAGCGCCTCCCGCGCTGTGGAATACAGTATATAGCGTCTCCCGCGCTGTGGAATACAGTATATAGCGTCTCCCGCGCTGTGGAATACAGTATATAGCGTCTCCCGCGCTGTGGAGTATATAGCGTCACATTGCAGCGAGGCCAGGAGATGATCGCTTCATCTAAAGTGCAGTTCATATGGAAAGTTGCAGAGCGGCCCCTTCCCCCTCCTCATGAATCCCCCCCAGTGCTGATATTTCCACATGTCCCCAGCAAATGGTTCCACAACCTCCTACTTTAAACTGTTGCAGCTGCTGGGGCTTCCGACCCCGCTGCCCTTTAACCTGTGCGTTTGGAGGTGGGGGGAGGAGCGGATTTAGAGGGGATCTCTGGCCTCTTTTACCAAATATTATTTAAAGAGATATAACCTATTAACTTGTTAAAGGGGTAGTCACATTATTAGTTCATTTCTATGGCTGTCATGTCTGTGGGCATGCTGCTTGTGCTCCGGATACTTGGTATGGCTACCTGACTAGGTGGTATTGAGCCTAGGTGTGGAACGTACTAGAACCAGGTCCTTGCAAAAACATGGCGGGCTTGGGTGCAAACCCATAAACTGGGCATTGGTTACTTGACCTGCTTGTTAAGGTCACCGTCCATGCCAGCGGGGCACTGTAAGGTCATGGCTCATGCCCTGCTCAATGACAATGCTCAGATGCCTCCCCCTGGGCACTAGAGGGTTAATGCTTGTTGTCTGGCACTCCTGAGGTCATAGCTCATACCCTGCTCACTGACAACTCTCAGTTGCCTCCCTCTGGGCACTAGAGGCTTAATGCTTGTTGTCTTATGCTTCCTGTCCAAGAAACCCAGCAGTAAGTATGGCAATTGATTATTTCGGTTTTGGTAACCCTGTAAGTAACAGTGCCAATCTGGTTAGTCGGATGCTTTTTCTCTGTCCGTTTTTTTTTTAGGTTGTACACCTGCATGGTATATGTAGGTGCCATTTGCAGAGAGATCTGTATATACAGGTGTAAATCTATATAGTTTTTAGTATATCTGGCTTTGAAATTACTTGTTGCACCCCTAATAGGACTCTTTGAGCTGCTGCAAAACTAAGCTCCTAGCATCCCCTGACCGAGGGTGTAGGGGTAGGATATGTCATCTGTAGATCTTATGGTCCTGGTACTGTAGCTTTGTATTAGGTCTGCACTTAAAGCATGCAAGGAGCTGTAGCTTTGTATTAGGGATGTACTTACAAAACTACAGCTCTCTGCATGCTTTAAGTACATCCCTAATGCAAAACTACAGCTCTCTGCATGCTTTATTAGGGTTGTACTTAAAGCACGCAATGAGTTGTAATTTTGTATTAGGATTGCACTTAAAGCATGCAACGAGCTGTAGTTTTGTATTAGGGATGTTCTTAAAGCATGCAAGGAGCTGTAGCTTTGTATTAGGGTTGCACTGAAAGCATGCAAGGAGCTGTAGCTTTGTATTAGGGTTGCACTGAAAGCATGCAAGGAGCTGTAGCTTTGTATTAGGGTTGCACTGAAAGCATGCAAGGAGCTCTAGCTTTGTATTAGGGTTGCACTGAAAGCATGCAAGGAGCTGTAGCTTTGTATTAAGGTACCGTCACACATAACGAGATCGCAGCTAAGTCACGGTTTCCGTGACGCAGTAGCGATCCCGTTAGCAATCTTATGTGTGACCTCTACCAGCGATCAGGCCCCTGCTGTGAGATCTCTGGTCGTTGCAGAATGGTCCAGGCCATTTTCTTCAAAGGCGATGTCCTGCTGGGCAGGACACATCGCTGTGTTTGACACTGTGTGACTGGGTCACAGTGACTGCTGAGATCGTTATACAGGTCGCTACTGCGACCTGTATTGTTCCTGCATCGCTGGTAAGATCTGACTGTGTGACATCTCACCTGCGACCTACCAGCGACTTACCTGCGATCCCTACAGGTCGCATCGTTTTCGGGATCGCTGGTAAGTCGTTGTGTGTGACTGGGCCTTTAGGCTATGTGTCCACGGTAGAATGTACCTGCGGATTTTTCTGCATGAAAATCCGCGACTTTCGCGGCAAATCCGCACCCGCGGATTTACCGTGGATTTGCCGCGGATTTTAATGCGGATTTTTTTTTTTTTCCCCCATTCTATACCCAAAATCCGCACCAAATCTGCAACAAACAATTGACATGCTGCAGATTTTTCCGGATCAAAATCCGCGGCAAATCCGCAGCGGAAAAATCCGCAGCATGGACACAGCATTTCTAAAATGCCATAGAAATGGCTGGGAAGTGCCGCTGCTGCAGATTTTCAGAAAATCCACGGTAAATCCGCGGCAAATCTGCGGCAAAATCCGCAGCGTGGGCACATAGCCTTAGGGTTGCACTTAAAGCGTGCATGGAGCTGTAGTTTTGTATTAGGGTTGCACTTAAAGCGTGCATGGAGCTGTAGCTTTGTATTAGGGTTGCACTTAAAGCGTGCATGGAGCTGTAGTTTTGTAACAACTGGAGCTGCATAGTTTAAAGGTCTCGTATAGATCCATTTCCTAATTTTTAAAAGTATTTTTGGCTAATATCTTTGCACCCACTAGTGGGAAATTTGCATGATCATGTGTCTTGTCATAGGAATGTTGAGTGGTGAGGGGTCCTGGTTTTGCCCCCCAGCCCCGTGACCTGGATAGACTTGTTTGGGTAGATTTTGAATAAAGCAGTTTTGTTCCCTGCGGTGCTGAGAGATAAATTCCTGGGACTGGTGCTGAGAGCTGAGTGACCAGGGACGGGCTCGGTGCAGATCTGTGTGCCCGGCCACGAGTGACAAGTGGCGCTCTGCGGTGATGGACAGCGGGCCTGCCGAGAAGTGTATTGCTTTTGGAGCTGGTTTGGACTAATGTATGACAACATGGAAGCATTCAGCCGTGCCGCACAGTGGGCCGCGTCTCCACAAAGGGTGGTTTTCTGCTGTAGTCACAGGAGCAGTTTTCGAAAGAAATTCCTAATATTATTTCCTGTAAAATTCCCTTATTAACAATCCGCCAGAATCTTAAATAGATTTCTATCCCTCACTGATAAACTGCTTGTCCGTTTAATACACTAGTCTCCTGTTACAAGACTACTGCTCCCATCATCTCTGATTTTAATAATTGGCCTTTTCTCTACACCCCCCCCCATAACATCCATCACGTGCCCCCCTGAAACACCAGAGAACTTACTAATTGGCCCCTACTGACTTCTACAGAAACAATGCAATCTGGCTTACATTTGGTTAAATCCAATGATGCATTCCATTGTTTAAAACTTTGTGTTTCCTTGGCAACCAACTTCTTGATACACTTTCTCACTAATCTCTCATCAGGTCAGAGATGCTAATTTGACTTTTAGGGGAAAATAAAGAATGTTGTCAGGCCCAAGGCCTGTCCTGCGGCCATTGGCTATTTATATTGTTGATTGACAGGTCAGGAACTCCTGAAGGTGCAGGGTGCGGGGGTCATGACTTTTTTCATTAGGGCTATAATCAAAATGGTACTTGGCTGATTTGACCTGATCTCATGTGTTTATGGTTGCACCAATACTGGTCTTGGCTGCAATATTTTCAATACCTGATGTTTCCATTTTTCATGTTGCATGACCACTAGGTGGCGCTGATTTATTTAATAACAATTTATACATATATATATATATATATATATATATATATATATATATATATATATATATATATATATATATATATATATATATATATATATATAATAAATTTATATTGTGTGTGTGTGTATGTAATTTATATATATATATATATATATATATAATTACATACACGCACACACACAATATATATATATATATATATATATATATATATATATAATAATCTCAGTACAGACCAAACGTTTGGACACACCTTCTCGTTCAAAGAGTTTTCTGTATTTTCATGACTCTGAAAATTGTAGGTTCACATTGAAGGCATCAAAACTATGAATTAACACGTGTGAAAAAAGTTTGAAACTGAAAATATGTCTTATATTCTAGGTTCTTCACAGTAGCCACCTTTTGCTTTGTGTTCCAGAAATTTTTATTAAATTTTAAAGGGGAAATAATACAGGAAATAGAATGAATCATTAGCAGCCACCTTTTGCTTTGATTACTGCTTTGCACACTCTTGGCATTCTCTTGATGAGCTTCAAGAGGTGGTCACCGGAAATGGTTTTCACTTCACAGGTGTGCCCTGTCAGGTTTAATAAGTGGGATTTCTTTCCTTATAAATGGGGTTGGGATCATCAGTTGTGCAGAAGTCTGGTGGATACACAGCTGATTGTCCTACTGAATATACTGTTAGCTGTTTTTTTTTTCTTGCCATAATACAAATTCTAAGTAAAGAAAAATGAGTAGTCATCATTACTTAAAGAAATGAAGGTCAGTCAGTCAGTCCGAAAAAATTGGGAAAACTTTGAAAGTGTCCCCAAGTGCAGTGTCAAAAACCATCAAATGCTACAAAGAAACTGGCTCACATGAGGACCGCCCCAGGAAAGGAAGACCAAGAGTCATCTCTGCTGCGGAGGATAAGTTTATCCAAGTCACCAGCCTCAGAAATCGCAGGTTAACAGCAGCTCAGATTAGAGACCAGGTCACTGCCATACAGAGTTCTAGCAGCAGACATATCTCTAGAACAACTGTTAAGAGGAGACTTTGTGCAGCAGACCTTCATGGTAAAATAGGTAAAATAAAGAACACAAGGAATGGACATTAGACCAGTGGAAATCTGTGCTTTGGTCTGATGAGTCCAAATTTGAGATCTTTGGATCCAACCACCGTGTCTTTGTGCGACGCAGAAGGTGAACGGATGGACTCTACATGCCTGGTTCCCACCGTGAAGCATGGAGGAGGGGTGTGATGGTGTGGGGGTGCTTTGCTGGTGACACTGTTGGGGATTTATTCAAAATTGAAGGCATACTGAACCAGCATGGCTACCACAGCATCTTGCAGCGGCATGCTATTCCATCCGGTTTGCGTTTAGTTGGATCATCATTTATTTTTCAACAGGAAAATGACCCCAAACACCCCTCCAGACTGTGTAAGGGCTATCTGACTAAGAAGGAGAGTGATGGGGTGCTACGCCAGATGACCTGGCCTCCACAGTCACTAGACCTGAACCCAATCGAGATGGTTTGGGGTGAGCTGGACCGCAGAGTGAAGGCAAAAGGGCCAACAAGTGCTAAGCAACTCTGGGAACTTCAAGACTGTTGGAAGACAATTTCCGGTGACTACCTCTTGAAAGCGGTAATCAAAGCAAAAGGTGGCTACTTTGAAGAACCTAGAATATAAAGACATATTTTCAGTTGTTTAACACTTTTTTTTTATTAAGTATTTCATTCCACATTTGTTAATTCATAGTTTTGATGTCTTCAATGTGAATCTACAATTTTCAGAGTCATGAAAATAAAGAAAACTCTTTGAGGAGGTGTGTCTAAACTTTTGGTCTGTACTGTTTATAATGTAGGAAGCTCTTTTTTTTTGTAGGTATATTATCTTATCTCTTATGTTTGCTTGTCCTCATTATTGGTTGATGAACCTTTTATTTGTTGCCTCACTCCGCCACCATGTCTAATACATAATGATTGAATTGTTTATTACTAATAGATGGTGCAGTGACATTTTGTAAGTTGGGTTGGATAGTAATCCCATGTATGTAGTTGTTTAACACTAGAAGTCCCAGAGATTTCGAGCTCTCTGGGTTCCAAAGGTAGAAATGTTAAATGACCCGTCTCTGGGACTTCTAGTGTTAATATCAGGGAAACATTTGGAGAATCCCATTATAGTTCATTGTGTTTTGTCCACTAGGTGGCGCTATTCTATTCGTGTCTATGGAGGAAGCTTTATGTGTTTGCTATGGATAAAATCTCTGACATAGCTTTTATGTTATATTATGTTGGATTCTCCTTAGACCTAATCATCAGGTATGTCAATACCTAACCACAGCCATTCTGGATGAAAATACAAAAAATTAAAGGGGAATTTATTTGTATTTTTCTGTCTTGCTTTTCATTCTTTTGTGCAGTGCTGCTTTACTCCGCTCTGCTTTATAACTGAATGTTTGCTCCCATTAATGGTGGAAGTGACATTTTGGCGGTGACGTCTCCTTTGTATGGATTGCCTGCAGCGGCCATAGTCCTCTACGATGAGAAGGTGGAATCCATATAACTCTCCGCTCTATCCTCAGTGGGACGTGCGCTCTGCAGAGATACTTGCGCTGTAATATTAACCGTATTTATTCCCCGGCCTGGGAGGAGAGGAGGTCCCTTACCAATCACATTAAGCCCTGTTCCAGCAAGTGGCTTCTCTGTGTTTGGGCCTGCAGGGGAAATCTTATTGAATACAGTTATGAATAGTTAATATGATACACACATCATCGCTCTGCCGGGTCCGGGGTGAGAGGCTGCTTAACATCTCCGCCATCTATAGACTTAAATTGTTTTTAGCCATTATACGGAGTCTGTGCCGCAGCTGTAGATTGTGTATGTATTATCTCCAGGAGATGCGGTTACTGCATTATCCTCATATACATGAAATGCTTGGACTTCATCTTAGATTTTCTTTCTTTTATTTTATATGTATATAACTTGCTTTGTGTGTCTGTAGATATGTGCATGTTTATATGCTGGTCTGCTTTCATCTGCATCCGTGTACATATGTATCGTTTGGGCTGTCTTTGTGTGTGCCTATGTGCAAGTCTGTCTGTGTGCGTGCATGGCATTGTGTGCATGTATGCTCCCAATTTCAGTCTTTTTTTGGCATGTATTGTGATCCCTTTCTGTTTGCATGCAAGCTGTCTGCTGGCGGACGTGTGTGTATGGGTTTGTGTCTGGTATACGTGCATGGGTCTTAGACTGTCTGTTGCGCGCGCACGGGCCTGTGTCTGTCTGGTGCGCGCGCACGGGCCTGTGTCTGTCTGGTGCGCGCGCACGGGCCTGTGTCTGTCTGGTGCGCGCGCACGGGCCTGTGTCTGTCTGGTGCGCGCGCACGGGCCTGTGTCTGTCTGGTGCGCGCGCACGGGCCTGTGTCTGTGTGGTGCGCGCGCACGGGCCTGTGTCTGTCTGGCGCGCGCGCACGGGCCTGTGTCTGTCTGGCGCGCGCGCACGGGCCTGTGTCTGTCTGGCGCGCGCACGGGCCTGTGTCTGTCTGGCGCGCGCACACGGGCCTGTGTCTGTCTGGCGCACGGGCCTGTGTCTGTCTGGCGCGCGCGCACGGGCCTGTGTCTGTCTGGCGCGCACGCACGGGCCTGTGTCTGTCTGGCGCACGGGCCTGTGTCTGTCTGGCGCGCGCGCACGGGCCTGTGTCTGTCTGGCGCACGCGCACAAGCCTGTGTCTGTCTGGCGCGCGCGCACGGGCCTGTGTCTGTCTGGCGCGCGCGCACGGGCCTGTGTCTGTCTGGCGCGCATCAGGCTACCCACTTGTTTTTTATTTTTTTTCTGGACAGCTTATAAAAATCACAGGCACACTATTTTTTTTACAGACAATGGAAAACCATAATAAATCATTATAATCAGCGATCCATGTCTGCAGCCCATAGTTCTTCTATGAAGACATCATCTGCAGTCACTATAAACTTTAAAATGTTAATTATTACAGTCATAAGAATCTGAATTAGTTTTTTCGTTTTAAAAAAAAATCAGACACCTCAAACTTTTTTTTTTTTTTACAGACAGGAGAAAAAGGTGCCGTATTTCTACAGACCATGCTGGAATTTCTGGATGGCTGTAGCTCAGTTGTGCTTGCATGGGTCTGTGTATTTGTCTACTTTTCGATGCGCATGCTTGGATCTGTCAGTCTGCTGGTGTGCATGCTGGCGAGCGGACGTGGAAGTGCTGGCGGGTGGGCGTGCTGGTGCGTGGGTGTGCTGATGGGCGTGCGTGAGAGTTCTGGCAGGTGTGAATTCATGGGTGTGCTGGCAGGCATGGGTCTGTCTGTGCTGATGGGCGTGCGTGGGTGTGTGTGAGGATGTGTGTGGGCCTATCTGCCTGCTGGCGTGCATAGGTCTGTGCTGGCGTGCATAGGTCTGTGCTGGCGTGCATAGGTCTGTGCTGGCGTGCATAGGTCTGTGCTGGCGGGCATGTGTGCATGCGTCTATCTTTGTGCTGGCTGGCATTGGTCTGTATCTCTCTGCTAGCATGCTGGTGGGCGTGTGCATGGATCTGATTCTGTGCTGGTGAGCAGGTGTGCATGAGTCTGTCTGCCAGCACGCGTGTGTGCATGAGTCTGTGCCTGTGCTGACACGCGTTTGTGCATGAGCCTGTGCCGGCAAGTGTTTGTGCGTGGGTCTGTGTCTGCGCTTGCAGGCGTTTGTGCATGGGTCTGTGCCAGCGTGCGTGCATGGATCTGGGTCTCTTGGCGGGCGTGCATGGATCTGGATCTGTGTCTGTGTCGGCGTGCGTGCATGGATCTGGGTCTGTGTCGGCGTGCGTGCATGGATCTGGGTCTCTGTTGGCGTGCATGCCTGGATCTGGGTCTGTGTCGGCGTGCGTGCATGGATCTGGGTCTGTGTCGGCGTGTGTGCGTGCATGGATCTGGGTTTATGTTGGCGGGCGTGCATGCATGGATCTGGGTCTGTCGTCGGGCGTGCATGGATCTGGGTCTGTGTCGGCGGGCGTGCATGGATCTGGGTCTGTGTCGGCGGGCGTGCATGGATCTGGGTCTGTGTCGGCGTGCGTGCATGGATCTGGGTCTGTGTCGGCGTGCGTGCATGGATCTGGGTCTGTGTCGGCGTGCGTGCATGGATCTGGGTCTGTGTCGGCGGGCGTGCATGGATGGATCTGTCTCTGTGCTGGCAGGAGTGTGTATGGGCCTGTGTCTGTACCAGCAGGCGTGCGTGCATGGTTCTGTCTGCTGGCGGGCGTGCATGCATGGGTGGGTCTGTCTGTGTGCCTGATTATCATATGCCCACCCTGAAAGTTATGCATCAGTTGCAAATTTGCAAGTACCTGTGCTATTTTCCGTCTCAAATGTATAAAGTCCTGGTCTGTGCTGAGCATTATCAGATGGCTGCAGGTCTGATGCTGGTCAGCAATGTTTTGAGCCTTCTGCCCCTATGGAAGTGCTCTGTGACTTGGAATGTGCTGTTCTGGCGTCTTTTGTTCCCTCTTCACTGGGAGATGGTGGGAAACTTGGCAATTAAATAGCTTCGCTTCCCAAGTGAGGGACGGGGTTAAAGGTCGGCAGGAGAAGCCATGTGACTGTCTGTGAAACCGATCCCATGTGTGACCTGGAGGACACAACTTTTTTTGTTTGCATGAACAGAGAGGGCTGCAACCTCCAGGTTATTGACCTGTGATGTAGAAGCCCCTGTAGCCCCCTACTCTATTCCTTTGTCTTTGAAGCAAGCGGACCCCCTGCTGCTAAATAAGGGGCTATCATGTGGCCTGAGGTCTTATTAAACTATGTTTAGTGGAGTTTAATGAGTCTTCCCACCCAACTATTATGTAGTATGAAAAAAACAAAGACATTAACTCAGAAAATATCGATTAAAAAATGTATAAAAAAAAAGCACAAAACATTAGCATTCAACATTTTTAATTCCTGCAAGTTTTATTTAATAGAGGAAAAAAAAGATTTGGCCTAAAAGCTAAAAAATATAAAATTTTATATATAATATATCATTTTTTATATATATATATATATATATATAATATATTATATATAATATATATATATATATATATATATAATTTATTTATAATTTTATATATATAATTTATTTATAATTTTTATTTATATATATATATATATAATTATATATATTTATATATATTTAATATATATATATATATATATTTATAATTTTATATATAGATATATATATAATATTTATAATTTTATATATATATTTATAATTTTATATATACACATTTTTTTTATAAATTATACATATATATATATATATATATATATATAATTTATATTATCTAAAAATATATAAAATATAATATACAAAATAAAATATAAAATATTAAAATAAAAAAAATATATATATATAAAATAAATATAAAGAAAAATATAAAAAAAATAAAAATATATATATTTTTTTATATATAAATATATATATACAATATTTTTTTATATATAAAATAAAATATATATATATTTTTTTTATATCTATAAAAAGAATTTTATGCACTCCCTGCCACGTTAATGAAGATGCATGGGGCCGCCGATATGTCGATGTTGTACAGCAGGATGGCCGTGGCAATTTCCATAAGAATAAAGGTTGTCAAGTGCTCGGTAGTGCGGTATAAATTAGCCACCTAGCTGGACTTTGTGTGTGAACAGAGGCTGCATTGAGGATCAGACAACCATGAATCATGTCACACGGACTGAAGGGTTTTCAATCTGTCCATCCACCTAGGGACGAAATTCAAACTGCACAAAATCCAAAGGAGGGGCGGCTGGTACATAAATTACACTGGCGATCCCCTGTTTTAAGAACACCACCCCTCCTTCAGCCCACGTGTGGTCGCTTCCAGCATCATTCCATTTTTGAGAGCACTGAATACAAATGTGCTTGATGCATTTATGGTGACATCCCTTTAAGAAATACTATGAAGAATATTTGGTTCAGGATGTGTCTGATAACGGCCAATCAGGAGCATGATTACGTGTTTCCATCCCTGATCAGGAAATGGGAGAAGCATTCTGATTGGTTGCCATTGGTTACTGCTGTATTTTTCAGTGGTATTTATATTTCATAGCAGCGCCTCGTCTCCCTGAAGGGACGGATAATAGTCAGAGATGCATTTTTATTTCTAAAAAAACGTTTTCCCCTCTGTAAAGTTAAAGGAATGTTTTATAGCTACTATCACCAAAAATATCTTTAGTGTAAACTTGACTCATGATTAGTGATGGGCGAACCTGCAGATATCCGGGTTCGGCAGGTGCAACCAGATTTAAAGAAAAAAAAATAACCCAGAATTAGGCTATGTGCGCACGTTGCGTACAGTCACTGCAGAATTTTCTGCAGCGTTCTGAAGGCA